>NC_087200.1:183865607-184138799 GCF_015104395.2 Macrobrachium nipponense | reverse complement strand
CCTTACAAATACTCCCCCCCAAGACGATGATTATGGAATAATTAATGGATGAAAAATATCTTGGAGGCAGGAGGCGACCCTGTATCCTTGTGACACTTAATGTGGGGCGTCATTGAGTGTAGAGTCCTTCGTCGTTGCTGGCTGATAGGATGCTTCCCCTGGTGGTTGCCTGGGGGGTTCTACTGTCGGCTGAGGGCGAGTAAGACTGCAGTGGGAGCTGCATTGTGTGGGACGGGCCGTGGGGACCCCCAGGTGCAGTGGTGGCATAGGTTGGGCTGAGGAAGTCCCCAGCATTGCAGCGGCGTCCAACGGGGTAGAATGGAGCCACAGGTGAGCAGTGGCGTCAGTAGGATGAGGAAACCCACAGGTGCGGCAGCATCGGGGGATTGAGGAGGCCCACAGGCAGTGACGTCAAGGGGGTTGAGCAGGCCCACATATGTGGCAGCGACGTCAGGTGGGTAAAGTAGGACCCTGGGTACTGCAGCAGTGTCGGGAAGTTGCCTGCGGACTTGCAGGTGCAGCAATGGCGCCAGGGAAAGAACCGAGGAGGCCCGCAGGTTTGACGGGTTGAGAAGATATTGATCTGGCGTCCCTCAGGTGAGGCAAAGGAGCCGTGACGTCGGATGGATGTTTCTGGACCACCACCTGAATTTTGTGTTGGCTGACCAGCACCCAGCTACCCGTCCTCGAAAAAACTCCAAAACACGCTGGGAAGCTGTGACGTGATTAGTCCGTTAATGGCGTTGGTGTCGTCCTCGAAATGGAATTTTCAGAGACCTAAACTGTGGCTCCGTATTGAGTCCGCTAGAGGTTCTCTGAAGGTGAGCAGCTGTAATTAGTCCGTTAAAGGCTAGGCCTAAACTGCTGTGTCACCAACTCTGGGAGGTCACCAGTTGTGAGGGTGTGAACAAAGAGGCAGGTAGAATTTTACTGATAATTTATTACAGATGAACTGGGTTGACATAGACAGGTGCAGACGGATAAGGTAATACAGACTCACACCGAGAGCAGAAATGACTCTGAGACAATAAATTTGTGTTTTCTTACAGACATATATTTAAAGATAATAAGGCGTACAAATAATGAAATTACATGTGTTATACATCGGCGGAAAGGCCGGGGAATGCTCTATAGAAAGGTTGAAGGAACAATGCGACTTGATGGTTGGATGCAATAAAAAATAAGGAAAAGCATTGTCCTTACACATGTAATAACATTAGATAATAATGTATGATAATAATAATAATGATATGTACAGTGCATGTAATAGTAATAAGATTAAATAATAACTAATGTTAAATAATAAAATTACTAAATAATAATATGTAATATTAATACGTATAACATTATATCATACGGGTACTCAATGGTCACTGGTGATGAATGTTGATTATATAGATGATGGTGATTAGCTGCGCAGCTTGATGAATGATGATGAAGATATGATTGCACAGGAAATGAGTAGTTATATCTCCTCTGAGGGTACCTCTTCCCCTTCTTCGGGTGGCTCTTTGTCAGGGGGTTTGGGAGGCACCACCTTTTTGAGGTAGTTGAATGAGTCCACAAAGGTTTTGTAATAGGGTTGTATGAGTTCATTGGCCTTTGGAAAAATTTTGTAGCTCTTTCCTCAAAATCATCCTATGCCTCTATTGTTGTATGCAGCTGCCTTACTTTCTTAAGAATTTTGTATAGACCTTGAAATTCTTCAAAATCCTGGTCCGTCGATGGGATAGAGAGTGCGGCGACTTCAGCGCCAATAAGGGCCTTCCCAGGCATTCTACCTTCTTTATATTCCATCTCAATGAAGGTGACAGCACTTAATGTCACGCCATAACAGGTTGCTACTTCTCTGTGACAGTGCACCCCCTGTATTCACAGATTTCTACACGGCCCATGTCTACTCATTCGCGGGAAATTCACTTATTCACTGCATTTTTTTTATGAGAAATATCCACAAATTACTGTATTTTCATATCAGTTTCATGATTAAATGCACGATTGTTATTAGACTGAAAAACGCCAGGGATAAGCATTTTTAGTGGGCTTTTCTTGAGTTTGAACTAACAAAATAGGCAGTTTTAAGGGTTTTTATAGGTGTTCTAAGTATTCGTGGATTCTAGCTATTTAGGGGAGTCTGATACGCATCCCCCATAAACAGAGGGGGTCCACTGTAATGTGTGCCTTCTCAATAATCATGATCTTCTTCCAGTGCTTAGGCTTTTGTCCAGATGCTGTAGAAGGAGCATGGCATTTAGGAGGCATCGTAGGGTACAATTAAAAAATATATGGAAAGTTCATTGTTCCGTACACAAAACCCAGAAAACAGAGAGATAGTAACTACATATTGAACTAAGCTGGGTAGAGATGTTGAATCATTTGCTGATATCAGTAAACACATGTGTAGACATGCACAAGGTATTTGTTGTGCATACTTATAGCAGCATTGATATTCTGTACATAATTTACATTTGTTCCAATACGTAATACAAACCCTCGGTCCTTTAACAATAGGAAGTAACTAGCGGCAGCTGGAACGGTCGTAAGCTTCGAACAAGGGAGTTTGGTAGTTAACTGCTTGTCCGACAGTGTGCGCGCCACGCGCCTGGGAGGTGAAGAACCACTTTTGCTTTCGGCCGTGTGGTGTGAGGACGTTGTTCGCCATCGCTCTCTGCCCGCTACATCGTCATATGCTTGGATTATATTTTTCTCTTACTGGTTTGTTTGGTTGTGAAAGTGAAAATTGTAAGTACCTATTTTCATTTTTCATTGATTTATTAATCGAATGGATCAAGACATGGAGCTTTCGCCGCGCCCCCGATCGCCTGGAGAGTGTGTCCCGGGCTGGAGGGGCGTAAATGTGGCGGCTTTCGCTCCTTTATTGATGTCGATCCCCATGAATTATGTACTCGGTGCCGAGGGCGTGAATGCTCTCGGGCCGAGCCATGTACTGTATGTGTAAATTGGTCGGAGGTGCAGTGGGGCCTGTATGAGGGTAGGAAGAAGCGAAGACCTGCCAAGGAGTCATCAGAAAGCTCTCCAGCGACTCCTTTGATTACTGATACCTCGTCTTCTTTACTGCCCCCTGCTCAGCTCCTGTGTATGGCACCTTCCCCTTTGGGGGGGGTTTCGGAGTCCTTCTCCTCGCTTGATCCGTCGAGTGTGGAGGAGGGCGCTCGTTACCCTGACGTACAACTGTACTCGGGGTCTTCCGTCCGCTCTGGGTGGGGTTCGTCTCCCCCCAAGCGAGAGGGAACCCCTCATGTTTACCCGACCGTTGCTTCCGCAGGTGCATCTTCCGTGGGAGACGACCTTGGACAGGTGTGGGCGTCACTGGGACTGCAGGGCGTGCCAAGTATCCAGGGGCTTATCCAGCGTCTGGCGGGGTCTGGGGCGGTCACCCATGGAACGGTGACCACCACCACTACCCCAGGGTACCCCACCCCTCCTCACCTGGTATATACTCCCCATGTGATGTCGGTGACGCCAACAGCCGCCGTGCAGGGCCGATCGCTGCCGTACCGAGGAGGGGCGTGCCGCCTCCGCCTGGGTTCTTCGTGCTGCCTACCCCAGACTTCCGCTGCCCTAAAAGTTCACCCCTGGACCTGCCACCGGTACCCAGGATGTCGTTAGCTGAAGCTAAGCCTCCTGGGTTACCTGATTGCCTGCCGTACCTGCCGCTACTGCTGTTCCTGCTGCTGGCCCTGCCGCTCTTGCCGCTCCTGCTGTTCCCGCTCCTGCCAACGTCGTTCCAGTCCACGGTGTTGCTGCCCCAGACTCAGGTCCTTCCGGACAGGTGCAGCCGGGCCGTGTTGCTTCGGCAATTGCCCCGGCTCCGTCCTGGATGGAGGATCTGACGTCTGTCCTGCGAGAGCTGATGAAGAAGAAGAAGAAGAGGAAGGTGTCGTCGTCGTCTTCATCATCTGCTGCCGCCTCTCCCCCTTCAACTTCTAAGGCTCCCAAGCCGAAGAAGAAGGCTGCCTCCTCCCCCCCCCCCCAAGAAGGCTCCCTCGGGAACATTATAAGGGCCCATCCCACTCCAGTGGGACGGGGGGTCCTTCTGCTGGTCCTCCTGCTCCTTCGGGAACAGGGCCCGTCTCTCCTTCCGCAAGGAAGAGGAAGACGGGGACCAGAGGGGTACTGGCTACCACCGGTACTTCCTCGCCTGGTGTTAGCGGTGCTGCCGCTAAACCAGGTTCCGGCTCGGCCTCTCGTTCGATAGAGGTTCCAAGTGTACGGTCTCCCGCGGGAGACCGTGCAGCCAAAGTTTTGATGCCAGAGTTCGCTTGGCGCCAGGACCGCGGCACGTAGCAGAAGGCTGGTGAGAGCCGCTCAGGTGACTCTCGCCAGGCCAGCGGCCACTCTCGCAGCGACCAGCTGGTAACCCAGGTTGACATGACGGTCTCTGACCGGCCACGGGCTGAGGCTGGGAAGAGGTCCCCCGATCATTGGCGCCAGCCTCGGCTGGTACCAGCGGTTCGACGCGCTGCGAGGACACGCACCGGTCTCACCACGACAGTGATCTCTGCAGGTCCCCTGACTGCCGCTCCCACAGGGACCGGGCGGATAGGGGGACCAGCAGCAGCTCATCTGACACACGGGACAGGGGCTGCTGTGCTCAGTATAGCTGCTCGCCACAGGTGAGCGGTGCGACCAGGCCTGCAGAACGATCACCACTGCGGGTTGGTGATCGTTCGCAGCCCTCCAAGCACACTGGTTCTGCCAGTGAGCCAGGGGGGAGCGTCATAGTCTTCCTCTCCTGTACCTTCAACTTCCTCGGGATACGCCGGGAAGATCGAGGTACCTAGGAGTAATCGTGAGGGGCGCGCCCCTCGCGATCCCGTCATGACGCCGTACGCTCCAGGCACGGTCTTAGGATCAACCAGGACGTACGCGCAAGTGACAGGAGGAGACCGAGAGGGGTCTGATGCTGTTCCTCCTTCTGAAGGAGGAAGATCTCGGGAGCTGCTCTTGTTGGAGGGACTGGACGGTCCTACTCCTCAAGACGCAGTCACTCCTGAGATTCAGAGGAACTTTGCCGAGGTCATTGCGCTGATTCGTCAGCACAACGACCTGGGGGAAGGATCGCCGCTCCCACCATCCGAGCCCACGTCCCAGCTCGAGTCATTTTGGGGCCCGAAGAGGGAACCCAAACCGACGGTGGGTCTGCCGCGATCAGAGCTGGCTGACTCTGTGCTTGACCAGGTGGAGTCTTTCGTTTCCGGACAGGAGGTCATCAGGCAGGTCATCAAAGCTACTTACTCCTCCTCTACAGCGTCAGCGGCGATTCTACATGCCTTCTGAAGATCCGATGCCGCCCAAACAGGTTAACCCAGAGCTAGCAAGGCTAACTCCGGGTGTGTCCCTGCAGCAGCTCCTGTCGGAGAACCTCTGGTTCTCACAGCAGGAGGCACTTGCCCTGGAATCCACCGCTATGGCGGCTTTCCAGGCAGTTTCTTGGTTGGATCTGTGGTCCCTCACAGTATCCAAAGTCGCGGCCAACTCCGGGAGTTCTGCTCTTGAAGAAGGCCCGGCTTTCAGGAGACTTTGCCAGTCTGGAGGTAGAGCCATCTCCTACCTCGCCCATCAGACGGCAAACCTGTGGGCCAACCTGGTACTTCGTCGTAGGGACGCAGTCCTTAGACGAGTAACCAGGGGAGCTGGGCGTGAAGCGGCACTCGGACTTCAAAATGGACCTATTCGGAGTTCCTCCTCTCTCTTTCCTGAAGAGATGGTGGACGCTGCGGTGGAGAGGCGGCGCACTGATGACAGTGACTGCCTAGTTAACCAGGCAGTCTCGAAGGCTTCTGGGCAGCCTCGAGCTACTGCGGCTAAACCAAAGAGTTTGGCTAGCGCTTCCTCGGCTGCTAAGACGGTTGCCCCGTCTAAGCCCCAAGGAAAGACTCTGCCTTCAACTTCTGCCAGGGGGGGTCGTCATCAGCCCTCCTTCTCTCGAGGGGGAGTAGGGAAGAAGTCGAAGAGAGGTGGGAAACGCTAGGGACGGCGTTCCCCCTCACCTGCTGCCGGAAGTGGGGGGGTGCCTGGCGAGCCATTGGGCAACATGGCAGCGCTACGGTGCCAAGACCTGCATAGTAGACGTCCTCCGGGAGGGATATCTACTACCCTTCGAATCTCGGCCACCCCTCACCTCCAACCCAGTCCATCTGCAGACCTACGTCCAGGGTTCATCAAAGGACATCGCTCTTCTACAGGAGACAAAGACCATGCTGAACAAACGAGCTGTAGAGATCGTCAGGGATCAGTCACCGGGCTTCTACAGCCGCCTTTTCCTGGTGGAGAAGGCCTCGGGGGGGGCTGGCGCCCGGTGATAGATCTTTCTCCTCTGAACCGATTCATTCGCCAGTCTCGGTTCACAATGGAGACGGCACGTTCCATGCTCGACTTCATCAGGGAGAACGATTTCATGCTTTCAGTTGATCTGAAGGACGCGTATTTTCAGATACCCGTCCATCAATCCTCCAGAAAGTACCTCCGCTTCATCCTCAACGGGACAGTGTACCAATTCAGGGCACTTTGCTTCGGTCTCTCAACCGCCCCACAGGTGTTCACGGGAGTGTTCACTCTGGTGTCTGATCTCGAACCCAAGCAGAGGATAAAGTACCTGGGTATGCTGATCGACACGGTAGCAGGGCAAGTCTTCCCCGCGGACTTGCGGATCAGCAAATTCAGGGAGGCAGCCGACCAATTTCTGTCTCAACAGGAACAGTCAGCTCAGCAATGGCAAGTCGTCATTGGCCACCTGTCGTCACTCGAGAAGTTAGTTCCTCACGGACGTCTTCACCTGTGGTCTCTCCAGTGGAGACTAAAGGAGAGTTGGTCACAGGCAAAGGATCCACCGTGCTTCCCCGTGTCTCACGGAGGAGGTAAGGCAGGACCTAGCCTGGTGGCTGGACGACAGGAACCTCTTTAAGAGGAGTGCCTCTCCGCACTCCCCCCCCCCCCCCCCCCCTCCGGAGATGTTGCTGTTCTCAGACGCATCCACCGAGGGATGGGGCACACACCTGGAGGAGTTGCTGACTGCAGGTGTGTGGGACCATCACGACAAGCACCTTCACATCAATGTCCTGGAACTCAAGGTGGCATTTTGGATAAAGCACTGCTGAAAGAATAACGTCTCATTGGATTCCAACATTTGTGAGAAAGCACAACTACTGTACCAGCAGTTTTCAACTGCTACAGAAGTCACAGGAAGGCGGTAGTGTACAGGCACAGGAAGGCAATGACACGGGGGAATTAGAATTCGTAGGTTTCAACAAATCCACGGAAGAAGGAGAGGAGGAGAAAGAGCCACAAGCACGACCATTGTCAGCTCTTTAAGGTTTGTAGTCCAGTAAGGGTTGGTTCCACCGCTTTCAGAAGCAGTTCCAATTGAAGAATGTTTCTCTGCATAGGGAATTACCATCTGCAGACACAGAAGCATCCGTGAAATATCCCTAGACCTTCAAAAAAGTCATAGAGGAAAAGGGTTACCATCCAGAACAGGTGTCCAACATGGATGAGACTGGCATGTTCTGGAAGAAGCAAAAATCTCTAGGTTCAAGGCCCCAGAAGGATAAGGTTACCTTCCTAATGTGTGGTAATGTGGTTGGCTTTATGCTGAAACCAGGCCTCATTTACAAGGCTGCAAACCCCAGGGCCTTCAGGAATAAGAAGAAGCACTTGCTGCCTGTGTTTTGGATGCATAATCCTAAAGCTTGTATCACCAAAGTCCTTACGGATCACTGGTTAAATTCAGAACTTCATCCCACAAGTTAAGCAATACCTCAGTGACTTGTGCATGGAGTTAAAGGTGTTGTTGGTTATAGATAATGCTGGTGACCACCCTGTGGAGCTTTATTACGATGGAGTCCAACTCAAGTTTCTCCCTGGCAATGTGGCAGGGTCACAAACAAAGCAACAACATCTCCCCACTGTTACTTTAGTCGTACCGACTATCAATGTTCCCCCAGCCACACTTTCCCCTTTACGATACTATTTACCGACAGGACAATTGGTTCACCAACAGGCACAAACAAAACTCACATTCATGTACTCACCAGATATGACTGTGTTCAAGGCGAGAAGCTGTGCTGTCCACTGGATAAGGTCGTTGAGACACAACCACCTCCGAGAATCACAACACAAGACAACCAACCAAGCACTACAACCATACAACAACTCAACAAAACAACAAATTGCTGCACAGACGAACACCAAAACAACAACCTTGCAAATCCACATATGACCCCTCACAAACAACACCAAGAAATCACATCAGCTCACCAACAACAACACTCAACAACTCACAAGCTCAACAACCTTCCAACTATACAAGCACCAGCACAACAACCTTCCAACCACCAATACCAATAACAACTCCAGAAAAACACAATACAACTGACCATCAATACTATCTTTCAAACTCAAAGACTGCTCCCGACTATATCTGACCAACACAGACTCTCATCATAGACTGCCTCGGCGACTGCCCAACATCAAACCACTCATTATCCATCTACCAATTACGATCTTTCTCTCTCTCTTGATCGCTCACTCACTCACACTCTTCAGAAAAACACTTACGCACTTACATACTATCATACAGACATACTATCATACAGCAACACCAAATATCAAACATACAAAAACATTTAAACAACCCAAGGACGCTTTCTCTCTCTCTCTCTCTCTCTCTCTCTCTCTCTCTCTCTCTCTCTCTCTCTCTCTCTCTCAACCCTTGAAGACGTTGTCACAGGTAACTACCATTATCACTCCTCCATACCAACACCACCTCTCTCCTCCATCCTATGTACCAGAGCTTGAGCTGTGCCTTCAAGGTACTCTACACCCAGAACTCCCTCCAGCACCTTGTGAATGAAGTGGACTCTGGCAGCGAATGTATGCTGAAGGTGTATTGACGCAAATTCATGATTGCCACTTCTGATTATCATTGACCATTCGTTGAAGGAGACGAAGGAGACCCTGAATGTGTGCTAGAAGTTGTGGTCGGAGACTGTGAATGGTTATAAAGGCCTCTCTCCTGAAGAAATTCAACATTCCGCCATTGATAAGGCGGTTCAGTTTGCAGGGATGCTTGGTGGAGAAAAGTTCAATGACATCACCGAGAAGTCGGCACCCTCATTGATGCCCATTCTAACCCCCTGACTGACCAGGATTTGGAAGAGCTGACGAAGTCTGCCAGTGAGGAAGAAGACATGCCAGGTTCAGGAGATAAGGAGGAGGATGAGGGCCTGACTTTGGGATGCCTTATGGAAAATGATAATGGCAGTTAAATTTGACAATGTCTTTGAGGGTTGTGTGTGTGAGAGAGAGAGAGCGAGAGACTAAGTGAGAAAGTCGTTGGGTAAAGAGTTTTTAAAAGTTTTCATATGTTTGATATGTCGTGTTTTGTGTTTGGTGTTGCTGTATGATAGTATGTAAGTGCGTATGTGTTTTTAAGAGGAGTTTGAGTGAGCGTGCGATATAGAGAGAGAGATAGCGAAAGATCGTAATTGGTGGATGGATAAGAAGGAGTGGTTTGATGGCGGGCGTAAGCATCTGGGTTGTCTGTTGGAGCAGTTGCCGATGAAGTCAGTGGCGAGAGTCCATTACGGGGAGTCGTGAAGAGTCAGTAAGCGGAAAAAGACGGTCAGTCAGAAGTAGCCAGTGTTATTTGGTGTTTTCTTGATTGATATTGATGTTGTATAGTTGTTGTGCATGTGTCTGTCTGGTGGTTGTTGAGCTGAAGAGGTTTGTTGTACTTGATTTTGCATTTTGATGGTCAGTTGTATTGTGGTTTCCTGGAGTTGTTACCAATTGAGTGTTATTGGTATTGTGTGTTGGAAGGTTGTTGTGGTGGTGCTTGAAGGTGGTTGTGCGTGTAACATTGGAAGGTTATTGAGCTTATGAATTGTTGAGTGTTGTTGTTGGTGAGTTGTGATTTCTTGGTGTTGTTTGTGAGTGGTTGTATGCAGATTTGTAAAGGTGGGTACACACATGAGAACCGAACCTTGTATGTGTAATGGCGTTACGCATATACGGTTACAAGGTGTCAAAATGTTGAGGAAGAACCATAACCACGTTAAGCACGCAACTTCGTTGCAATCCACTGTGATCATCAGTCTGTCCGGGTTGTTTACCGACGATGGCCACCATGCAAGTAGCTGCTGCCGCATATGTTTAAATACATTATTTAACGAAGATGAAGCGAAATAAAAAAAGATGGCGGCAATCAAGGTTATATACTAGAATGGTAGAATACAGTGGTCGGGAATTACTCGCTGACATGAGATTCCAAGAAGTTTCTGGCCACTACAAAAATTTCACCAGAGTATCAGCGACAGATTTGGAGAATATTATATTTTCTTAATCTTTACCTTCTCCCTTCTCAGAGGTGCTAACAAGCAAGTCATCTTCCTGTTGCATTCCTCTATCGATTTTCCCGTTTTTTGTGCTATATCTATTCATGCATCATTGCGACGTATTTTATTAAAATGGTTTGGGTGTTTTGGATACCACAGTAAAGTCTTTTCTTCGTGATAACTAATAAATTGAAGGACCTCCTCCTCACTCCAATCAGCCATGGTAGACATAAACGTACTGACTGACCAAAACAAGGGGGACTACTCTGTTCATAGTCGGTGTCAACAAGTTCAGCAACCTCTGTTGATACGCGTGCAATACAGGTCCCGTCCACACATTGTGTAACGTGCAAAGAGACCTCCCTTTGATTCGGGGCCCAAAACCAACAATTGCCGGGACAGAGGGCGAACGGAGCCTTGAACCTCGAAGGTTCGGGGTTTGAGTTCGAGGAACCGTCCACACTTGCGTTTTTGTTACAAGAATCGGTTAGAATACAAGGTTCTGTTCGCATGTGTGTACCCACCTTAAGGTGGTTGTTTTGATGATGTTGGTTTTCATCTGCGGAGTGATTTGTTGTCTTGTTGAGTTTGGCTATTATATGGTTGTAGTATGCAGTTGGTTGATTTGTGTTGTGGTTCTCAGCGGTTGTTGTGTCTCAACAACTAGCCTGTATCCAGCGGACAGCACAGCTCGCCTTGAAGACAGTCATATTTGGTGAGTACATGAATGTATCGTAAAGGGGAAAGTGTGGCTGGGGGAACCTCGATAGTCAGTATGACTAAAGTAACTGTGGGGGGATCTTGTTACTTCGCTTGTGATCCCGCCACAGAAAGTCACATCTTATGAGGATGACTAATGAGCTGAAGGAGGTGGCTACAGCTTGGGATCCTTAAATGGAACGCTCCATAAAGTGTTCAAATGCCTTTGATGCGGCAATGGTTCCCTATGATCAAGCCCTCATCAGCATGAAAAAGCAGCGACAGCAACTGCCTATCACTGTTTTTTAAACATACGAAGAAGGACCCTCCAAAGTCTCTCCACACCCCTGAAGAATTGCCTTCCCAAGCACCTGAAGAATGGGAAGAGGGGCCTCTAGAGATGTAACTCATCTGTTTTGCTGTGCAGTCATATCTTTATCGTCACTCATCAGATTATGTAGCTAATTCATCATCATCTTCTTTCATCAACATTCATCACTAGTGAGTACCTGTGTGATTTATGCGATCTTAATAATATCAGATCAGATTTTTTTAATGTGCAAACATACTTTCTCTCTCTCTCTCTCTCTCTCTCTCTCTCTCTCTCTCTCTCTCTCTCTCTCTCTCTCTCTCTCTCTCGTGAATTACATGCATACCAATGTCTCGTCTGTAAAAAGTAAATGGGATGGCTTGAATAGTAACTATATGAAACAAAATATATGTGCGTGAATATGTAGGTGAATTGGATTAGTATACATATAGTTTTCACATGTAGTTGTAAGCCATATTTTTACGGGTAATGTTTAAGATGACTGAAATGATAATATCATTTCAAAAATTAATAAAGTATGAAATAAGATAATAGTTTAAGGTGTATTTGATGTAGGATGATAGTTTAAGGCAGTTATAGGCATTTTTAGAGAGGGGTGTCAAGTATTCACAGATTTTAGCTATTTGGGGTTGGTTGTGGTCCCTATCCCCCTCGAATAGTGGGAGGGAAGGGCCGTGAGTTAGACTGTATAGGTAGTCCACAGAGATAAAATAGGCGATTTATGACACCATAACGGGCAGAGTTCTGGTTATCCGGGCCGTAAAGTGCCAATAATAGAGTTATAGCGCCAGGGCAAAGCAGAAGATAGGGTCTTGGGTAAAATACCTAGGCACGCTACTTGACATGCCATTGGCTGACATTTCGTAAATCAGCCAATCCTGAAGTGCCATTCATTTTCCTTGGAGTAACTACAAGATGCTGCATTGTGCGGATGCTACGAGGCGTTCACTTTCTGTTTACTGTTACATTACATGCATTGTTTATAGTGCCTTTAAGATGCCTCCAAAATGCCCTGCCCCTTCAGCTTCTGGCAAAGAACCTAATCTTCTGAAGAAGTTCATGACATTTGAGAAAATATGTTGAAAGGATGAAGAAGCTTAGCAGAAGTAGATCACCATTATTCACTAATTGAGAGTACAATATGGTAATTAATCAATTATCATTTATTGACGAAAGTATTTACAGGAATGAACATTTGTAGGGCTGATGCCTTTGTATAATAAGGCCCTGTGAGGTTATTTAGACTTGCGATAATTTACGCTAAGGTCGGTTTGTTATGACTCCCCATCCTCATTGGAGTGTCTTGGATTTCGATGATAATTTCTAAGTCAGTATCTTCTTTGGGTATGAAGGTGGAGATGTTTCAAACTCATGATGATAATCTCTAGTTCATTCAGTATCTTCTTTCTGATGCGAGGTTCTATTGTGAAACACAGAGTACAAAAATATCTGTATTCTCGGAGTCTACATGATGCAGATCAGATAAAATTGGACAGGTCTTCCAATGATGCGGGCTTCATAAATTCTGACATACAATCTGGTTTACAATCATAAAGTGAGCAGGCAGTAGCTCGAGCATACGAACATACACACAGATGACATAGATTACAAGTCATGTAGGCCGTCTGGGTTATAGGTTACTGTGGTTGTCTCAAGCAGGAAGCTTTGACGACAGTTTACAAAACAATAGATTTGATGACAGATGACGGCAAACCAGACACTGACTGATACAACACGTCATCTTAGCCTACATTAACTTATCTGGTCCGATCATGCTCCTGCAAGCAAACTGGTTGACCTCTTGGGTCACTGGTTTTAATTAATCATAGTTTTAGTTTTTATATATGGAATAACAGTCCATATATTTTTTTTATGTAACACTTTCACATACTGTATAATGGTACATAATATATAAACTTTACAATGAATTTCATTACTCTGACAAGTCCTGAATATAAGGAATAAGTATAGATATAAGGAAGGCTGTACTAAAAGGAAGCTTCTTGGGTAAAACTGCCAAGAAGACATCCACTGCACAAAACAAAACAGTCATGAGGGTGGAGATGTCTTCAGCATAAGTAGATAGAAGAATGAAAGAGTAAGGTGGTGCCTCTAGAGAGCAAAATTATCTAGGAGAAAGAGCAGTAATTTTACAAGCACTTTTCAACAGGTGATAAAACAGAAGGTTTGTCTGGTGATGTAAGGGTAGATTTTTTGGCAAATACTTCACAGACTTCGAAGAAGAGGAAGTGCCACAAGTAGGACCGTCATCAGCTCCTCAAAGTTTAAACGTGAGTAAATGTACAGTACAATATTTAATATGTGCGAGTGTTCAGTGTCGAAGCATACTGTATGCGTTTTTGCATGTACGCAGTACTATAATAATAATAATAATAATAATATGCTTTATTTCAGCTTGGGGCCAAATACATTGAGTATACAAAATACAGACAGTAACATACACAATCTAGATACATGAGACATGATAAAATAGAAAAAGAAATTGAATAATCGGCACTTATCCACAAAATAGCTGAGGTAGCATAAAAGCTAGTAATCATAATACTGGTAATAACAGTAATAATATTGGTGAGAAAAAAAATAGGCATTGAGAGTAATAACAGTTAGTGCACATGTTATATAACTTAAATTTCAACTAGAGACCTTAGGTGGTTACAGTAGCCAGGTCCAGAGGGCTAAATACATAAATTGAATGTAAAAAAAACTTTAAACGATAGTAATCACAGTAATAATGAAAAATTAAAATATCAGCAATAAATGTAATAATGACAAAATCTGCAGATGACATCTTGCCAATACAGAGATTAAGTCCTTTAGGGGACAAAGGCCTCATTTTCCCATCTTTCCCACAATGTAGATCTTGCTTCGCTCCTTGGGATGCTTTGTATGAACAAGTTGCTGCTGTTTCTCACTCGGGTTACCAGACTGGACATTGTTCGCCTAACAATGATTTTTAAATTGTCCAAGTGGTTTTCTATGAACATCTGTGTGGTGGAGTGTTTGTGAGGCGTCTCGGAATGTCATTGTGCACAACAGTGATGCGTCTCATGGTCTCTTGGGTATAGTTCGTCCAGAGGGAACACCCATAGATACTGTAGCAGTACGAGCGGAAGAGCAGCAGTTTCACGTCTCGGTGACAGAAGGCAAACCTCCTTGCAATCATGTTGCCAGCTGCACATAGTTTACGACGCCTCTGTTCAATGTCTGCCGTATCTTTTAGGTCGTTGGTGATAATGTGACCCAAATACGGAAATTCGTGCATGTACGATATGTTCTTCGGCCATGCGCTGCCGAGCATGCATCCGTTATTGGCAATTCTGTATACGCTGTTGCGAGTCAGTTGGCTCCCGAGTATCCTGTAATAAAGTCCAGTCTCCAGGACGTTGTGTCATTGCAAACTCAACATGGCGCAGTGAGTAGGATAAGGACCAACCATGCCCCAGATACGTCGACCACCCCAGGCCACGCCGAGGCGTGCCTCACCTGCAATGCCAAGGGCCTTGTCACAGGCCGTCATGCAAGCACAGACGTTATTTGCAGACCAGCAGCGTGCCATCCGTTCCCTTCAGGATGCCCTTCCCGGTTCAGGAGCACGTGCCGGTAAAGTTCCTGTCTCTGCTGCCCCTGAGAAGTGTGAGGCGGTAATGTCTTCGGCAGCGTTCAGATCCTGGAGACGTTCGATGACGTATTGGATTCACCTTAACAAGTTCCCTCCCGCCGCAGGATTGTCCTGCACATTAGGCTCAACTGTGTACCGGCGTTGCAACGTGCACTGGACGCTCGGTATTCAGATGCCAAATGGAATGCCCTCGCCCCAGACGCGGCTCTGGACGCCATCGGGAATATTGTGTTGCGGTCGTCGAATCAGGCAGTTCAGTGGTCTGAATTCTTTGCCCTCGCACAAGGGCGCGAGGAATTAGTGAGCGACTATTTTTCGAGGTGTGCTCAGAAGGCCACCGACTGTGATTTTGAGTGTCCCAAATGCGGGGAGTGTTTAATAGAGTACATGCTGTTGCGGAAAATAATGGTAGGCCTCAGTGACCCTGTATTAAAGAGGCATGTTTTTCAGACATGTGAGACATTTAAGAGTGTAGATGCCTTCAGGCACTGTGCTGCACTTTCGAAGCTGCACGCCAAGATGTCGAAAGTATCCCACGCGTCGCTATCAGTGAGAGGGGTCTGCTGGCGCCTCGAGTGATGACGTCACAGGCATTGATGACGTAGAGCCAGACGTCGCGGTGTTGCGCGGCAATTCCAATGTGAAGCGTTGCGGAAATTGTGGGGGGCGCCATCCCTTTGGTCGAGCGTCGTGCCCAGCAAGAGGTATAACGTGCCACGGGTGAAAACAAAAGGTAGGGCACTTTTCAGAAATGCTGCAGGAATACGAAGAAAGCGCCGCTTGCCTCGAGTTTAGCGATTGTTGCAGACACGCACCTCTCCCCCCACCCACGATCAAGGCTTGTGTTTCCCATAGAAACGGGAATTCAGTATCCACACTCGTCGTAGCAGACACAGGAGCACAGATCTGCGTTGCCGGACCCACGATTCTCTCAAGACTGCAAATAAATTCACTGGAGTTGCAGCCGCGAGCAGGTCTGAGGGACGTAGCTAATCTCCGAGTGAGATGTCTTGGATCAACGACATGCTTCATTGATATTGGTGGGCGACGCACGAAGCAGGAGGTTTACTTTGTGCCGACGGCCAAGAACTTCTATATATCGCTGAATGCTTGTAAGGAGCTGGGAATAGTACCCCCTGACTTCCCTCACCCCTACCATCTCGTTGCATCAGCTGATGTGCTTAATGAAGACGTCGCACGGCCTAACTCCCTAAGACAATGAAGCCAGCCACCTTACCCATCCCGCCTGTGGAGGAGAATATAACCGAGACTTGAGGAGTGGTTATTACGGCATTTCTCTTCAACAACCTTTAATACAACCAGGGAACCGTTACCTGTCATGACGGGCAAGCAGCACCACATCCATTTGTTGCCTGATGCCGTGCCTTATGCCTGTCACACGCCCGCGACAATCCCTAAGCATTGGGAAGAGGAGGTCAAGGCGCAACTTGACGAGGACGTTCGGAAGGGCGTGATAGAACCAGTCCCAGTGGGGGATGCAACGGAATGGTGTGCAAGGATGGTCGTTGTCGCCAGTAGACTTCCAACGCCTCAACGCCCACTGTCTTCGGGAAACTCATCATACACCGGCACCCTTCGACATGATTTCAAGCATCCCCATTCATACGTACAAGACTACGGCGGACGCCGCCACTGGGTTTCCATCAAGTGGAAATTGGACGAAGACAGCCGCCCGCTTACGACCTTTATCACTCCATGGGGACGATACCGTTATCGTAGAACACCCATGGGCCACTGTTCGGCGTCGGACGCCTACACAAAAAGGTTTGATGATGCCCTGCAAGACATCACCAGAAAGCATAAATGCGTTGACGACACTTTGCTATACGATCACAGCATTGAAGAGGCGTTCTGGCATGTATATGAATTCCTGTCAACGTGTGCCTCTGCAGGTATCACACTCAAGCCCGAGAAGTTTAAATTCTGCAAGAGAGAGGTCACTTTCGTCGGTTATTACCTGGGATGGGAGTCCTACAAACCCGCAGACGAACGACTAGACGCCATTCGTAACTTCCATATGCCAGAGAAGCCCTCCATCACGGATATTAGGTCGTGGTTCGGGTTTCGTGAATCAGTTTGCGCCCTTCCTTGCAACGGCGCCCATCATGGAGCCCTTTAGGGACCTCCTCAGAAAGCCCACTGGAAAAAACGTTTACTGGGATAGTCAGCTACGTGACAAACTCCGGCAGGCACAGGAGGTCATCTGTCAATTAGCCAAGGACGGCTTGGCATATTACGACAAAACACGCCCTACGACGATAATGACGGATTGGAGTAAAGAAGGTATCGGGTTCGTAGTCCTTCAGCAGTATTGTATTTGTCAGTCAGCTGACAGCCCCTTTTGTTGCCAAGGGAGGCTGGCGGCCCTTGCCCTGTGGTGGTGAGGGGTCGACAACCCTCAACCTCCTCTGAAGCTGGGTATGCCCCCGTAGAAGGAGAAGCCCTGGCAGTTACCTGGTGCTTGCGGAAGGCCAGGCTGTTCCTACTTGGGTGTCCTAATCTCACCATCATCACGGACCACCGTCCTCTCGTCAAAGCTGCTGGGTGACAGAGCCCTTAAGGACGTCATCAACCCGAGATTATTCAACCTGAAAGAGAAGACACTCCAGTTCAAGTTCCACATGAAATACCTGCCCGGAAAAAGGAACACTGCCGCGGATTTTCTTTCAAGGTACCCGACCATGCGAGCACCCCACGAAGCTTCCGACGTGGATTTGGAGGACGACATTCAAGTGCAGTGGCATGTGCAACCGTGGCCGCCTTGGAACCGGATATTATCGTGTTGGATGAAGACTGCGTAAGGAGCGCCGCATCTAACGACCCTGTATATCAGCTCTTGCTTGCAAGGGTTGCAGCGGGCGACTGGCCCCAACAGAAGTCGCAAGAACTCGCCTGCCTTCGCCCCTTCTTCAGCGTTCGGGACCGGCTAGCCATCAACCAGGATCTGGTGACATACTCAGTGGACCAAGGATGTGTTCGCTTGGTTATACCCGAGGATTTTACGCCGCCAGGCTGCCGCTAACCTACACGCAGGACACCAAGGCCTCGACTCGATGCTTAGAAGGGCCAGGCAGTCGGTCTATTGGCCGGGAATAGAAGGGGACCTTCAGCATTGCCGCGCCCGATGTACTTCATGCAATGAACATGCCCCCTCACTGCCTCCTGAAGAAATGATACACACGCCGCCTGCGGAATATCCCTTCCAGCAAGTCGTAGCAGATATGTTCCAGATAGAAGGCAGTGTATACATGGTGTATGCCGATAGACTAACAGGTTGGTTAGAAGTGGCTCATTTCCCCAATGGTGCCACGTCTAACAAAATCAGTAATCACCTTCGATCATATTTCTCGCGAACTTGGCCAGCGAGGAGATGGAGGCCTTCTTCAAGAGATGGGGGGTCAAGGTCCGGCTGTCGTCGGCCCAGTATCCCCAGTCTAACGGCAGGGCAGAAGCAGCTGTCAAATCGGCGAAGAGGGGGCTACTCCGGGAAAATACATTAAAGGGTGGAGCCCTTGAGTCGGACAAAACGGCCCTGGCGATACTTCAGTATCTCAACACTCCTCTCAGGGAAATTAACAAGTCGCCGTCTCAGCTTGCAATGGGTCGCCAGCTGCGCGATGGGGTACCGACGGCCAGGAGACACCTGTTAGTAGACAGATATTGGAGGCAGACGATACGTCGAAGGGAGTTACAAGTGGCAAGGTCGCAGGAGGCGATGCGCATCCCTGGCACTACCAGAAGACTGCCGCCCATCGAACTAGGTACCCATGTACGCATACAAAACCAAGCTACCAAGCAATGGGATCGAACGGGCATAGTAACAGAAACAAAGCCCCATCGTCAGTACACCGTCAAGCTAACGGGAGCGGCAGGCTGTCAAAAAGAAACAGACGACACCTGAGAGTCATCGCTCCGCCCTCTGGCACGCCCATACCCCGACAGAACAGGGGACACGCACCACACAGGAGCCCAACGTCGTTGATAGGCCCAGAAGAGCCGCTGGTAAACCCAAGTGGCTCAAAGACTTTGTAGAGTGATGTTATTACCTTTTGTATGCAATTGCATCAGGAATTGATATTTCTTTTCAGAGAATTTATGTATTTTATTTCGTTTTTGTGTATGCATCGAGAAGTTAGCTTTAATTTTTTGTTTCTTCTCTTGTCTCATTGATCTAAGGGCATTTTTCCCTTTTATTTTTTTGTCGTGTATAAGAATGTTCTTGGGGGGGGATGTACGATATGTTTTGTATTTTTCCCCTTTTTATTTTTGCCATGTATAAGTATATTCTTGAGGGGGGGATGTACGATATGTTCTTCGGCCATGCGCTGCCGAGCATGCATCCGTTATTGGCAATTCTGTATACGCTGTTGCGAGTCAGTTGGCTCCCGAGTATCCTGTAATAAAGTCCAGTCTCCAGGACGTTGTGTCATTGCAAACTCAACAGTGCACAAATTCCAGCCAATGGTTTCCGAGGAAAATTTGTGGTTCTGCAATATGCTTAAGCGATCTCGGGAGCAGCGACATGCACTGGGTCTTGGTTTCGTTGTAGATTATATCAAATTCCTTTGCATATTGGCGGCAAGTGTCGATGAGTCGTTGGAGACCTGCACTGATGGGGAAATCAGAACCATATCGTTGGCGTAACAGAGGTTGTTTATAGTTGTTTCATTGACGGTGCATCCGATTAGGAGTGAGTTCAGTTTGACATTCAAGGCATCTGTGTACGTATTAAACAGGTATGGAGAGAGAATGCCCCCTTGCCGAAGCCCGTTTAGGGAGCCGAAGGTGTACGATAATACATTACCCCATTTGACACAGAATTGCTGTGTGGAGAACCAGCAATGTAAAATGCCAATTAGATACAGGGGTGTGCCCCTTTTATGCAGCTTCAGGAAGAGCTTCAGGTAGTTTACTCTGTCAAATGATTTTCTCACATCTACAAAACAAAGGAAAACAGGAGATGCTGATGATAGGTAGTAGTTCAGCAATTCTTTCAGTATGTAGATGCAGGTGTCGGTTGAGTGGTTTGCTTTAAACCCGAACTGGTTGTCAGTGGTGTGTAGAAAGGGGAGAAGTCTCACTAGGAGAACAGACTCAAGTATCTTCGATGCGATGGTTGTGATAGCAATCGGCCGGTAGTTGCCAGGGTCAGCTGCATCCTTTAGCTTGTTTTTGATTAATGGTATCAAGTGAACTAAGAGTGGGGAGTCTGGAAGAAACCGGTGAATTATGCACGCATTGAATAGGGCAGCTAGCAAAATGTAAATTATCGGATGGCAGAATTTGAAGGCCTCTCCAGGAAGACCATCACAGCCGGGCGATTTATTATTAGGTAGGCTTTTTATGGCATCGCTGATGTTACCTGGCGTAATACGGTCTGCAAAATGAAATTGAATGTTGTCAGTAAGGAGGTTATCTACATCCCTTCGGGAATCTTGATCATTTATGCAATTCAGGATATTGTTGAAGTGATCGCCCCACATGCTTGCGATAGCTTCGTCTCCGACTGCTTCCCCTACTCTCTGTGATAGCTTTTTAGTTTTGGGATTTAAGGACTGGATATCTTTCCAAAGACGAGGATAATCACCAGATTCTAAGTTTGTAGACATTTCATCGGCTCTTAGTTGTTTTTCATTTAACCTGCAGTGCTTAAGAGCAAGTTTGAACTGCGCTCTCACCTGTCTCATTAGTAATGCAGTGTGCCCTTCCCTGGGGCTACCATTTTGCCTCCACAGTAAAAACATTTCTCGTGAGTATTCATACAGATCTTTAACCAAGTCATTCCATCCAGGTATATTACGAGAATTACCTTGACGAAATCTGTAGGCAGTCCTGCCCAAAGCAAGCATAGCGGAGATTATGTTCGAATAGAATTCATTCAGATCTCTCCTGTGTGGTCATTTCTACAATTTGTGTTAGTACAAAGTAAGGTGTCTGCTGGTTGAACTATTGACCGCAACCTGGTTTCCGTGGTCGCCCTAAAGTATCTGGTTTTCTGTTGGTTTTTAAAATCCCAGTTTACTGCTGGTGGGCAAACAGTTAGGGGGTTCATGGTAGGGGGGGATGGGGTACTGAATGACACCTGTAATGGGATGTGATCGTAGCCCGTTGCAAGATCATAGTGAATATTGCAGGTCATAATAGAATCATGAAGTTGTGGAGATGTGATGCAGTGGTCCAGCCAGGAAGTTGTAATAGCATCTGCTCTATTATGTACATATGAATAAGAGGAGGGAGGGAGGAGTATTACATCGCTAATTTGGAGAGCATGATTTTGACAGAAGTGAGTAAGTTCATTATAAAATTTTTATGTGGGGTGAGAATTAAGGTCCCCGATTATACAAATATGATCAGCAGGAGAATCATGTATTTTGAAAATAAAAATGAGAGCTGTTAATCAGCTCATCTATCCGATTAAACTATTTTAATAATAATACAATATACTGTAATCAGGCCAGTCAAGGATCATTTCACTGTTTCTCAAAGTGGTACAAGCTGAAGGGCATTTTGCTGCATGATGAAGCGCCATCAGCAGACACTGAAGCTGCATCGCTTTATCCAGAGTACTTCAAGAAGCTCATCAGCCATGGTGGCTACTGTTCTGTACAGGTTGGTTTTAATTGATACAAATTAATTTTTTTTTAACTAGAATCCATTGTTTTATACAATTATAGTCGTCTTTAGCTTTACATGTACTGCACTTTAATATAGTTTTAATCCTTTATTCCAAGTGTTCAATATGGACAAGACTGCCTTGTTCTGGTAAATGATGCCTTCATGGACATACCTCATGAAGGACAAAGCCAAAGCCCCTGGATTCAAGGCCCGGAAGGATAGGATTACGCTCTTGATGTGTAGTAGTGCTCCTGGCTTCATGATGAAACCAGCCTCATTTACAAGGCTGCCAACCCCAAGGCTCTTAATTTCAAGAACAAGCACTTGCTGCTAGTATTTTGGATGTCAAACTCCAAGGCCAGGATCACCAAACTACTTACAAATATAGTATCTGGTTCCATCAGAGCATCTTCCCTCAAGCTGGACTTAAAGGCGCTGTTGATTATGGCTAGACTGGTGACCACCCTACGAATCTTGATCACGAAGGAGTCCAAGTCAAGTTCCTCCCTGCCAACACCACCTCACTCCTCCAGCCCATAGAACTTGGCAGCCACCTTGTTCAGGCATTTGATGATGACAGTGAATTTACACTGAAGGTGTATCGGTGTAAATTCACGATTGCCATGTCTATCCGTCATCCGCAAATCGTTAAAGAGATGAAGAAGGAGACTCTTAATGTGTGCTGGAAGATGTGGCTGGAGTGTGTTCACAATTTCAAGGGCTTCTCTCTTGAAGAAATCCAATATGTACTCTGCTATTGGTAATGCAATTGAATTGGAGAAGGCTTTGGTGACATCATTGCAGAAGAAGTCGGCACCCTCATTGATGCCAATGTGAGGGTGTAAACAAAGAGGCAGGTAGAAGTGTATTGACTTTATTACAGGTAAGGGAAAAGTATATCCTAGTTTTACCAGACCACTGAGCTGATTAACAGCTCTCCTAGGGCTGGCCCGAAGGATTAGATATTTTTACATGGCTAGGAACCAATTGGTCACCTAACAACGGGACCTACAGCTTATTGTGGGATCCAAACCACTATATCGAGAAATGAATTTCTATCACCAGAAATAAACTCCTCTGATTCCGTGTTGGCAGAGTTGGGAATCGAACTTCGGACCACCGGAATGGCAGCAGAGCGCGAAAACCACTCGTCCAGTGAGGAACTTACAGTAAAGGGAAATTCATATATACAACATGCGGGCGGAAATGTGGTGTCCGACCCGTGAGAGTAAAAATGGGTCGGCAACAGCCGATTTGTGTTTCTTTGGAGACATTTAATTATAAATATAAAAGTATACAGAGTATGATGTTGCATGATTTATACAGTGGCGGAAAGCCTGCTGAACGCTCTTTTAAATGGATGTAAGAACAACGTGACTGTAGGAATAGGTACAATAAATTTGGGGATGAAGCTTTGTCCTTCCAAATACTCCCCCGCCCCAAGACAATAATTAAGGCATAATAGTTGGATGATAGGCGTGAGATTCTGATCACTAATCGCGGTAGTGTGAGGGCCAGCAGAGGCGGCCTCGGGTGCGCGAGACCAGCTGCTTTGGTAGATCCTCGGCCTCAGAGTACTCGGGGGCATTTGGAGACAGGATGCTTCCCCTGGGGTAATCCTCGGGGGTTCAACCGTCTTCTGAGGGCAGCTGCGGCCCCGGCCATGTCTGGGCGGTTTGGTGATTTCTGGTGTTGATTCGTGCCGGGGCGGTGGCATGTGGTGCCCTACGGGATCTGCATCTGCGTAGTCTTCGTCTATCAGGAAGGCAGGTTTCAGTCTGTCTATTGTGATCCAATCCTCGCGACCATTTATGGAGATGAACTATGCTTTGTCGGTGCGTCGTAGGACGCGGAAGGGGCCTCGGTAGGGCCTCGTCAACAGTAAGCGTCTTCCCTGACGAAGACGTGTTTGCAGGACGATAGGGCCTTCAGAAGGAAGTGTTTGGTTCTATCGGAGAAGGTCTTGAGGCAGGGCATGAACTTTCTGGTGGTCTCCCAAAGCCTGGCGATGGAGACGTCTGTGTCATCGGTATTGGTCAGGAAGAATTCACCTGGGACTGCCAATGGTTCTCAGTAAACCTTCTTCGCTGGTGATGCCTCGCCGTTCCCCCGAGGGGTGGTCCAGAGGCCGAGGAGGACCCACGGTAGTTGATTTTTCCAGTCCTCGCTGGTGCAGTGCGCCATTAGGGACACCTTCATTGATCAGTTGACTCTTTCCACCATGCCATTAGCCGCTGGGTTGTAGGTGATGGTAGCGTGGAGCGACAACCCTATCAGGCGGGCCAGGGAGGTCCACAGCTCCAACAGGAAGACAGGTCCTCGAGACGTTGTGATATTGTCTGGCACTCCGAATTGGCTGATCCAGCTGGAGAGAAGGGCTTCTGTGCACGCTTTGGTTGTTGCATCTGACATCGGCATTGCCTCGGGGGCAGGGGACCTGCGACGTTTACTTGAATGTGGCCAAATCTTTGTTTCGACTGAGGGAACTCCCCCACGCCTGATTCTGTGTGCCGGCTTATTTTGCTTGACTGGCAAGGGTGCAAGAGTCCGTGTGTGATGTCGAATACGGCCCTCCTGCGGGAGGCCGGAATCAGCGGGTGGGGCGGCCAGTGCTGGTGTCTCAGAGGAGCGTTGTGCCTGAGGTTCCGAAGGGTACATCCTCCCACTTGAGGGAGGTGAGAGCTATGCGGTATGTGGCAGTCTCAGGGTCGGCGGCCTGTTCCCAGGTGAGGTCTTCGTAATTGATCCCAAGGTGGACGGCGTTGATCTCTATCCTCAAAAGGGCATCAGCCACGAGGTTCTTCTCGCTGAGGATGTGGTGGATGGTGCAGCCAAATTCAGCGATGGCTGCCAGGTGTCTCTGTTGTCTTGCTGACCAGGCATCGCCCGCCTTGGTGAAGGCGTGAACCAAGGGGCAGTGGTCTGTCCTGTTCGTGGAGGGAGTGCCCTCGAGTAGGTAACGGAAGTGGCACACTGCTTGGTATACTGCCAGGAGCTTGCGGTCAAACATGCTGTACCTCATCTCGGCATGCGACAGGTTTCTACTGAAGAAGGCAAGCGGCTGCAGGACACCCTAAACCATCTGCTCAAGGACGGCTCCGCAAGCTAAGTTGCTGGCGTCAGTGGTGAGGCATAAGGGCGCGGTAGGGTCTTGGTGGGACAAGGTGGTGGCTATGGTGAGGACCATCTTTGTGTTGCAGAAGGCCTGCAGCTGCTCTACTTCCCACATCAGGTTCTTCAGTTTGCTCTTCAAGACCTGTGTTAAAGGGGACATGGTTTGGGTGACGTCGATGAATTCTTGCAGGGCCTTGACTGTTGTTGGGGTTGGGAACTTCTGCACTGTGTCCACCTTCGAGGCCATGGGACGCACGCCCACTGCAGAGATTTCGTGTCTGAGGAAGTCCACCCTCTCGGCACCGAAAGTGTACTTGTCAAATCGGACAACCAACCCATTTTCCTGCAGGCGTTTCAGGACTGCTCGGACATGATGTAGATGTTCTTCCGGGGACCTGGAAAAAATCAAAATATCGTCGACGTAGCAGATGCAGAAGGGCAGGTCCCCCAGGAGGCTGTCCATCAGGCGCTGGAAGGTGGCCCCTGTGTTTCTCAGGCCAAAGGTGGAGTAATGGAAGACATAGGAGCTGAATGGCATGATGATGGCAGTCTTGGGAACGTTCTCAGGATGTACCGGAACCTGAAAATAAGATTTCAAGAGGTCCACTTTTGTGAAGATTTTTGCTCCATGGAGGGTCCCGGTCAAGTCCTGCATGTTTGGTAGGGCATAGTGATCAGGGATCATTGCGAGGTTAAGTCTTCGGTAGTCTCCACAGGGCCTCCAGGTGCCGTCAGGTTTCCGCACCATGTGGAGGGGAGAGGCCCAAGGGCTTGATGTTTTCTGGCAGATCCCCATTCGCTCCATTTCTGAGAACACCCTTTCTGCGTCCTGAAGACGGCCTGGAGGGAGTCGTCAACTTTGTGTGTGTTGGGGGGCCTGTGGTGGTGATATGGTGGAATATTCTGTATTTGGGCAGAGCCCCGGCTACCTGACAAAGTTCCGGCTTGAAGACTTCAGGGAACTCCTGCAGAAGGTTACTGTATTTGTGGGGGGGGGCGATGGTGCAAATTGTGGGAGCGCCTGGACCTGCTGCAAGTGATAGAGAATGGCATGTCCCTGTGTCGAAGAGGCGCTTGCAGCCCACGTCCACCAGAAGGCTGTTATGTGCCAGGAAGTCATGTAGTTCCGACGAGGCCGCTGCCATGGTTGAGTGTGGTGTTGTCCGCCGTCACCGTTTTTTGACTGCTGGTAGGTGCAGGGGCTTTCAAATTTCCTGGAGTGCCTCTGAATCTTCTATGATAGTAGCACCAGGAGTTTTCGCCCTGCTGCTGGTGGGAGGTCGTCTTCTGGGTCATGGCGCTGATCTCCTGTGTTGGGTCCTCCTCCTCTTCTTCTTTCTCTGCTGCTAGGCATATGGGAGATGGGGGCTGGCGAGCTTCGCAGCCTTGGTCAACACAGTTAGTTTTTTTCGCTTTCTCCACAAGCTCGTCATCGAGGAGGGTATAGGCATCGGTTATCTGCCCATGGACATCTGGGCTGCATTGCCGAAGGAATATTTCACGACCGAGGCTGATCTCCATTTTCTTCCCATCGGTGCCTACATCAGGCAGGCTGAGGAGGCCCATCACCATGTCCCAGGTATCCTCCGGGTCGGCGTCTCGCATCAGGTTCATGACAAGGTCGAGGGCGCGGGCAGTTCTTTCAGGGATGGGAGTGGCGTAGGTTTTCATGAGTTTCGTCTTGAGTTTGCCGTGTGTGACTGGGTTGGTCTGTGCGTTCAGCCAGGAAGTTATTCGTTTGTATACATCTCCTGGAAAGGCTGATATGACGAGGTCAGTCTGCAGCACCTTGTCCGAAAGTTCCGTGAGTTGGAATTGCCCCTCTGCTTGGTAAAACCAGGCGGGTGGGTCGTCTGCTGTAAAAGAGGGCAACTTGACAGCCTGAGCGGTGGCATTGTGCTAGGCTGAGGAGGGGACCAAGGGGGCCTGGGTAGCTCGTGCGGAACTGTCTGCTTCCATTGTCCACTCTCACAAAAACGGTCGACCGGAGTCGTAAATGGCGGGCCAAACCATTTGAGGAACACCTGAACACACCTGGGGATTGATTGATTGATTGTGAGTTATCTGGCGTCACAACTACCAGGGTCACCGACGCCGAGCACACCTGGGGAAGGTATGCTGTTTTAAGTCTGTTAGAGGCATTGGCTTTCCATGGCAGGAGCTTTCAGAGACCTAAACTGAGGCGCTGTGTGAGTCCGCTAAAGATCTCTGAAGGTGAGCGGCGGTAGTTAGTCCCTGAATGGCTTAGCCAAAACCGCTTGGGTCACCGTCCAAACCAGTTGTGATGGTGTGAACAAAGAGGCAGGTAGAAATGTATTGACTTTATTACAGGTAAGGGAAATTCATATATGTATACATCATGCAGGTGGAAATGTGGTGTCCAACCCGCGAGAGTAAAAATGGTTCGGCAACAGCCGATTTTTGTTTCTTTGGAGACATATAATTATAATTATAACAGTATACAGAGTATGATGTTGCATGATTTATACATTGGCGGAAAGCCCGCTGAACGCTCTTTCGAACAACGCGACTGTAGGAATATGTACAATAAATTTGGAGATAAAGCGTTGTCCTTAACCAACTCTGACCCCATGACAAACCAGGTTTTGGAAGAGCTGCCGAAGTCGGCCAGGGAGGGAGAAGGTAAGCCAGGTACATTTTTTATCTTTTATTAGAAAAATTCATTATGTAATTCAGTTTTACAGTTATGCATTCCATAGTATACATTTACATTATTTTACAATGTTGATTTTTTCTCCTAACAAGGACCTCCTACTTTTATAAACAAAACTTTACATATTTAAGTAGTTATCAGAAAAGTAATTTTTACATTTATACCTACATAAGTTTTCATTAACAGATACTGTGTCTAATCCAGGTTCATTTTGACGAAGTGGAGGAGGATGAAGGCCTGTACTATTTGGAAGTTCTGTCTGAACTTTTGGGGATACTCAAGGAAGTGGGGGATAAATTTTTAACCCTTGGTGCTCATATGGAACACATCATAAAGTTTAAGAATGCAGCTGAGTGGGCAATGATGCCCTACAATAGCCTCCAAGCCTACATGAAGAAGCAGCTGCCTATCGCCATCGAGAGGAAAAAGAATGACCCTCCAAAGCCTTTCGAAACCCCTGAATTGCAAGTGGTCTAATTGGTGGAAGAACCACCTCTTCTGAAGAAGGGGAAGAGGAACCCCCAGAGGAGATGTAACTCCTCTGCTTAGCTGTGCAGTCATACATTATCATCATCGTCCTTCATCAGACTGCACAGCTAATTCATCATCATCATCTTTAATTAACATTCATCACTGGAGAGTACCCATATGATTTAACCTTACTAATCTTAAATGATATTAAAGTTCTTCATGATGACAGCCCAAGGCACAGAGTAGCTTTGTTTGAACTATTAAAAGAGGCAGTTTTAGTTTGTTAACTTAATTTTTTGTTTATTCTAGATTGTGTGTGTGTAGCTGTGGCAAGTTATGCAAAACCTGTACAGTACCAAGAAAGCTACGACATGGATCAAGACTTCAAGTACAGTATGTACTGTATACTATACTGAAGGTAGTGCACAACTTTGCTTTGTATACTGTACAATATACAGTACATTACAGAGTTTAGGCTCATATGTTAGGAAATTATGTACAAATTTTGTTGAGTGCAGTGTAGTACAGTATATTTTTTTTTTCCAGAATTACTACATGTACTTACGTATATTGATCATTTTAAGAGATACGGTCCATTGAAAAATCTGCAAATTAGTGAAAGTTCCCTGTGTAAAAGTCAAAGATAGGTTCCACGAAAATCTGTGCGACAAAATGAAGCGTGGAAAAGTTAAGTGTGAAAAGGTGGTTAGCACGTTGTATTTTGCTTTCTGAGATCTCAAGATAAAGGTTTCTTATCGATGTTCATTCGACCGATAAGTGTTACCTGACATTAAGGATTCGTGATTTTAATGATAATTGGACATAATATAGCAGCAAAATAAATAAATGAATACATAAATTTTGATCAAAATCTACAGCTGACAGAACCCAAAATACTCATTTAATATATGTATTGTTTTTCCATACAAATTTATAAAGGTTTGTTTTTTCGGACGCAGAACCATATGATTGCACAAAGAAGGCTAGACTTTTTAACTGAACAGGTCCAATTTGAGGTTTTAAAAGTACCGAGGTTTTGAGATATAACAGTGAATGAGAACGTGCCATTATGATAACAGTGATTCATTTTTTGAAATTGGTATGCCTTGGGTCGTGGTGAAAAGTTTGTCTCTTCATAATGATTGAATTTCCAAAATTCTATTAATCTAATTTATCTATGTTATCCCACCGAAGCTACAAGGTCTCTAAAATCAATATGCTCATTATACAGACTGGTATCTGTTCCATTCTATCTTATTGGAGTAGGACTAACAACATCAAATCTAAAATCAAAATTGGCTGGTTCCTGTTGGTGGTAAGTCTATCAGTGTATCTCAAAGTTCTTTGATATCGCTATTCTAAATATTGTGGGGCTCTGTCATTCAGCAAAAGGCCACAAGGCATTTGGGATTAAAATTTTCTTTAAACCATTTCCTATTCTTTGGTTTATTTGGTTTAATGGACATTGGCCATTGATGGCTGCAATCAGCACCCTCATCACCCATTAAGATATAAAAAATACTGCGTTATTACAACTCGTATGGATAAAATTTTTGCAAATTGAGAAGAGACTAATTATATCGAGTTTGGGAGAGTCCTCGGACTTTACCAGCTTTCTTTCAAGTTCTGATTTAATTAGTGCAAAACACCAAACTTGGTAAGAAATATTACTGGCCTAATGTTAGAGGAACTGTTTAGCTTTAAAGACCCTGTGGAGTAGCTCAGTTTTGTCTTTAGTGTTGGTTAGTAGTTCCTTATCTTAAGCTGAAAAAGGGGTAATCACAGATGTGCTAGATGCATCACTTACTAGCAAAGAAATCATGTAAGCTGAAAGACGAACAGCAGTTTAAAATGATATGTAGTACACACTTGAGTTTAAGAAAAACAAATCTGAATGAAACGTGCTTTGTTTACAAAGCAATAACATTCTTTTGTTTAGTTTTTCATACTGCTGTCTAGTCTTTGCCAGACCATATAAATCTAGTATTCTAGTTACAGCTATGTAATAACTTGCCCTAGTTAATAATGCAAACTAATTCTTCTACAAAATCAGACAAAAGTAGGCTTAGAACCTTAGTTAATATTGCAAACTAATTCTTCTACAAAATTAGACAAATGTGGTCCTATAATTTTGATTACAGTACCTCATTAATAGTCATACCATGAACTTTTCCGCCAAAGGCATGTAGTATAGTTTTTTAGTGCTAAAAGATAAAGTTATTTTTATCTAGGTGTTTAATTTACAGACAGATATTGTATAGCTCACGTACAGTGGGGCTCAAATCTTATGCGACATGATTCTTTTTGTATCGTCCTATTCTCAGACTCAACGCGATGTTGCCAAGTAGTGCTATTATTTTCTTTTCTTTTTTTATTTGTAATCTCGTTCATGTCGAAAAGTTTGCGAATTCACAGCTAGCCTTATTTTCCTTATGGTTAAATAGATATGATCCCTTTTATGCATTGGTATAATTCTTAATTTGTGTGATTTTAATTGATTTTTAATTTTTTTTTCATCTTTACGTGCTCAGTTCAAGTGTGGTGTGATAAGGTTAGCGGTGCCAGCAATGAAAGCACACTTAACATGCTCCTCGGACTGGTCAACATAACCATGTCTGCAGCATTATGACAGTAGACCTAATAAGCTCAACAGTCATAACAATAATTTCAATGTAGGAATATGAATTAAAACAAGTTTTATTTGAATGTTGAAGATTTCGGCTGCGTTTAAGCTGCCTGTATGTTGGAAAATGTTTTATAGGCCTAAAAAAATAATCTAATCCATCTGAGATGTAATCTGTTACTAATGAATTTATTTGTAGAGATCACCTGTTCTTTGAGGAATATGAATTACAACCAGTTTTCTTTGAATGTTGAAGTTTCAGGCTGTGTTTAAGCTGCCTGTATGTTGCAAAATTATTTATAGGCCTAGAAAAATAATCTAAGCTTTCTGAGATGTATCTTTACTAATGTTTTTATTTATAGAGATTCCCTGTTCTTTGAGGAATAAAAGATGATGATGATTTTGGTTATATGGAGAAGATGGCTATTAATCGAAATATCACAAGTATTAATATCAAGGCATATGGAATACTTGTTTTTCAACTGGTTTACAATTTTATTTCCATAATTAAAAGTCCTTCCGCTCGCTTTTGATGTATAATTTATTCTTTCATAAGGTAACTTGAAGTGCAAGAAAGTGTAGATAACCTCATTTGCTTTCTGGCCAGAAATTGTTAATATAGAGATGTGAATGTTAAATGTAAAGTAAAGAAATCTAACACCTAGGCCTAGGAAAAATATCTTGGCTTTTACAAATAGGCGAATATTTGCTAGTATGCTATCAGTTTTGAAATATTTAAGAAAGATAACAAATAATTATGTATGAAAATCTAAATATTCTTTTAACACAAAGTAAATGTTTTCAAGATAATTTAATGGTCGCTATTCATTGTAGACCTACTTTTATACCAGGTGGTTGTTGTTGCACCGACACTGATACGTCACACATGCTCCCCTCACACGTTGATATCGGTAGGCGCATTCTACTTTTGTATATACATATTTACATTTTTCCAGCGTTGAGGGTAAAAGCAATCAAAAAGGACTATTTCAAATTTTATGTTTGCTTTGGAAGCATTATTAATGTTACGACAATTTTTTTTATATTTTAAAATTTATTTAACATTTGAACTGAGGTTTGATGGCGACTTCGTTTTGGTCAAATGCTTCAGCAATGAGTGAACGAAGGTTTTGAAAATGTTTCGTAAGGGTTTTTCTGAAATTTGGCTACACGTGACATTTTCTTACAATTTTTAAATATATGACAGATTTCACTCTTATGAAACATATTATGGCCTTAGTGTATGCGATACTCGCGTTTCCGCATTGAAATAAAAGATAAATATGGAGCATGCTAGTTGCCAGTTAGTGAATTTTGAACGAAATCCTATGGAGTCATGTCGCATGAGATTTGAGCATCACTGTACAGTGATGCTCAAATCTCATGCGACATGACTCCATAATTTTGTTCAAAATTCACTAACTGGCAACTAGCACACTTCATATTTATCTATTTTTTTTCAATGCGGAAACGCGATTATTGAATACAATAAGGCCATAATATGTTTCATAAGAGTGAAATCTGTCATATATTTCAAAACTGTAAGAAAATGTCAGTGAAGCAAATTTCAGAAAAAACTCTTTCGAAACATTTTCAAAACTTTCGTTCACACATTGCTGAAGTATTTGACCAAAATGAAGTCGTCATCAAGCATCAGTTCAAATGTTCAATAAAAAAACGAAAAAAATTGTCATAATATTATAATGCTTCCAAAGCAAGCATAAAATTTGAAATAGTCCTATTTGATTGCTTTTACACCTCAATGCTGAAAAAAATGTAAATATGTATATACAAAAGTAGAATGTGCCCACCACTATCAACGTTTGAGGGGAGCGTTTGTGACGTATCATTAGTGGTGCAACAACCACCCGGTGCAACATAAGTAGGTCTACACTGAGTAGCGACAATGAAATTATCTTGAAAACATTTAAAATACTTTATGTGTTCGAGGAATATTTGGATTTTCATACATAATTATTTGTTAGAATTCTTAAATATTTAAAAAAAAATGATGGCATACTAGCAAATATTCGCCTATGCAATTATTCTTTTGCCAAAGCCAAGATATTGCTCCTAGGACTAGGTGTTAGATTTCTTTGCTTTACACTTAACAGTCACATCTCACTATTAACAATTTCTGGCCAGAAAGTAAATGAGGTTATCTACACATTCTTGCACTTCAAGTTACCTTAGAAAGAATAAAAAGCGAGCAGAAGGACTTTTAAGAATATAATATTCTAAACCAGTTGAAAAACAAGTGTTCCATACGCCTTAATGTTAATACTTATATTTCGACTAATATCCATCTTCTCCATATAATCAAAATCATCATCTTTTATTCCTCAAAGAACAGGTAATCTTTACAAATAAAAACATTAGTAACAGATTACATTTCAGAAGGCTTATAAATTTGTTTAGGCCTATAAATCATTTTGCAACATACAGGCAGCTTAAAGACAGCCTAAAACTTCAACATTCAAAGAAAACTGGTTGTAATTCATATTCCTATCGTATTCCTCAAAGAGTAGGTAATCTCTACAAATACATTCATTAGTAACAGATTACATCTCAGAAGGCCTAGATTATTTCTTTAGGCCTGGAAAAAATTTTTCAACATACAGGCAGATTAAACACAGCATAAACTTCAACATTCAAAGAAAACTGGTTGTAATTCATATTCCTACTTTGAAAATGTTGTTATGACTGTTGAGCTTGTTAGGTCTACTGTCATAATGATGCAGACGTGGGTATGTTGACCAGTCCGAGGAGCATGTTAAGTGTGCTTTCACTGATGTCACCGCTAACCTAATCACACCGCACTTTGAACTAAGCATTTCACGTGATAATAGAGAGAATGTGTTTTCAGTTGCATCTAAAATCAACAGACAGAAATGACTCTCCTTATCGCTTCTTGAATGATAAGGAGGCAATATAAAATGCAGCAATGAAAGGGTAGCTCCTAGTTTCTCTGTTCGACAACCATGTTGACATGGACGTTGGTGGTTCTGTTCCTAGGCCTACTCTACTGGCTATCCAGGAAACCAAGCAGTCTTCCACCAGGTGATTGATATGCCCTAGTGCGATTTAGAATAGGGTAGAAACAGGCTTATACGGTTTCTAAGGGTTTTGGTCTCCTTTTAGAGCTAGCAGTACACCTCTAAAATACCCATGAAACTGAACATAAGTCTATACTAATTAGACAGTAGACCCCCCATTCATGGTGGATGTGTACCAGAGCCCTGCAAATAGCTAGTTAAAACACAATCCTTTAAAAATGCTTATGCCTAAGTATTTTAATAGTTTTATCACAAAAAGTGTATTTAGTCATGAAAATAATATGAAATTACAGTAATTTGTGAATATTTCTTAGTGGAAAATACTGTGATTGGCCAAATTTTCCGCAAATAATGGGTATGTAAAGTCCGTAGAAAAATCCATGAGTAGGCGAGTCCTTGAATCGTGAGTCTGCCAATGCGATGGGTTTTACTGTACCTATTCGTACAGATTTGGTTTTGTCCCTGACTTGATTAATCATTAAGCTCTTGTGGATATCCTTGTTAGTACTAAAACAAAATTTCAATTAAACTTTTAACATTTTATAAACATAAATTTCTATATACTTGGGAATTAATTTCAGACGAGTCTTGTGGATTTAATCATTTTTACAGGAATACACTCAAACGAATCACCCGGACCCTGCAACTCCTATTTTTTTACATTTTGTGAGCTTACTGGTGGATGGGTAATGTAAATTCAAAAGAATTGTTCCTATTGACGGGGTCTGTCACCGCCTCCCTCTTGGCAACAGCTGTGTTACGGCGAATTTTGAATTTAGTATGCCGTGAAAGCATAATCATTAGCTAAGTAATTACTTGGTAAGTATGATACAAAATCTTATTTTATTATAAAAATTTCGTTTTTGCAATTACCCGGAGAACAGATGTATTTGAAGCCTGAGAATTTTGACTCCAGGGGACATAGACTATCAAAAAATTAGAATAATTGCATATTTAAAAAAAGCTACAAAATGCATGAATCATCATATTCAGAGGCAAGTCATAGAATTCAACGCAGGGTGCGTCTACAAGGATAAAAATCTTTAGATAAGTGGAATATGATAAAACTAGTGAAAGCTGTAAGATAATTTTTAATTTGTTTTCCTTGAATTATTTATAGCTCATTTTTTTATTCCCCTCGGTATATCTATTATCTTGGAAGTGGCCTTCAATTTATATTATCATGGAATTTTGGGTGAAGAGGTACTTTCATTCCATCCCTGTGGTTAAAAAAAAAAACAGTACTTTTTTTATATTCTTCTTCTGTTTACGAATTATAAAAAGATTTTCCATAAAGTGAAATATCCAGAAAAATTACTCGAGTTTTGGACTTTAAATTTTGGCAAGCGACATCAACACTCCGCCTCTTGTTCTGGTAAATTTGGGTCTTCGTACAAACATCATGTTTGTTTTCTTTGTTTCTTTTTTTTTCATTAAAACATCAACTAAAATTCTTATAGAATTTTCCCGTTCATCAGCAACTCATGTACGGTCACCTATAGACCTTTCGGACAGGACTGATGGACTCTCAACCTCCTCTCCCTCCCTAGCGCCTCTGGTGTTAGATAGATCCCCAGTGACGATCACCAGCCCTCGCGAGTCTCCCGACCCTATCTCTCCCCCCAATCCCCCATCGTGGATGATGATGAAAATGATCATGAGAGGTCTGGCGGCTGGCAGACACAAGCAAGTAGAAAAAAGAAAAGAACCTCTCGTTTGTCCACTGGACTAAAGCCCAACAACCATGAATCACCTTGCCCAAAACCTAAGAAGAGATGTCATGTTGTGATTCACAATCTGCCCTCGTTGGTGAAGCTAGACACAATAGTGGAGAGAGTCGAGTTTCTCACAGGCTCTGACGCCCTCATCTCCCATGAACTCCCTTGCATAATTAAACATAAAGTGGTACAGGATTACCTGCCTATTTCTACATCTCAGTGTTCTTAAAGGAAAGAATTTTGGTCATAATATAAAGATCTCAAGATATAACCTAACACGGGACAAAAAAAAAAAAAAAAAGTAACTTACTGACATCCCAAGCAGGGTCACTTCCAGCCAACTTCCCACAGCGAGTGACTGCCCACCCATGCTGGCTAACCCCTCCATCCACCCAAATGATCACCTCTTTCATCTCCCATCTTTGTGAGTTGCCATGGTTACATTAGATATAATCTCTTGGAATATTTTTGGTCTCATGCAGAACATTCCTCTCCTAAACATGTTCTGCAAAAACTTCAAAGGCATCATTGCATTGCAAGAAAAGCTCCTCTGGCCACATGACCTTGTCATCTACGAATCAATACATTAAGACTTCAGAGCTTTCTCTACCTCATTGATGCAAGTTACAGATCAAATCGTAACGAGTCACCGAAAAAGGGTCCTATTCTTCCTGTGGCACAAATCATTAGACAATATGATAAATGTGATGACCAACAGGAGTGATAGATTGCTGAGGCTTCAAGTGACAGAAGGGGACTCTAAAGTCATAATAATTGTTTATATATATATGCCCTAGGAAATTAACAATAATTTTTATCAGTACTGCATGATCCTAGGTGATTTATACAGTGTTGTTCATGATTCTCCTGCTGATCATATTTGTATAATCCGGGACGTTAATTCTCAAGCCACAAAACAATTTCATAACGAACTTACATGCTTCTGTCAAAATCATGCTCACCAAATTAGCCATGTAATACTCCTCCCTCCCCCCTCCTATTCCTATGTACAAAATAGAATGGACACAATTACAACCTCCTGGCTGGACCATTGCATCACGTCTCCACAACTTCATGATTATATTGTGACCTACAACATTCGCTACGATCTTGCAACAGGCTACGATCACATACCTTCACAGGTGTCATTCAGTACCCCACCCCTCCTTACCGTGAATCCCCTAACTGATCACCCACCAGCTGTAAACTGGGATTTTAAAAACCAACAGAAAACCAGATACTTAAGGGTGACCACGGTTGCGGTCAATAGTTCAACCAGCAAGCGCCTCACCTTGTACTAACACAAAATGTAAACATGACCACCACAGGAGAGATCTGAGAGAATTCTATTCGAACATAATTTCCGTTATGCTTTCTTCCAGCAGGGCTACCTTTAGATTTCATCGAGGTAACTCTCGTCATATACCTGGCTGGAAAGACTTGGTTAAAGGTCAGTATAGACGTACACAAGAAATGTTTTTACTTTAGAGGCAAAATGGTAGCTGGCGGAAAGGACACTTTGCATTGCTAACAAGAGGCGAGAGCGCAGTTTAAACATGCTCTTTAGCACTGCAGATTAAATGAAAAGCAACTATGAGCCGATGCAATGTTTAGAAATTTAGACCTGTGATTATCCTCCTCTTTGGAAAGACATCCAATCCCTAAATCCCAAAACTAAAAAGCTATCACAGAGAGTAGGTGAAGCCATTGGTGATGAGGTTATCACAAGTATGTGGGGCAATCATTTCAGCAATATCCTGAATGGCATAAATGATCAACAACTTCCTAAGGGATGTAGATAATCTCGTTACTGACATTCATTTTCATTTTGCAGATTGTATTATGCCAGATAACATCATTGATGCCATAAACAACCTACCTAATGATAAATTGCCCTGCTGCAATGTCTTCCTGCAGAAGCTTTCAAATTCTACCTCCCAATTATTTACATTTTGCTAGCTGCCCTATTCAATGTGTGCATAATTCACCAGTTTCTTCCAGACTCCCTACTCTTAGTTCAATTGATACCATTAATCAAATACAAGCTAATGGATGCTGCTGACCCTGACAATTACCCCCAGATTAAGATCACTACAATCACTTCATAGATACTTGAGTCGGTTCTGCTAGTGAGACTTCTCCCCTTTCTACACACCACAGACAACTAGCATCTACATATCAAAAGAATTGCTGAACAATTACCTACCATCAGTCTCTCCTGTTGTCCTGTTTTGTAGATGTGAGAAAAGCATTTGACAGAGTAAACTACCTGAAACTGCAAAAAAGAGGCACATATCTATAATTAACTGGGATTTTATATTGCTGGTTCTCCATGCGGCAATTCTGTGTCAAATGGGCCAATGTATTGTTGTACACCTTCGGCTCCCTAAACAGGCTTCGGCAAGGGGGCATTCTCTCACCATGCCTGTTTAATATGTACACATATGCCCTGAATGTCAAACTGAACTCACTCCCAATCGGATGCGCTTTCAATGAAACAACTATAAACTTAATACTAATATTTGGAAATTATTATACTGTCAATTATTATTTTATTATCAAAAAATGTAGTAGTACTGTTAAAGATATATACACACTTCTAACACTTCCAGCCAAAACAGAGGTAGAGAGTTACCACTATAACATATATTATATCTTATGGGGCCAAGAGAAGAGAGAGAGAGAGAGAGAGAGAGAGTTATGCTTATTTAAAAGAGTAAAATAAAAAAATTATTGCATTTCTTTAAAATACTACATATCTCGTAAGTAGCCATCTTGCTTGGTGAGTCGTACCCGCGTGAAGTCAGATTAATCAACAGATATCACAAGTTTAACATACGACTAGAATTTGAGAAATATCTAGAAGTGTTCGTGAACTATCGGTGATAAGATTAGTGTGAAAATAGTAGGATAAAGCGTCTTCTAAGTTAGTTTATCAAGTGTAATACTATAAATCAGAACAAGATGGCAGTAAGTTCCAACTGCGGGAAGAGGTGGCGTAATTTGGCGTGTCTAGCAGATTCGCAATACGATGAGGTAGCAGGAAGGGAACTGGCATTTCTCATCTATGAAATCAGCAACAGTCCTAACCAAAAAGATACAAAAGCATTCATAGATATATTAGAAGGATATAATCCTTCAAACTGGAACAAATCTAATGAAAACATCTTGAAAATAATTGAAGAAGTTCCAAATAAAATCCAAGTGGTCAAGAGACTCATAAAGAAAATATACATAAACCAACATATTCCGACAAAGAAAAATGAATAAGGTGAATCTTGTGAATATCCTAATTGATGCATTAGGAAAAAGAATGCCAAAACATGCAAACTGTGTAAGGTTTGGTATAGCATAGTCAATCCACAAAACCTAATCAGAAAATGTGCTGCATGCAACATTCCGACCCATCCACAGTGTGCTGAGGTAATACAAGATTTGAGAAAAGATACAAGAATTTTTTGTTCAACATGTCTATCATGGGATAGACAATGTTATTAAATCAAGATTGAATGTACAAATAGTTGAGGATGAAGAAAGAAGAGGAAGAGGAAGAAGAAGAAGAAAAGAAGAAGAGGAAAACGGAAGAGAAGTAAACAAAAATGAAATGACAGAAAAAAATAAGGAAAACAAAGAACAAGATAAAAGTATGGATGCAGAGATACTCATTGATACTACATATGAGGCAATAAAGCAGCATACCTACGAAGAAATAAATTACGATATGACAACAGAAAAGCAAATCCCGAAGAGGCTCTACCCAGATCTATACAATGACGGAAAGAGGAAAAATAGACAAGAAAGACAAAATCTGCAACCTTTTGAAAAGAGGGAATTGCAGATTTTGGAGAAGATGTTACTACAAACATCCTAAGATATGTCAAAACTATGAAATATATGGTAAATGTGCATACTTAGATGGATATGGGGATGATTGCAGAGATCTGCATCCAAAAATATGTAAAACCTAAAAGAAGGAAAAGGATGTAAGTTCGACAAAAAATGCAAATATATGCACCCTGTAGCCATGAATCATAATCAAATAAATAACCAACCAAGTAATAAAATCCAAAATAAGAAAGAAACAAATAAAGAGAGAAATCAAGAATATCAGGTAAAAGAGAAAAGCAAACCACCAATGAGATATGCAGAGGTGTCAGCAAAAAATTTCAAAGCATCAGCTCCGAAATTCTACTCAAGAGATAATAACTGTATTTATTATGCAAGAGGATATTGCAGAAACGGAGAAAATTGCAGATTCAGACACAAAATGAATAATTATGATGAAGGAAGATCAAATATTATGGAAAAGTTGGATTTTTTAATGTCAGAATTTCTGGAAATGAAAAAAAGAACAACATACCAGAACAGGAAAGAGACATGGGAAAATCCTTATTACTACCAGTATTAAATGAAGGAGAAAACACGCAAACCATCATAGTGATGAATGCGCAGGGTTTAGTTACGAGTAACTCAAAAAGAAAAATAGAGTACTTAGAAGAACTAACCAAAATGAAAAGAAAATAGATATAATGAATATAAGTGAAACCTGGTATTCCCAAGAGACTGGGAATGATGATCAAATAAAAGGGTTCCAAACTTATAGATCAGATAGAAAAAATAGGAATCAAGGGGGAACCGCAATATATGGGAAAGACAAAAAACAAGGAAAATATATGAGAAATATAGTAACTCAGAATGTGAACTAATAGCGGTAGAATTTGAATCTGAAAAATTGATGAACATAGTAATATATAGACCTCCTAATACTAAAGAGTTTGACTTAATAATTGAAAAATTGGATGATATATGTAGAAATCACAAGGACTGGTCTATTCTCCTATCTGGTGACTTCAACTTTCCTTTCGTAGAATGGAAAGAACGAATAGGAGATTGTGGTTTTACTTATACATATAAAAAAGAGAGTAATAGTAGTGCAGAAGATAAGAGGCAATTTGAAAAGCTATTAGATATGCTACTAGAATACAACATTCAACAAATAAATCACCTGCTAACAAGAAAGGAAAATACTTTAGACCTAGTATTTGTGAACGAGATGAATTATGTTAAAGAAATAATAGTTTATAATGCGAATATTTCAGACCATAATGTCATAGAATTAACAGTTCATTCCAAGCAAGTGAAAATAGAGATAAGCCAAGAAATGAAAAGTGGGAAGGATATGGAAAATACAACTTCTACAGTAAAAAATATAAAATGGTCAGAAATTAATGAAGAATTAAACAAAGATTGGGATAACATTTTCGTAAGTGATGACATAAGGGTAAATACGGAGATATTATATAAAATATTGGAGAAAATAGTGGAAAAATATATACCGAAGAAGAAAAGTTAAACATCATTCATGCATACCAAGAGACAGAAGGATCTTGTTCCAGAAAATCAGAAAGTGGAAAAAAGGTCTTGCAAAAGAAAAAAAATGCATGGAAAGTTATAGAACTAAAAAGTAAGATAGAAAATGCAGAACAAAAGATTATACAATCAAAAGAAAATGAAAAACGGGACTTGGAAGAAAAAACCCTATTAAATATCAAGCAAAACCCCAAGCTATTATACTCATATGCGAAGAAGATGAATAAAAGAAGAATAGAAATAGGCCCTCTGAGAATTGAAGGGAGATTAACGAATGAAAAAAAGGAAATTTGCAACATACTGGCAGAACGATATAAGAGAGAATTCACCCCTAGAATAGATAATGAAGATAATGATATAGAAGTAAGGGATGTAAATAGTGAATATTTAGCTGACATAGATATTAATGAAGCTGATATTGTGCAGGCTATTAATGAAATTAAAAATGGAGCTGCTGCAGGGCCTGATGGAATTCCTGCTATTTTGTTAAAGAAAGTAGTTCATTCTATCGCAAAGCCACTTGCAATATTATTAAGACAAAGTGTAGATACAGGCAAGATTTATGATGAGCACAAATTAGCATATATTACCCCTACTTTCAAAAGTGGATCAAGACTAGAGGCAAGTAATTATAGGCCTGTGAGTCTAACATCACATATTATGAAAGTGTATGAAAGGGTAATGAAGAAAAATATTATGAACATTTAATAATAAAAAAACAATTTGTTTAATAAAGGTTTAGGCAACATGGTTTCGTACCCGGAAAAAGTACACAAACCCAACTGTTAGTCCACCGTGAGAACATATTCAAAAATATGAAAAGCGGAAATGAAACAGATGTGGTTTATTTAGTACTTTGCAAAAGCTTTTGATAAAGTAGACCATAATATATTAGCGAAGAAAATTAGAAAACACAATATCGTGGATAAAGTAGGAAGATGGTTAAAAGAATTTTTACACAACAGAAAACAGATAGTTATTGCAAACGACGAGAAATCGGATGAAGTCAAGGTAATATCCGGTGTGCCGCAAGGTACGGTGTTAGCTGCAATACTGTTTGTTATTATGATTGAAGACATAGACAATAATGTGAAGGATTCGGTAGTGAGTAGTTTCGCAGATGACACAAGAATAAGTAGAGAAATTACTTGTGATGAAGATAGGAACGCTCTACAAAGAGACCTTAACAAAGTATATGATTGGGCAGAGGTAAATAGGATGGTATTTAACTCTGATAAATTTGAATCAATAAATTATGGAGACAGAGAAAGAAAGCTATATGCATATAAGGGACCTAATAATGAGACCATCACAAATAAGGAAGCAGTTAAAGACCTTGGTGTGATGATGAATAGGAACATGTTATGCAATGATCAAATAGCAACTCTGTTGGCAAAATGTAAAGCAAAAATGGGAATGTTGTTACGGCACTTCAAAAACAAGAAAAGCTGAACACATGATTATGCTTTATAAACATATGTTCGTAGTCCACTTGAATATTGCAATATGATATGGTACCCACACTATCAAAAGGATATTGCACAAATAGAGAGTGTACAAAGGTCCTTTACAGCTAGAATAGAAGAAGTTAAGGACCTAGACTACTGGGAAAGACTACAATTCTTAAAATTATATAGTCTAGAAAGGAGAAGAGAACGCTACATGATAATTCAGGCATGGAAACAGATAGAAGGAATAGCAGAAAATATCATGGAACTAAAAATATCAGAAAGAGCAAGCAGAGGTAGATTAATAGTGCCCAAAACTATACCAGGAAAAATAAGGAAAGCACACAGGACATTAATCCACTACACACCAGCATCGATAATGCAGCGTCTATTCAATGCGTTGCCAGCTCATCTGAGGAATATATCAGGAGTGAGCGTAGATGTGTTTAAGAATAAGCTCGACAAATATCTAAACTGCATCCCAGACCATCCAAGATTGGAAGATGCAAAATATACCGGAAGATGTACTAGCAACTCTCTGGTAGACATTAGAGGTGCCTCACACTGAGGGACCTGGGGCAACCCGAACAAGATGTAAGGTCTGTAAGGTCTGTAAGATCACATATGAATTTTGTAATTACAGTTACGTATATTGTTATTATTTGAAAATATTAATAAACATGTACCATAAAAATTCTCTCATCTCAGTAAAAGAGAGAGCGAGAGAAATTACTTGAACATTAGATGGCAACATACTCCCCCTCCTGTCACATTACTTGACATATTTGACAGCTCTTGGACCTCAGTTTAGCACCTGGATGCGGGGTAGAATGGTTTTCCTTCATTCTTACATAATTTTTTTAATTTATAAACTAAGATCTTACAAATTCACTATAGTATTTTTGTTAATAAATTTATATTATTGCTGTTTACATTAATATTAACACGCATTTGGAAATTAGTAAATCATTTATCCTACAAAAACATACATCTCGGAGTTATTATTTTTATTTGATATCATTGGGTTGACTAATACCTTTTGTACTACTTCAGCAACTGTGTGGATATTGCCAATTAATTATTTGTTATCATGTTATCTCATGTGTTTAGATTGTATGTTATTGTCTATATACTTTGTACATTCCATGTATATGGCCTTGAGCTGAAAATCAAATTTAGTATTATCATTAAATAACAACTTCAACCTGCTTGCATAGGTCTAGAAATTCAGCTATATTTATTCTTGCATTCTTTTTCTAGGTTGAAATATGAGATTGCAGGTAAATCTGATAACAAAGCAACAACATTTAGAGGAAATTATATCTGTTGTCGATAGAGAGAATATATGACCCAGATTTGTGTGAGACATCAAAAGCTATCAAGATGTCTTATATTGTTTACACTGTTGTCTTTTCTTTCTTAGATTAAACATAATCATATTCTAAAAACGAATTGCATCCAAAAGCTCTTGTAGCATGTAAATGTCAGAAACACTTGGTTAACAGATTGCAGTTACCAAAGAATAACAAATTCTAAAAAAAAAAGCCTTTAGCAGCTTAGTATAAAAAGTTATTTTGCACTCTTTAAAATTCAACTGTTATTTTTGTTCATTCCAAATTTGGCAAGGCCTAGTACTGGCCTGGTACAATTTTAAGCATAATCTTGTTTGGAAATGTTTAATATTTAAAGATTTAATTATCTCAGTATTTAAAAATTATGCAGCTATCCTTTCCAGGACGGTGGGGTCTCCCAATAATTGGATACATCCCTCTCTATACCACTAATGTCGGAAATATTATCAGTGATCTGAGGAAAAAATATGGAGACATATTTACGTAAGCATTCGAAAAACTGTATTCTTCTTCTTAATGATGAGTTAACAATGACAACGCTTTGTTTAGTATGATTTGAATGCACAGACACCAAATTCACCTTTTAACGGTTGTTTTTATGTTCTGTCAATGATATAAATTTCTCTCTTGGCAGCTGGAAGGTTGGCAGCCAAGTGATGGTCGGCCTCTGCGACTATGAGCTGATCAAGACCACCTTCAACAGGCCTGAATGTCAGGGAAGGCCTTACTTGTTTTCTTTTGAAGTGATAAGATCACACAAAAACTCAGGTTAGTTTCTTTGGATTTCTTAGCAGTTAACAGTTATAATTTACTTGTTAATTCATTTTCTATAGGATATAAATAAAATAACTAGCAGATGCTTCCCATTCTAGACCTAAGTCAAAGTATCAGTATATGTCACAAGTTCCCAACTCATTATCTTGATTTTAATCACCTCTTCACTCATTTCCTCTCATTACTGATGTTTCCACAAATTCTGATAGTCTAGATTTTAGTCAGGCTGCAGTGCTTGAATAATTAGAGATTGATTAAAAGCAAGAGATCAAAATGAGCGCGGCTTCAATCTCAAATCTGAATTTTAGCTTAGGAATGTAAAAAAATCTTAAACTTTATTAAACTTTATAGAACCTTACACAGTATTTAGTTCCCACATGACATGATAGACAGTTAGTACATAAGTTTATTGTGGTCAGGAAAAATATTGCGAATAATAGTCAATGATGGTATATCCTGAGAGAACAAATATTTTTCGCTTCAGAAAACTGTTTATATTGCTAATTGCAGCCCCGAATAGTACATATGAGTCTAATCCAGTAATGTATAGCAGACCAGTGATTCTAAGTCCTTCTCTATTAAAAAAACTGCCAAGTGACAAAAATATACATTAGCTCAAAGAAACACACAAATATAATAGTACTCTCTGACCCCTACTACTGCTCAGTGAGATAATCTGTTTTTGGAGAGATGGTATCTAAAAGTGGTCAGTGAATAAATGTGACGAGTTGATTCGTTATCATCATTAGAGGATAGGTAACAGCAGGTCTGTGATTTAACAAGATAACTTGAAATTGCATGAGTTGAGAGATATGTCTGGAAGAAATCACATTATCTAAGGCTGGATTTGCTTACCGCAGGCGTAGAACCAGTGACATAGACGCACGCTACAGCCTTTGTCTTTTATTAGGAATTGTGAATGCAGTCGGTGACGTCTGGGTACAGGGCAGGAGGTTTGCCATTAGACACCTGAAGGATTTTGGCATGGGAAAGTCTTCCCTTGAGGGCGCCATCCAGTATGAGGCTCAGAACCTTGTAGAGACTTTTGAACGGACGTCTGGGAAACCCATAGAAATATCTTGGTGTCTCAATGTTGCTGTGTTGAACGTCATCTGGAAGCTTGTGGCGAGTAAGTGATGGCTACTTTTTGTTTTTTATTTCTTGGCTTGTATAAAACCTAATATACGCACTTATCTTTCAGCTCAAATCCTTCTCTCTAGTGGAGGTAATTAATTCACTCATTTGAGAGACAACAATGATACTAAGTTATGTTGAATTCATGAGTTCAGAAGACGAAGAGTTAAAGATAGAATGACAGAGTTGATTAGACTTCCATTCTTTTTCACTGTATCCAGATATAAGGTACGACACGGATGACCAAGAAATAATAAAATTTAATACCATCCTGAGAGATAACATAGACTTGATCCAAGGAAGACTCCAGATTTTGGATGTGTTCCCATATCTAGTGAAAATACTCCCCAAAATTGTCCTCGAGAAAGTGTTCAAAGTGAAATTAGTCTGTCAAAATATGGACAAGTTCAACAACCTTATGCTTGTAAGTATCTTCAGCAAGTATCCCTTATATCATTTTCTTAATTATTTCATCATATATAGTACAATACTAGATTTAATCCTTTAAATGACTGATCTATTACTTTTTCTTAATAATACTGTGTGGGCAAATAACATTGGATTTATTTCTGTTTTTCAGGAAACTATAGAGACTCACGTGAAGACACTGGACCCAGACAATCCCAAGGACTACATAGATGCCTACCTCATACAAATGCAGAAAGAGAGGGGCAGCCTTAGTTCCATATTCAGGGAAGACTGTAAGTACGCAAAAATCATGTTGCCGTGACCATTAAAATTTGTTACTCTTGTTAGAAATAAAAACAAGTGCTTGATGGAGCCAAATTAACAACTACCATGCTAATATTACCATGGCAGTAAGAAAAAACGTGCAAAAAGTTGGCATTCCTCGAAATAATCACTTTTCCTCATGAAGGGGTGTGCCATTAGTGCACCTCATATAGTGCACTGTTGGCATTACTAAAGGGTCTTTGCAGGATCTCCTCTGCCCCTAGCTGCACCCTCTTTTTAGTCTTTCACTTTACCGGTATTCCCGTTCCCTTTCTTCTGTCTTTCTACTCAAGCACTTTAGCTGTTACATCATAGTGTAACTGTAGGGGCATTTTCCCAGTTCCACCTTTAGATCCTTGCTCTTGATCTTTTTAATATCTGTATTCCTTTGCCTTGTTGTCCTAAATGTCTTACAGGTAATTCAGAATCCCTTCAACTTTCAGACTTCAACCTTATCATAACCCTCGACGACTTGTTTGCTGCAGGAAGTGAGACAACTTCGTCTACCATCCGATGGCTGATCGCTCTCTTGGCCACCCATCCCGAAATACAGGGAAAAATGCAGAAGGAAATTGATGAGGTTGTTCCAAGAGACACACTCCCTTCTCTCCAGGATAAGGACAGGTTAATGTGCTACGTGAAAAGTTATATTAAAGTTTTACTGGGCCTAATGTATGTGGTTTAAAGAAAAACACTGGTTGGACCAGTCAGATTAAAAGGATAAGTTGAGTTCAGGAAGAACTAGGTTTGAATTTAAAAACTTTATTTAGTCATATGTCAAGTTAGAGTAAATTCTAGGAAATTAGAGCTTTAATTCTTTCTTGATGTACTATGGTCCTATTCTACACTTTCACTAGGAATATAGTATACTTACTTATTTTTCTGTTCATTTCTGCTTACCTGTATGATTTATTCTCATGAGGAGGTTAGCTAATGTTTTGAATATTTAATCGTGAATAACAAAAACCTTAATTTTCAGACTGCCATACACCGAGGCAGTTTTACTTGAGGTAATGAGGTATTCCTCCTTAATACCTGTAGGTGTTATGCACGCAACCACAGAAGAGATCCAAGTGGGCAGGTACCGTTTGCCTAAGGTATGTCTTTCAATATCACTGGTCAAACCTGTTTAAGACTAACAGGTAGACTAATAGGTACTTACTTAACTACAGCAATAATCATAAGATTATAGCCCTAATTTGACCTAAAAATAGAGATATTTCAAAAGCTTAACAGTCTTAAATGCTAATTATTTCTAAGAATTTAATCGTATAAAATTCATCTAAATAAGTGAGCACAATACCAACTAATCTAACAAAAGCTGCTTTGTTGTAATGTCACAAGAGTTTAGTTACTATTGAACTAAATTCAGTTGTATACAAATTGAATTTGACACTTATCAACCTCAACTTGGCTGCTTCACCTCATAAGCCCAGAAGTAAAATTATTTTTACATGTAGTCAAATGTTGTATATTTCTTTTATTCATAGTGACTCTTCTTGCCACTTTTCCCCAGAACACAGCAATATTTGCCAGTGCCAGGAGCTGCCACAGAGACAAGAAATATTTTGAGAGACCTGAGGAATTCTACCCTGAGCACTTCCTTGACAAAGAAGGCAAAGTCATCACGAAGAGAGAAGGTTTCCTTCCTTTTTCTCTTGGTGAGTATCATCGGCTTTAGTCCTAGTTTTTTCTGTGGTTACCTTTTTATGTAAGGTTCTTTTATTTGAATTAGCCCCAGGAATAAATGGACACTGAGATTTGTCACGAAGGAATTATTGAAAGTGTAATTTTACCTTTACTGGTGAATTAAACTTATTCTAATTCTCATCTTGCAAATAAGTGTTTTATTAAGAGATATTCATAATTTAACTTCCATTTAGATATTCTTATGTGCTATTATAATTGTTTGACAACGAAAACCTCCAAATTGTGTAATTGCTTCACGCAAAAATCATGTTTGAAATGAATGATCTTTATTACTTATCATTGGTAGCCAAAACTATTGGATGTTACATTCAGGAACAGTACATTTAGAAATAGACCTATGCTCATTCAAAGCAATGACTGGCCTCAAGACGAAATTGAATTTGAAGAGTCAATTAGAATGTAAAAGTATACTTGGTGAAACAACTACAGGAGGGAGTCGTTGCTTTGAATGACCGTAGTTCTCTTCCTAAGTCTATACCCTTGTAAGCAATAGAACAGTGTTTTGTGGAGCATTGCTTCCTGAAGAGAGGTTATAGTGGGAGAATTGAGTGGGAATTAAATTTTTTTCAAGGAGGCTTAGCTTTCTGAACATGCGTGATTAGCAATTGCACACCTTGGAGGTTCTGATTGTCAAGCTTAATCATGAACTCCCAAAAGAAATTTAACTTCAGAACAAAGAAAACTAGAAATAAAATCATTTTGATACGTTAATATCATGACCCGTTGTATTTACTCACAGGGCGACGCCAGTGTCTGGGTGAGAGCTTAGCTAGAATGGAGCTGTTCATCTTTGCAACTTGTCTCTTCCAGAGATTCACTGCTTCACCCCCCAAGGGGGGTTCCATTTCTTTGGAACCTGATCACTTCCAGCCCCTCCTTAGCTTTATCCCACCGTATGAGGTTGTACTGACGAAGAGAACTTGAAAATAAAGATTCAACGACTTTTGTCTTTTCTACAGCCTGCCTTAAAAGTAAAGGAAGGCGACCGTATTGACAAGACGGTAAAACATTGGTTCAGAAGCACAGTCATAGACAGGTAATAACCTTAGTTTTTAGATACCATTAGCACCATTTTTATGCCACAAATATACGTACAATTTTTGCCTTTATTAAAAATAATACTTTATTGCAAAACAGGAACTCGGTAGAACTTTGTACTCGGGTAATTAGAGCCAGAATTTTTTAGATATTCAGATGAAATACAGGTTGGTGAGGTTAAAGCAGAAGAGGCATAGTTCTGTAAAAGGTCTCAAATAGAAGAGTGTCTTAGAGTTATTGCTGGAATTATTGAGCTAATTGTTTCCCATGGAGGTGAAGTTTTGTTAAGAATGCGGAAAACTGTTAAAAAATGGAAGCTATTCATTTGCGTTGTCTGCATAAATGACAGGCAACTGGTGACTGGAGAGACTATGCAATACCGTACTAATTATTATTATTATTATTATTATTATTATTATTATTATTATTATTTTTTTTTTTTTTTTTTTTTTTTTTTTTTTTTTTTTTTGCTCTATCACAGTCCTCCAATTCGACTGGGTGTATTTATAGTGTGGGGTTCCGGGTTGCATCCTGCCCTCCTTAGGAGTCCATCACTTTTCTTACTATGTGTGCCGTTTCTAGGATCAGCACTCTTCTGCATGAGACCTGGAGCTACTTCAGCCTCTAGCTTTTCTAGATTCCTTTTCAGGGATCTTGGGATCGTGCCTAGTGCTCCTATGATTATGGGTACGATTTCCACTGGCATATCCCATATCCTTCTTATTTCTATTTTCAGATCTTGATACTTATCCATTTTTTTTCCCTTCCTCTCTTCAACTCTGGTGTCCCATGGTATTGCGACATCAATGAGTGATACTTTCTTCTTGACTTTGTCAATCAACGTCACGTCTGGTCTATTTGCACGTATCACCCTATCCGTTCTGATACCATAGTCCCAGAGGATCTTTGCCTGATCGTTTTCTATCACTCCCTCAGGTTGGTGCTCGTACCACTTATTACTGCAAGGTAGCTGATGTTTCTTGCACAGGCTCCAGTGGAGGGCTTTTGCCACTGAATCATGCTCTTTTTGTGTAATGGTTCTGTGCAAGTGCCGGGCATTCACTTGCTATGTGGTTTATGGTTTCATTTTTCGTATTGCACTTCCTACATATGGGAGAGATGTTATTTCCGTCTATCGTACTTTGAATATATCTGGTTCTTAGGGCCTGATCTTGTGCGCTGTTATCATTCCTTCAGTTTCCTTCTTTAGCTCTCCCCTCTGTAGCCATTGCCAATTGTCATCGCTGGCTAGTTCTTTAGTTTGTCTCATGTATTGTCCATGCATTGGTTTGTTGTGCCAGTCCTCTGTTCTTTCTGTCTTTCTCCTGTCTCTGTATATTTCTGGGTCTTCGTCTACTTTTATTAGTCCTTCTTCCCATGCACTCTTTAGCCACTCGTCTTCACTTTCACTGGTTTTCAGATATTGCCCCAGTGCTCTGTTTTCAATGTTGACGCAGTCCTCTATACTTAGTAGTCCTCTCCCTCCTTCCTTTCGTGTTATGTATAGTCTGTCCGTATTTGCTCTTGGGTGTAGTGCTTTGTGTATTGTCATTTGTTTCCTGGTTTTCTGATCTATGGTGCGGAGTTCTGCCTTCGTCCATTCCACTATTCCTGCGCTGTATCTGATTACTGGCACTGCCCATGTGTTTATGGCTTTTATCATATTTCCGGCGTTAAGTTTTGACTTGAGTATCGCCTTGAGTCTCTGCATATATTCTTTCCTGATCGTGTCCTTCATCTCTTGGTGTTTTATATCTCCTCCTTCCATTATTCCCAGGTATTTGTATCCTGTCTCATCTATGTGTTTGATGTTGCTCCCATCTGGTAGCTTTATCCCTTCAGTTCTCGTTACTTTGCCTTTTTGTATGTTGACTAAGGCGCATTTTTCTATTCCAAACTCCATCCTGATGTCCCCAGATACAATCCTTACAGTCTGGATTAGGGTATCTATTTCCTTGATGCTCTTACCATACAGCTTGATGTCGTCCATGAACATCAGATGGTTGATTTTGTTGCCTCTTTTCTTGAGTTGGTACCCGGCATCCATCTTCTGTAGTACTTTTGTCATGGGAATCATGGCTACTCCGAAGAGTAGTGGGGACAGTGAGTCGCCCTGGAAGATCCCTCTCCTGATATTAACCTCTGCTAGTCTTATTCCAGAGCTTGTAAGTATTGTATTCCAGTTGCGCATTGTATTTTTGAGGAAGCTGATGGTATTTTCCTCTGCCCCATATATTTTCAGACATTCTATTAGCCATGTGTGTGGTATCATGTCGAAGGCTTTCTTATAGTCTATCCATGCCATGCTTAGGTTGGTTTTCCTTCTCCTACTGTTCTTCATTACCATTTTGTCTATCAGGAGCTGGTCTTTTGTGCCCCTACACTTCCTTCTGCAGCCTTTCTGTTGGTAGGGGATGGTGTTTGTCTCCTCTAGGTAGTTGTATAGCCTTTCACTGATGATACCTGTTAGTAACTTCCACATTATTGGTAGGCAGGTGATAGGCCTGTAGTTACTGGCTATATTTCCCTTACTCTTGTCTTTTTGTACTAAGGATGTTTTCTTCCTGTGGTCATCCATTTGGGTGCTTGGTGATTTGAGATACAATGCTGGAGTTGTTCTGCTAATCGTGGATGTAGGGCCTTGAAGTTTTTGAGCCAGTATCCATGGACTTCATCGGGACCTGGGGTTTTCCAGTTTGGCATTTTCTTTAGTTGGTGTCTGACTGTGTCTGTCGTGATCTCTGTGAATCTTTGTTTATTCTCCCTGTTTCTTCTTCCTTGACTTCCTGGAGCCATGTTGCATGTTTGTTGTGTGATACCGGATTGCTCCATATGTTTTCCCAGAGTCTCTTACTTGGTTCGGCTTCAGGAATTTCTGGGTGGTTGTCTTCCCCTCTTAGTTGGCTGTATAGTCTTTTCTGGTTGGTTCCGAATAGTTTGTTCTGTTGGTATCCCTTATTCCTGTTCATGTACCGTTGGATCTTGTGTGCTTTGGCCTTAAGCCTCTGTTTTACATCTTCTATTGTGTTGTTTAGTCCCCTCTCTTGTACTTTGTATTTCTCGTTGAGTTCCTCCCTTGTTTTCTTGCTTCTTAGCCTTTTTTCTGCCATCTCTTTCAGTTTACTCAAGTCAGATCTCATCACCATGATTTGCTTTTCCAGGCGCCTTTTCCAAGGAGGTTGCTGTTTTGGTTTCTGTCGGGTTGGTTGTGACGGTGGTGTTGGTGTTCGAATCCCCATCAGTTCTGCTACTAATCTTGCTCCTGCATATGTCAAGTTATTTGTTTTGTGATACTGGTGGTGTGTGATTAGGCCCATTATTTCATTGACCTCACTTGTTTTCTCCCTTAATTTCTTGGTGTTGTAGGCTTTCATGGAAGGGATCTTTGTTCTCTCTGTATCTGGCTCCATCCATTGTCTAATCTTTTCTACCCATTCCGTCCTCTCTGTTACTTCGTCGGTGTTTCTTCGTGTGTCGTTGTTTGATACTTCATCCTCCCTGTCGTCTTCTGTGGCATCGTCTCTCAGTTCGTCTTCGTGTAATTCGTTGTCGTGTGACATTTCCCTTTCCAGTTCTTCTCTTTCTGTTGGGGAGAGCCAGTTCTTTTTCTTTATGTTCCTTACTTGGTCTGCCAGCCTCTGCTCTGTTTGGGGTGTGTTATTCCTCTCATTCCAGATGTTGATCAATCTTCTTCTATATCCTCTCTCCGTCGGGTTGCTTCTGATGTAGCATCTCCATATTTCCTAATAATTATTATCAGATGTTGATCAATCTTCTTCTATATCCTCTCTCCGTCGGGTTGCTTCTGATGTAGCATCTCCATATTTCCTAATAATTATTAATATTTCATTATTATTATTATATTATTATTATTATTATTATTATTATTATTATTATTATTATTATTATTGTTTTTTGTTTTTTTTTTTTTTTTTTTTTTTTTTACAGAGAGAAAAAATTCATATCCTAGTTGTATTTTTTTTTATAAAAACAGAATAAATGAGAAAAATTCCTATAATCATATTTGTTATATAAAAGAGAGAGAGAGAGAGAGAGAGAGAGAGAGAGAGAGAGAGAGAGAGAGAGAGAGAGAGAGAGAGAGAGAGAGAGAGAGAGAGAATGCACAGTCATGCTTACAGTAATATTGAATTGACCATTGTACTTCAGGAACATCTGTAATCTCGAGATGAAGATTTCTAATCGACCTTCATTCAAACGATAAGTGTTTTCTTGATATGAATGGTTCGTGATTCTAATGATGATTAGGCACAATGTAACACCAAATAGTAAATAGATAAATAAGTATTGATAAAAACTACAGCTGACAGAACACAAAATACTTATTAGATGTGTTGCTCCTCCATATATGTTTTTTATGTATAATACACTTGTTAATGGATCGCACAAAGGATAGATTTTTAACTGAACAGATCCATTAGGATTCTGAACCTCTTCAATTCAATGTGAGGTTTTCAAGTACTGAGGTTGTGAGATAAAACAGTGAAATGGAAGGTGCCACAATGATAACAGTGATTCTCATTTCAAATGTGATATGCTTTTACTTTGGTCGTGTTGAGTTGAAACTTTTTAATGTCTTCAAAAAGACTGATGTTCCAGTATAATTATATAATTGTGATAATTTATCCCATAGAAACTACAAGATTGACTTTTAAAATAAAAATGTTCATCATTCAGTATGATATGAAAATAAAAAATTTTCACCATCCAGTATGATATGTATCCCATTCTATCTCACTGGCATAGGCCCAACATCGCCAAATTTTAGAACCAGTTCTGCAAGATAAACAATTAGGCTTTTTTTATGCTCATGTAGATCTAAATAGTCTCATTTTGTTGCTCCTGTCATATGTTTTTTGTCTTATTTATGCTAGCATAGTTTTCGTTATCATACAACAAGAAAAGTATTTACGATAAATTTCCTCATAAATACATCATATTATGAGAGGGATGGGACTCTCAATAAATCTGAGGAAACCAGAGGTAATGGGAACAACATCGTTGCGTCTCATTTGTTAGATTATTTTATAACAAATATATTTCAATATAGGCTAACACAACGACCTTTCCAGCTGTTCCTATAATCACTAGCTTCTATTTAGTAACGAATCTGTTGAAAGAATATTTTGGTTGAAATAAAAAATGAATATCAGTTCATTTATATCATCTTTGTTACAAGATGGATGCCTTTGCCTCCCATATCAAAGATCATTCTTCATTAACTCTTACATCCTCTTTCAAAGTTAAACGCTTGTTAATGTGATGATAAAATTATAAAGTTGTATCGAGATTGTACAGACGGCCAACGAAGAATTGGCGTAGTTTCTTAATTCATTGTTCGTTATGGAAATATTGCCATATGCAGGTGCCAGATTATTTACTTAACAATAAATAACATTTCCTTTCAAAGGTGCTATACTTGGAATAAATTACATTAGAATAGAGTAGACTTACTCAACGTATCAAAGATAATTATTTTACAAAGTAAGGAAAATATATACCGATGGGTCCACGATTTCTAATTTAATTCTCAACTCTAGCTTCGTGACAGCATACCAAGCATTTTGAAGTTGACTTTGCTGCCGCTCGAGTCTTGACTCAACGTATCTACTGCACTGGGGTGTTGTCATTTCGTCTCCTACAGCCGATAAACAATACATCAAGGCGTTAACATTCTTTGAAAACGATGTTTAATTAAACTAATTTCGTCCTTTGATCAGTAAAATAATTTGCATGACATATTTAGTGGGCCTAAATTGGACTTCTGATTTTCGCACATGATTAGCCTAGGTCTATTTTTAGCAGTATACTCTCTCGGATACATAATATAAATGAATATTTAAATCGACAATATATATATGTGTATATATATATATATATATATATATATATATATATATATATATATATATTAATCTGCTTTATTTTATTATTCCCGTTATTCTTGTTTTATTAGCCATGTTCGCCTTTCTTCTTATCCTTTTCATAATTGCTTAACATAATTAACTCAGACGTAGCTATTAAAAAAAAAAAAACTAATATAATTCAGACTTATTTTTTATCGAATTCCTTGCATATCATCCTGTTTCATTTGGACACGTTGGAAAGCTGTGGGAGTCAAAACTGACGAATACATTAAGAAAGGCTTACTTTCATTAAAGCTTTCTTAGGTTGACCTTTCTGCAGCTATTCATTTTCTACTAACTAGAAATTAATTCAAATTAGTTTCATGTATACCTCGACCTACTAACATAAGCACATTATTATAAGTTAAGCTGACAAAGGATAAGAAATATGAAGGGTGACGTTCTCGTTTAAGTCTATTTCATGTTTTTTTTTTTTTTCAAGACTGCTTTAATCAAGGGTTGCTCTTTGATGGCTACAGGGTGTAACACGAGTGTATGCACATATTTTGGGGAATGAAAGATAAAGTTTCTTTGATCAGAAAATATTTTATAAACATGCATTTTCAGGCGTCCGTTGTCGGTGCGCGGAATTTTAATATAACCGTTATCATTACTGATGCTTTCAAGCGATGGAGTTCGTGGTGAGAAGTCGGCTCGAGTCGCCTGAGACGTAGAAAAGAGCGGAGGTGGCGTATAGGAGTGATGGAAGAATTAGGCCGATGTTAATAAAGTATCTCCCAATAAAATGTATTTTTTAGGTTTTGAAGAAAGAAAAATGCATGCATCATTGAAACTGTTTCCCTCCCTATCCGTGGTATTCACTGGCCACCGATAAAAAACAAAACAAAAAGAGTAAGCCTAACTGAATTTCTCATCCATCAAAGATACGTTTGCTTATTCATTAGACTTATTCATTAGACACCTATCAAAGATTTCAAGTGTAGATTTAAACATCTCTTCCTCTCCATCTAAAGTATTCATCACACACCAGTCATAAGCGTAGAGCTAGTCATGATTCCTGGTTCAGCAATGTCGTGACGATGCACTAGAATTCAAAATTCACAAATGAATGTTGCTCAGCAACGTGTGGTGCTTTGAGGTGTTCCACCTCTAGGCTCATGTTCTAAATTTTGCCGTTCTTTAAACAATTTGATTCATCTATGTATGATTTATTAAGCTTTCTTGATGTCTCTCCAACAGGAACTTGCACCGAATGCAGTGCAATAATTGTCTCTCGCTCATCGAGGGATGTTTCTTAGACCAATAAATGACACATTGACATTAGATTCCCGTGCACATAACATCAAAAGCAATAGAGTGAGGTCGCCTGGTTTACACTGTTAGGATATCGTTATTTTTTCTTTTTGTTTTTAAATTTGAAAGCATTTTGTGAGATTCCGATGTTTTCTGTAAAATTTAACAAATGGAATAGTTCAACTACCTTCAACTTAATATTGAAATGATACTTTAAGGACTATGTTTATGCGATATTACTAGTGATAGGTGTCTCCTATCTATTTGGTAATGATTATCTATGGTTGTGATATGACGTTTTTTATCACTTCGTTTCGTTCACGTCAATTTTGCCATATGGAAAATAGTTTTACACAATAACATAACATAATGTTCTAAAGATATCAGTGACTGTTTTTAACGTCATTACATATGATTTCTTCCATCTTTGAAAAGAAAAATTGATAAATAAGGCATGAATCGTGCGTCAGGCAAGTGAACGAAAAATTATGAAACTCTGCCACAAGTTTTTTGGCCGACAGTACCTCCTGTTGAAACCAAGTTATTGTAAATGTCATTTTTCTACCAATTTGATTACTATATATATGTTAATTACATCAATGAACCTTTCAAATAAAACTTATCCTCCCGTTGCCTCAAGGTATTCATATCCTTCTTTCAGATACGAGAACTTAAGTGTTAACAACTTTACCTTTTGTAAGAATGCACACGATCATCAGCTGATAAAAAAGTGTTGATCCCTCAAGATCTGAACACCATCACTTTTTGTATAATTTTAGACCCAGTATATTAGGAATTTAGTTTTATGTGGGGAAGTTTCACATTCAAAACCCATAAAGCTTTTAATTTTGTACCAATACGGTACCACTTAATGGGGAAATCCCTATTCACTGGGCCAAGACTTGTATACTAGTGTAGACATAAGTACCAGTGTACTTTTCAACTACAAATTTTGAGGTGAAACTTGTCATCAGAATGACCCGATATTTTTTAATCTTGACTAAATCACTTCTGCCGCAGTTTACATATTAGATAATGATTTTCATTATATAATTTCTGATTAACTATTTAAAAGCTATGGAGCTAACATCTTGCTGGTAAAGTCAGCTATCACTTCGATGACCAGCTGTTAATTCTAGACATAACGCTGCCATGTCTGCAACAATGATGTCTCTGTCCACCACCATATCAGCATAATTACAGAGCAAACGTAAATGAAATCTTGCTTTTTAAATTGATTCTTATACTTTAAAATCTAGCCAATCTGTTTATGGACATCATGCGCCTATATGTAACATGGGGGGATTATTCCCCCAGTATTCATAAGGTAAGCGTGGACACGAAACGGAAGGCAGACCCCATTACTCATAACCTTTCTCTCTCTCGGCAATCTCTCTCTCTCTCTCTCTCTCTCTCTCTCTCTCTCTCTCTCTCTCTCTCTCTCTCTCTCCATTCTAACAGGTAATGAAAATGAGAGAGTTGCATCATAACATTAACGTTTATTAACAAGAATAAATAAATCAAGCAATCCAGTCTTACAGACTAACCCAAAAAACGGTACAATGTCTAGTCACCAAAAAGTCCCTCTGCATTCCACAAGTACCAGATCCGTCTGTTTCAAAGATACAGAACACATCCCGGTAAGTACACACAAGTTCAAAGACAAAGTTAATAAAATGGAACATCTTACAAGATATCAAACAAGCCATCCCTTTGGTTAAAGCACTTTGACACTTACCCAGAGAACCGGACACTAAACACTATGTTACAAAAACTCCCCCCGGCGAATGCCACGGCATCTTGCCTGTGACTTGAAGCCCTCTATCAAAATCCCTCCCATAGGCTTGGGTATGAACCTATTAAAGGGAAGAGGCACACACGCACATACGAACACACAGTTCGCTAGCGCCTCCCGGTTCTAGCTTCATCCAGTTTCGCAAAGGCACTTTGAGAAGAGTTCATAAACTGTCGTGCATTGACTCGTTGAACTAAGCACTTTTATCTCACGCCACCCCAGAAACTCATTCATCAGCTACTCTCAGGTCGTCACTCCTGCACTGTTCTCCACATTCCATAGGTCACAGAGAATGCATGGATAATATATTATTAATCAAAAACCTTAGACCTTACAGATAGCTCGGCCTCGCACAAATGCTAGCTCCCGCCTAGCAAAATTGCTTATAACACAAAACACTGGCCGGCTTAAAATAAAATATAAGTAAAACTGCACGTCTCTGGCATCATAGAATAAAGTCTTATCACGCTTTAATCTCCCAATAACACAAGACGCATTTTCTCTCATATTTTCTGCATTAGGATTCTTGAATATCCCTCTTCGCTTGTCTGCAAGTAGCTGAACAGACAGTAGACTGTAGCAGGCTGTAGCAGCTGTAGGAAGACGGAATGCCTCCCTCATTGTAGAAGACTTCTCACGGCTTCTGCAGATCCCCAAAAAACACGCTGTAGAATTCTCTCGATCACCCACGTGGAAATACTTGTAATCACCCTGGACAACATGGCAGCAACCTCTCTTCACGGCTGGTGGACGTCTTGCTGGTGTCGGGGAACGACTTTTTCTTTGGGTGTGTGTTAGTATGTCAGTCAAGTCTTTGGTCAATCTACGAAAGTTAACCCAGACATACTACTTCTATCAAACAATGATCTCAAAAGGTCAGAAACACTAACTGAACGTCTCCCAATTAACTCCCTTAATATGACTACTAAATCATAAGTCATTATCGCAACTCTCAAAGAAAAAAAAACATCAAGTTCCAGTTCTCCAACTCAATTCTCCAAACTCACACATCAGCACACACACAACTCGGAAATCACAGCAACTCCACAGAATTCTGCACTCACATATCAAACTCGAATGTGCTCACAAGAAAAAAAAAGAAAAGACAAAAATCGCAATAAGCCCAAGGAAAAAAAAAATCTCGTAACACCCAGACCCAAAAATGTTCTCTCAAACTCTGATATTTGAACAACCCACAAAATCAGTAAAAATCTCCAACTTTTAACAGCAAAAACCCCTTTACTGCTCAATAATTAATTACAATGAGACTTAATGTCAAACTCCCATTACTTAAGTAACAACCCCCGAATAATTACATCTCCCGGTAAAATCAAATCTCCCGTCCAAAAAAGAAATGCTACTTAAAACTCAATCCCCAAATTATATCTCTCATAGAAAAAGGAAGAAAAATAATAAAAAAAAAAAGAAGGATAATCACAAGTAGATTTCCCCAATCACAAAATACATAACATATGTATAATATGCATAACTCCCGCGTTTTTCCCAAGAAATGCTCCATGTAAAGCCCCGGAATTTGCCAGAAAGCAAACTCTCACACATGCGCTTTCGTGAAATGCTATAGCCAACATTTCCAGATATTGCAAAAATTCTGATCTATCACCATCAGAGGAAAAGAATCAGCACACGGCTCATCACATCGTTTGTCAGCAGAAAAAATCGTCTGCGGACGCATGCTCTAACAGTAGCATAAAAATTGTCTAGTCAGACACATAAGTTTGGAAACTCATGATTCTCTAGAAAAAAGGTCTGACACATTTCACAGAATTAACTCCAGGATATGACTAATGAGTTCAAAAATTTGTCTCGAAGACTTATTCTCTCAACATGACTTTGCCCAAATTATATTTCTCCAAGAATAATACACTTGTGAACATAAAAAATGCACACACATCTCCATAGGACTCGTAATGCAGTAATGCTATTCACCTCTAAATAGTCACGAAACCAAAAAAGAGAACCACAGAAATCTTCTCTTGTCTCGAAAAAAACTCCATAACCACAAAAAAAAGGGTCACCCACCAAAGATTAATTCCAACTCCATAATGAGACACCATATTAATAATAGCACCACTCCGGTTATAAAAATATTTCCTCCATGTGGTTAATAACCAACCCCCTATTATTCTCTTATTTCTCCAATAGCCACATGTCAATAAAAAAAAAGACACCACTCCAGGAATAGAGAATAATCACCTCTATTTCGGCAAATATAAAATATTTACCTCTATTTCGGCAAATACAAAATATTTACCCACTGCTGCCACCACTGTAACATGGGGGGATTATTCCCCCAGTATTCATAAGGTAAGCGTGGACACGAAACGGAAGGCAGACCCCATTACTCATAACCTTTCTCTCTCTCGGCAATCTCTCTCTCTCTCTCTCTCTCCACCTCTTTCTCTCCATTCTAACAGGTAATGAAAATGAGAGAGTTGCATCATAACATTAACGTTTATTAACAAGAATAAATAAATCAAGCAATCCAGTCTTACAGACTAACCCAAAAAACGGTACAATGTCTAGTCACCAAAAAGTCCCTCTGCATTCCACAAGTACCAGATCCGTCTGTTTCAAAGATACAGAACACATCCCGGTAAGTACACACAAGTTCAAAGACAAAGTTAATAAAATGGAACATCTTACAAGATATCAAACAAGCCATCCCTTTGGCTAAAGCACTTTGACACTTACCCAGAGAACCGGACACTAAACACTATGTTACAAAAACTCCCCCCGGCGAATGCCACGGCATCTTGCCTGTGACTTGAAGCCCTCTATCAAAATCCCTCCCATAGGCTTGGGTATGAACCTATTAAAGGGAAGAGGCACACACGCACATACGAACACACAGTTCGCTAGCGCCTCCCGGTTCTAGCTTCATCCAGTTTCGCAAAGGCACTTTGAGAAGAGTTCATAAACTGTCGTGCATTGACTCGTTGAACTAAGCACTTTTATCTCACGCCACCCCAGAAACTCATTCATCAGCTACTCTCAGGTCGTCACTCCTGCACTGTTCTCCACATTCCATAGGTCACAGAGAACGCATGGATAATATATTATTAATAAAAAACCTTAGGCCTTACATATATTTAAAATCTAGCCAATCTGTTTATGGACATCATGCGCCTATATTTAAAATGTAGCCAATTTGTTTATGAACATTTTCGCCTATATTTATAAAGGCCGTTTTGCTGGTTAGCTATAACTACTGATCCTGGTAACATCAGGTTTGTTAACAATTGCTGAATCAAAGGTGCACCTCCACATGAGGTATGGTACAGTGGCTTCATGAATTTCGGTTCATATCACAGCAAGCCAACGAGACCCATGGCAACTTCAAAATGCAGCAGGTAATCCCAACGGTTGTCCGACGTGGAGGTGCCAAGTCAACAACGCTGCCTGGGAAACAGTAATTAAACGCGTACGCACTTAACAAAAATAAAGTTTTATCAAGTGAAAAAGTAAAGTTACTTAAGTAACGCTATTTACAAATGTCTTTAAAGGGAGCCGTGATGTGTAGCTCCCATAATTCGTGAAGCCAAGAGTACCTACAACACTGCTTTTTCATAGGCCTAATTTCAGATCTTACAAAACTGAAAACAACGCACTTGGGGAGCGGCCGCTGTAAGCGCCCCCCCCCCCCATAAATTTTTGAAAGATAAACTGGTTTGCATGCATTTTAAAGCCACTCAGTCAATCAATACCATAGGCTTATAATATTGGTATGTAATCAAACACGTACAGTACATGACTCAAAAGAAAACCTGTATTTATCTTTATTAAGAATCTTTAGATACAACGCTTATTACAGTAAAATGCTTACTACAAAGCCTATTTTGTCATCCTGCTCTTTAATCGAGATTATATTTCCATAGGCCTAGTTGAATTTGTGATCTACATTATGTAAACGTTAGTTTGCAGAATATCATGAATAATGTTTTTCACACCGAAATATTAACGTCTTGACATTTATTAAAAAAGTGATAAGGAACAATGCACTTGAAAAATTAAGTTTCTTGGTCTGCTTGCTCTTTTCAAGGATTTCAAACTCATTGATCAAGTTGACAACATGCATTTTTAATACTTAAACATAAGACCATCATTTACAATTGTGGTTTTAGACCCTTTAGATTTGCAGCCCCAAGATTATACAGTCTCCACTTAACATCAGGATGACATAAATATGTCTTATAAAAAAAGAAAAGAACAAATCTTCCTGTTTATGAAATCTGCACATGCCATGATCATATGTCTCGTTCGGCGCATGTTCAGCAAGAAACGATCATTTTGAATAATAAGAATAACATAAAGACTAGCAGAGAAAAGTTCAAGAAAACCAAACCTTGAACAAAGTAATGAAGTATGAGACGAAAATGAACCATCCCAAACACTTTTTATTTCCCCGAGGGGGTAATGCTGTCAGTGCAACTCATGCGATGCACTGTAGGCATTACTAAAGGATCATTGCAGCGTCCCTTCGTCCTTTATTTGCAACATCTTTTTATTCATTCTTTCTGTACCTCCGTTCATATTCTCTTGCTTTCATCTTACTTTCCTTCCTCTCTAACAATGTTTCACAGTGCACGCCTTTCAGATCTTCTTACTGTCTATTTCCGTTTCATCGCTGAATGACCTCGTAGATCCCAGCGCTTGGCCTTTGGTCTAAATTCTATATATCCATCCAGCACTTTTTATTGTGCCAATATGCGTGATATAAAGTTTGTTGTGACTTTCAATAAGTAGGAACTTGATTAATGCAATCAAAGAGAGAGAGAGAGAGAGAGAGAGAGAGAGAGAGAGAGAGAGAGAGAGAGAGAGAGAGAGAGAGAGAGAGAGAGAGAGAGAGAGAGAGAGAGAGAGAGAGAGAGAGAGAGAGAGAGAGCTCTTTATGGGTAGAGGGTTGATCACGACGACAATTTTTGATGCAAGCCACACAAACGCAAGAACTCGTCCGAAACGTTCGTGTGTTAACTATTAGCATTTCTTCTGGTTTCTGATTAAGTTAATATGAAAAATAAGCGCTGATGATGAGTGATTCTCTCTCGAAAAATTCACTGTAACTGTAATAAAAACTATTTATTAAAGATAACACCTTGATTAAAAATAATTAAAAGGATATCTGTCAAAGTTAAAGCAAAATTGTATCGAATATCCACCGTACTGAAAATGTATGAAATATCGCCTATCTTTTCTTTGATAATAAACAGGAACTTATTCTTTTATAAATAAGAAAGAGGCTACCGATCATGACAGCAATTTTTGCCGCAAGCCACACAAACATAACTTCGTCCGAAACATTCGTGTGTTTACCCTTCCAATTTCTCTGGTTTCTGATGAAGTTAATGTGAAAAAAAATTGTTTACGATAAATATTTTTTGTCGAATAATTTACCGTATTTTTTTAAAAGCTAAACATTAGTATTAAAAAGCATGTTGATACTAAATGAAAGGAGAACTGTGGCTGTTTAAGCGAAATTGCATCGAATTTAAGCAGCCCTGAATGAGTCGATCGGCATAGAACGCGACCGTTTCTCTTCAGTTACCGATTGACTCTGTTGTGTCAATGTTGTTTCCGAGGCATCTTCTCTGGTGATGGTGAACTGCGATGAATGACTTAACCCGGAAAGTTGATGCTGCCTCTTTCTCGCCCAAATCTTCTCCTCGGGGGTCGAGGTCCCCCATGGCCAACCCCATGTTGACCAGGAATGACTCCACTGGCACTCTGAAGATGACGATCTCTGCTGGGAAGCATCCTGCCGTTGTGCACTCTGGTCCATTTTACCTGATGAAGGTTAGTCGTTTCACTTTTCAGTTGCGTCGTCTTAGAATAATGAAGCCGCCACGAGATTTCTCAGTGCGCTTATACTTTCATTTTCGTCATTTTTTGCTCGTGCGAACTACCGTGTCCGTCACTAGGCCAAAAGGCTCGAGGTAGGCCAAGCTGGGGCTGCGTCAGCGTAGGCCTCCGTAGGTTGGACGCCAGATGGAAATGAGGAATTTAGGATTACCGAGCCTATTTAAGGGTAGACCTAATTGGTTACAAGGAATTTTTGTAGATCTAGGGTACTTAGGCTATCCGCGGCGGCCTAGACTAGCTAGGCTATATGGCAGCTGCGGTTTTTCTATGCAGTTTTACTTACTGAACAAGAATTTTAAGTAGTTATTCGGACGACTGTAACTAACCGCCAGGGTCCGGTACTAAACACGGCAAAACACATTGGATGGCCCAATCCCTAGTGGATGTCGTATCCGCGGTTACGTTCCTGGTAATTCTAAGCCCTCATTCCGCAGTAAAGTAGACTATGGCAGTTGACGTTTTCCTACGTTATTTTACTTACTGAACCAGAATTTAAAGTAATATTCGGACGACTGTAATTAACCCCCAGGGGTCAGTACTAAACACGGCGAAATACATTGTACGCCCCAATCCCTAGTGGATGTCGTATTCGCGGTTACGTTTCTTGCAGGGTAACTCTAAAGAATAGTTCCGCACGGACTGCAAGGAACGTAACCACGAATACGACATCCACTAGGGATTGGGGCATCCAATGTATTTCGCCGTGTTTAGTACTGGCCCCTGGGGGTTAATTACAGTCGTCCGAATAAATATTACTTTAAATTCTGGTTCAGTAAGTAAAACAATGTAGGAAAACGTCAACTGCCGTAGTCTACTTTACCGCGGAATGAGGGCTTAGAATTACCACGCTCCTTGCAGTCCGTGCGGAATGCCTCTGTAGAAATACGGGAATTTTGTCAGGCTACCATAGCCATAGTTTTGATTTTAGGCCTTCCATGCCCACTAAGCCTACATTAAACCTAGGTATGATGAATCAGGCCTAATTTCTCATCAGTACAGAATTAAATGGTCTGGAGCCAGCAGATGGAGCAGTTACATGGGCTGACCTATGAGGTTAGTAGGCATGAAGTCTAAGGTAAATGACCGAACAGCCACAGAGCAGCCACTAATCCCGGAATTGGCCGCCATCCTGAAAAAGTACTTAAATTCGCTGTCATGAGCATCAGTCAAGAGTTGTGGCCCATCCAGGCAGCGCACCAAGACCTCTACGTTCCTATTGAAGTAAGTCTTTTTTCCAAAATTACGAAATAATGGCATAATTCAAGCGCTTTTTTGGGAAGTGGCCTCTTTCCGTGAGGGTGGCTGCTATATCATCGCTTGGTCATTTACACTATTTGGTAATTCTAGGCAAAAACTCCACATGGACTGCAGGGAACGTTCCCACGAATATGACAGCCACTAGGGAATGGGCTGTCAAATGTATTTCGCCGTGTTTAGTACTAGGCCCGGGGTTAATTACAGTTGACACCCCAAAAGTAATGATAAATTCTTAAGCAACATAAATACTATGTGAAACTTTAATTTCTTAAGAAATACCTGATGCGGAGTTATTACCTAGATCTACCCCCTATTTCAATATTTTGATACATTTTTCAAGTTATCTCACCTGTACTGCATCCTATGCACCCATTTGTATTTTGTTCAACCAAAAGATCTTATTAATATTAGTAAATAGTATCTCCATGTATGGTTCTTCCATAGAATTACTTACCTTTTTCCCATCGTAAAATCAGGAGTATGATATTAGGCCTACACTGATATGGTAGAGTTGGCTTAATATTGGTGAACAGGTAATAGGCTATTGTGATCTTACCAGATACATGAACACTTTGGTGTTTTGACTGCCTACCTCATGTTTCTATTTTTTTACAATTGTTTCTGGTGCAAAAGACTCATTCTTCATGTTCCACAGCTCCCTGTACTATATAACGATTATTGGATAGTAACTCCCAGGAAATAATTGGATGTTTTTAGGGGGACCAAAAAATGAGCCTATTTCACCAGCAGGGAATGTCTGTTATGTATAAACCACAAGGCAGGCAGTCATAAAAATAGTGTTTATTTCTTTATTTGGTATGAATCATAACATATTGTTCCATTATTGACAGATGTTATAGGGCATTACAGAATTATATCATAACTGTACCTCCCCTAACATAACATAACTTACTCTAGAGTGCCAGATCTTCTTTGTGTAGGCAGTAGAGGACTTTTAAGAGGTTAGTGCTATCAATGCACCTTATGCAGTGCACTGTAGGCATTACTTAAAGTTCTTTGCAAGCATCCCTTTGGCCTCTAGCTGCAACCTCTTTCATTCACTTTACTGTACCTCTGTCCATCTTACTTTCCACCCTCTCGTTATAATTTTATCATAGTACAACTGCAAGGTTTTCCTCCTATTAGGCCTTTAAAACCTTTTTACTCAATTTTCCTTTCAGTGCTGAATGAGCTCATAAGTCCCAGCACTTAGCATGTGTCCTAAATTTTAGATTCCATTCAATTCAAGATTTTTGTGAATTTTCAGTATTCTAAGAAAAATAGTTATGTAGTTATGCTGTCGGATGTATAGGCTCCACCTGCAATAGCTTTTATAAAGTCTGTTAATTGTTTGAAGGGTTCTTCGAAACAAGATGCAAGAATTACAGGTTTTAGCCTTAAAATTAATTTTGGGTTAAAAAAAAGTTTGGTCAGACTCATCTAACCATTTGAATAACTTATGCCTTCAAGAATTGAATTAATGACTTGTCAAGCTTTCTCCCTAATTTTCCTTCTCATCCTTGATTCCAGTTCCAGGTCACCACACCAAACTTTTCTTAAAGAAATCAGAGTTTATCTGTTAAAACTAGCATGGTTTCCCCAGGTTTGTAAACCTTTTCAGCTTATTAACGGAAGGATTTTCTCATTTCTCGTTCCGCTACAAAACTTCTTTATATTTATAGTAATTATCACCACGCACCTTTTCAAATCTTTTACCAGGATCTACAATTTTCTTATAACTAACTTACCAAATAATTACATAGCAAACAATTTCAAAGTACAGGGAGTATGGTTATTGGGGATCCGGTTTTATGGGGCTTGTCTAGCGTTGAAAATCAGCAATTTTCATTGCTGAAATGTGCCAATTTCTGGTTATCAGTGCCGATAATAAGAGTATTGGTGGTGATATATAACTAGTTGTGGTGCCAGAATCTGGTTATTGGTGCCAGTAAGCCAAGAAAAACACTGATTGTTCCTACTTGATATACAAATCCTCAGTCCTTTACATTAGGAATTACTTTCAGCGTATGTTGGAATAGAGCAGTTAAATTCTTAAACAAGGTGGCAGTAACTACCGTCTGGTAGGCGCATAGGCCCGCCTGCCTGGATGTAAACACTGTCTTCCAATGATGACATATGTTTGTGAGCTCTTGCCGACTAGCCATTAATCACGATTATCCCGGCAGGGTCTCCCTTATATTGTTTTGAATGAATATACACATATGTATTGTATTTTATGTTAATAATTACCCTTAAACGCCGAATGGACGTATTAAACGTCGAGTCAAAATGTCTCCTGTATGCCGCATAGACGTACCATACGTCGACTCAAAAATTTTTTTTTAAAAATTCGCGAAAAAATACTTATAGGCCTACCAGCCGAAAACTTTTGAATCACGCGCCTTGGGGGATGCTGGGAGTTTACGGATCGAGGTGTTGTTTTGTTTACAATCGTTACGCAGGCGCGCAAGCACGAATTTCTTTTTTGCCGCACTAAAAAGTATCTGTGACACATCTCGGAAATTATTTTGTCACTTTGACATAATTTTTGTACCATTTTAAATTAGCCATTACATGGAGTATTATATATGAAAATGTGTGCATTTTTATGTAGAATACAACAAAAAAAATACTCATGATTGTAGCTATTATCAGTTTTGAGATATTTTTATATAAATAACGATAAGTGCCAAAATTTCAACCTTCGGTCAACTTTGACCCTACCGAAATGGTAAAAAAACGCAATTGTAAGCTAAAACTCTTATATTTTAGTAATATTCAATCATTTACCTTAATTTTGCAACTAATTGAAAGTCTCTAGCACAATATTTTGATTTATGGTGAATTTATGAAAAAACTTTTTCCTTACGTCCGCGCGGTAACTCTTCCGAAAAAAATCATACATGCGATTGTGGTAATGTTTGCACCATTTTAAAGTTAGCCGTTACATAAAGTTTTATATATGGAAATGTGCGCAATTTCATGCACAATACAACTAAAAACAACCCATGGTTGTAGCTTTTATCAATTTTGAAATATTTTCATATAAAAAATGATAAGTGACAAATTTTCAACCTTCAGTCAACTTTGACTCTACCGAAATGGTCAAAAAACGCAATTGTAAGCTAAAACGCTTATATTCTAGTAATATTCAAGCATTTACCTTCATTTTGCAACAAATTGGAAGTCTCTAGCACAATATTTTGATTTATGGTGAATTTATGAAAAAAATAACATTTTCTTTACGTCCGCCCGGTAACTCTTCCGAAAAAATCATACGTGCGATTGTGGTAATGTTTGCACCATTTTAAATTAGCCGTTACATAAAGTTTTATATATGAAAATGTGCGCAATTTCATGTAGAATACAACAAAAAATAATTGAAGGTTGTAGCTTTTCTCATTTTTGAAATATTTGCATATAAATCACGATAAATAGAAAAAAAAACCACGTTCGGTCAACTTTGACTCTACCGAAATGGTCGAAAAACGCAATTGTAAGCTAAAACTCTTACAGTCTAGTAATATTCAGTCATTTATCTTCATCTTGAAACAAATTCGAAGTCTCTAGCACAATATTTAGATTTATGGTGAATTTAAAAAAAAAAACTTTCCTTCCCTCCGCACGCGGATTCTCCGCCACAAATCTCCGAAATGCGTACGTCCCATTCTCGGAATATTTGCTCCAGTTCATATTAGGCATTTCATAGAGTTTTATATATGAAAATGTGCGCAATTTCATGTAGAATAAAACGAAAAATATTTGAAGGTTGTAGCTTTTCTTATTTCCAAAATAATTGCATATAAATAATATATACGTATATAAAAAAATAGACATTCAGTCAACTTTAACTCGTCAGATATGGTCGAAAACTGCATTTGTAAGCTAATACTCTTACAGTATAGTAATATTCAATCATTTGTCTTCATTTTGAAAGAAATTGGAAGTCTCTAGGACAATATTTAGATTTATGGTGAATTTTTGAAAAAAATATTTGTTTACGTCCGTGCGTTACGAATTCATGCATTATTTTGTGATAATATTTTCTTTGTGTTGCTTTTATCGTTTTACAATGTGTTATATACCAAAATATTGCAATTTAGTGTACATTACAACAAAAAAAAGTAACTTTTTACCTTTAACCGTTTTGCGCACAGCGCGATTTGAATACAATTATATATGAAATTTCATTTTTGCGCTATCATATATCGCATTATTTATATATGATAATTATAATTTTTTCATTTTTGATGGTTGCATACTAAACCTCAGCCAATGACAAAAAAAAGGAGCCAAAAATGAACTCTTATCTTGAAAAATAAGCGCGCTGTGATTTTTTGAAAAAAAAAAAATTTTCCGCTTCCGCGCTCACTCTGAAACACCTCCGGCACATGGGAACCATTTTTTTTTTACCGCTTCGGCGTGTAAGGGTTAATTGACCTTAATAATTAATATACAAACCCACTTTTTGTGATACCCTTGCTAGCTGCCTTTCTACGTCATGTGTAGAGGGTCTGCGGCAAGTGTGTTCCTACACCTTATTACATGTTTTCACTATTTAACATCTAGGTGAGACAGTATTCATTTAAAATGTATGCTTACGCTTTGGGAATGACCGAGGGGAATTTTGGAGGTTTGTCCTTTGTTTTTCTTCCAGTATTTCCTCTTCTCTTTTGTCATTTTGCTAGCTCATTGGACGAAGAGAGGGGGGGGCGTGTGGTGTTGGTGTTTGAGAGATCTCCTCTCATTTTGGAGGGCGGTGCCCTTGAATGCAAGAGGAGTACCCTTAATTTTTTAATAGTAATTTCTTTCTTTTACAGGCTGATAGTGGGGGTAGTTGGTGTTGTCTATCCTAATCTTGGAATTGCACCTGTAACTTATAGGTTGCTGTGATATCGGTCCTCGAGTGCCACTGTTATCCTGGAGTTTCGCAGCTGACCTGTGATTATTAACTCTACTTCTGCTGGTAAATGTGCCTCATCTTGCAGAATTTGGAGAAGAAGGTAAGGAGGAAGAGAGCTCGTTCAAGTGTTGTCATCTTCCTCTTCGTAATCTTCATATTTTTCTTCAACCTCCTCCCCTTCAACTTCTAAGGCTCCCTGCTGAAGAAGAAGGTAGTCTCACCCCCCTTAAAAATTCTCATCATGGGACTTCTAAGGGTCTGCCTCCTCAAACTGAGGAGGCAGTTGGGGGTCTTCTGTTGGCTCACCTCCTTCGGGAACAAGAACCATCATGCTGTCCCCAGGATCTAGCGTGTCAGGAGCCATAGAAGCATAAACTTTGGTTCGCACTTCTGCTGCTAGTCCTAGAGGTTCCGCCCCCAAGACTAGTTCCGTGTTGGCTGTTCATTCGCGAGATTCCCCGAGTGCACATAAATCCACGAATTTGTGTGCTCATCGTCACGACTCTGGTACTGAGTGGAGGAAAGGAATGTGTTGCTCAGATGACTCATGCCTTGCCAGTGATCACTTGGTACCCAGGGTTGACATGATGGTGCATGTGCTGAGACTGGTAGGGGTCCCTCATTCAGTCCTCAAGAGAGGTTTTGGCCTCGATGAGGACTGGGATGCATCAGAGGACGGTACTGGCCCTCACCAGTCAGGTGCGCGCTCAACTCCACCATGACCACGGTCACGTCCTTGAGACCAACTGTCTCCAGGGCGAGAATGCTCTCCTAGACTTGTGTCACAGCCATTACCACAGGTTGATGGCTGCCTGCGACTCGCTTCTCCTGCTAGTTCTGCTAGCAAGGCGAGCGAGAGCATCCAGTCTTCCTTACCTATTCCCTCTACTTCCTATGGCTACGCTTGCACTTGCTGAGTTCTTGGCCTCATCATGTTGCTGAGTACCAGGGCGAGACAAGGCTCACCTGATTATTGTTTTACAATAGTCGGGAATCTCACGGAGCATGGTAATTCGTACAATTTTAACTAACACGAATAATACTTGGATAGTGAGACAATCCTTACCAGTACAAAAGAGTATACTTTTCAGTCTGGCTTGGGTTCTATGCAAACACAGATTCCTTCTTTATTCTTCTTAGAGCTTTGGCCCTGAAAGAGAAGTTAATTGAGAAGAAGTGATAGTTCTTTGGTGATGATTACCACCCATAATTATGTGGTGGTGGTCTGCTCAGCTCACTCAACTCTGCTCAGCCAGACCAGCTCTGCCGAGTCGAGTCTTCAGCTCTACTGAACGGACTCTGCTCTTGAACAGTGTGGTTCCTTGCCTTGGCATAGCACTCTCCTTTTCTGTGTTGCAGCCCTGGTGTCATCTCGTCAGACTATCGAGTTCCACAGAAGGGGTCATCATCGTCATCCGATGCTTCCTTACCTCCCTCTTCAAAGGCTTCCTGGCCTAAGAAGAGGAAGGTAGCTCCTCCGCCCCTAAGTCTTGAGTCGAGACTTCTAAGGGTCTGCATACTCCCCCAGGGAGGAAGCATTTGGCTCTCTCATTAGCTCACTTGCCCCTTTTGTAGTGGGAACCATGACACTGTCCCCAGGACCTAGTGTCTCAGGAGCCCCAGGAGTTCGGACCCAGGTTCGTTCTCTTTTCTTTGGTTGCAAGGACGCTGTTCATGAAACTTGGGCTGTGTTGGGTACTCGTTCGTGAGTCTCTCCGAGTATACAACCCCCAAAGGAGGTCGCACACCCACAGTCAGTGGCGGGGAGTCTTCTCTGTTGTGACAGTGGCACAAGGCAAGAGGGACTGAGCTACCCTGGCGACTTGGACCCACCTGTGAAAGCCAGGAATGGCTCTTCCTCAGTTGCCAAGGTCGATGTCACTGTCCCTCGAGACAAGGCATCTGGGGAAGCTAGGGGGAGGTTCTCTGCTGAGTAGTTCTCTTTGTGAGATTCGATCACAGAGAATACAGATGCGTAGGAAGATGTGGCACATTCTTGCCAACTTTTGGAGCATTCAACTCCGCTCAACTCTCTCATGTTGCACAAACGAACCTGTTATAAGAAGAATGCTTTGTTTGGTGAGTGAGAACCTCTGCGCTCCCTTCAGGAACCATTTTTCGCTGAGGCTAATATGTTTTCCTATTGTATACATTGCTATCATCACTGCTAGTTCAGAGAATAGTGGGCAAGAACAGTCAATCCTTGTCTTTTTTTCCCTCTACTTCCTGGGTTACACTGGGAGGAGTGAAGGAATAAGAGGAACTCTACATACCAGTTCGACTTGAACTAGTTGTCTTCAGTGTCCTGTTATCGGTGTAGAAGCTTCCCTTCAGGACAGCTTCACCTTCGCTCTCTTCATTAGAGAATGAAGGAAACCTGCTTCCTTTCCTTAGTCTTTTTCTCTTATGAAATGAAGAAGAATTAGGCTGGCACTAGATTAACAGGAGCGTACGAATATACAGTAGTGCCCCAGGATACGAAATTAATCCGTTCCGAAGCGGCCTTCGTAACCTGATTTTTTCGTATCTAGAACTACGTTTTACATGTAAATTGCCTAATTTGTTCCAAGCCCTACAAAAACACCACAGTAAATTTTATAATAAAGCTAAATTGACCAATAAACAATGAAATACAACAATTTGGACCATTCAATACGAAACATAACCATGACTGTACCTGTAAATAAAGTGTATTAGGGTACAGGGTACAAGAAATACTGTACGTACATGTATGTATGTATGTAGTAAAATGTGGAACCTTACCTTTCGAGTGAGGTGATGTCCGAAAGTGACGACAGAGGACAAATGGCAGAAAACATGAACACTTGATTTTACAAAACACATTAAGAAATGGCAGAAAACATTAACACTAAACTTTACGGAACACATTAACAAATGGAGAAAACATTAACACTTCTTGATTATCTCCATCTTCGTTCTCCATAGAAAGCATCCTCTTCTTTCCGTGAACTTCACCAACACTCTTGGGACCCATGGTAATAACATAAGTAATTAAGATCACACACAACACAATAAAGTAACTTACAGTACTACAATGAAAGCGAAATCACTAACACGAGTTTACGTTAACAAACAAAATATATGTGAATGAACGAATTCCAGTGTTTACGATAACGCTGTCGCATAAAATGGTCAAGGAACGCCTTTACATAGAGGCATGATGGGACAGATGCTGACCAATAGGAGAGCAGGATCTTACGGCAGTGACTAGCATCAGGAACCAATGGGAGAGCGGGAGGATGGTGGCGAGTCTACTGAGTTGGCGGCGCACTAGTTTTGAAATTGTTCTCGGCGGCCTGGGCGAATCTCAGTCTTTATCCTTTCGCAACCTGAATTATTTTCGTACACAGAAGCAAAAAAATCTTTGTCTTTGCTTTCATAACCTGAAATTTTCGTACGTAGGGGCCTTTATATTCTTCTTGCAACATGCGTCTGTTATCAGTTGCACCGTCCAAGTAATAGGCACATACCTGCAAGTTAATTCTTCTGGTATATGATCGAGACGAATAGTAGATTAACCTGAAACTCAGGACAGCCTTTTGGGCCTCTCAAGAGTTTCCGGTTTTGATTTTGAGATGCCTAGTCGTATTGTTTGACAACATTATCACTGAACAAGAGGGGTTTTTTCTCCCCTCTTATCTCAGTTAACATGCAGGTGCTTGAGTGTATCTGTAGTGCACCTGATAACTCTGTAAGCCAAACACATTCCTACATAGAATGTCCTACAGGCAACTCAGCCTACGAAGTCTAGCAAGGGGCAGAGCACTGCCTTCTTGCTGAGATATTGTTCGTCTTGGTATTGTTTCTCCTCTGTCGAGGGTTAACTACTAAACACTAATTCAAATCTCTCTGCCCAGCCATCACAGACTTAGGTGTCTGGTTGGCCTGGATTCTCGCATATGGTTCATGTCTCGTGCTCCACATTTGCCATTGCGAGAATTACCAGATATGTCTCATAGACTAATTATCATCTCTCTGTTTACCTCAGGGTATAACAAAAGTCTTTAAGTCTTTTGCTTTGTCACAATTGGCCCATAGGCCACTGCGATGACTCAGAATGATTTTTCAGACAAATGCAGGTTTTTTCTGTCTTCTATATACATTTTCTAATTTGTAAGTGTTCAACTACTAGTTGTTCATCCCGAATTGGAGTAAATGTTGGAAGTCTTTGTCTGCCTTGACAGGGTAAAGAGAAGAGTTCCTCCCTGAACTAACCTTCACATTGTCAAGAAGCGGTTTGTGCAGGCCTTACATCCATGTGTTTTACACGGCTAAAGACTTCCAGCCTTCATTACAAACACAGGCCTTTTTGCTGAACAGCAAGGAAATAGCTGAAATTCTCTTTCAGTCCTTTGTAAATTTCAGGGATTAGAACCGTCCTCTTTGGTTGGCATCATTGACGGGACTTTTCTCGGTCAGAATCACAAAAGTTAACTTCTTTCTGATTCAACTGTGAAAGATGTGGCTACACACTTGCTATAGTCTTTCACATTAGTAGTATGTATTGTTTCTCCTCAGTTGAGATTCTACTACTGATGAGAAACTTTTTCTTGGTATTGCCATCCCAGGGACCTCAGGCCTTTGGACGGCATTTTATTCTTGTTTGGGACGTGATCCCATATGAGAGTCATCAGACAGAGCTTTTGTTTTTCAAGACTTCATCCTGTCTACCCAGCAGTGGCGCAGAGGATTGGTGTGTTGCATGGATCAATTTCAACATCACCCTTCAAAAGGCAGGTTTTTGTGTTGCAACTCCATCTCGGATGTCGAATCATTCAGCATCTGTTTTGATGGGTCAGATCCTTCATGATTCTCTATACCTTACACTTTGTGTGTATTGATCCAGATCAATCATTACTTTGTCCTATTGATGGGTTGATGGCTCTGTGGGGACTCGACACCCTTCATTGGGTGTTGATTTCGTTTCTCCACTATGGGCTCGCCAATGGAGAAGTGTCTGAGGACATGGCTTCCTTCATGTCCTGCGAGATTGCGAGCTTCATCTCTACAGTTGCTGCATCACCTGCACGCTCTTTCTGAGAGTGCGCTGTGCCAGTGGCTTGGTCCTTTTATCGCACTGAAGAATATGTCAGACTGGAAGATAGATGTAGTCCCATGAGGACCACATTATGTCTTTCTTCCTGTGGGTAGTTGCCCACTGTTCCTTGGAACACCTTTTCTTTGGACATATGGTAGATACTCAACAAGTTGTGTTTGCTTACATAGCTCCTACAAGAGGACAAGTTGCATCTTTTGCCTATGGTGTGCTGCTCTAGAGATAAGAAGGATGCTAGAGTGACTGGTATCTCCTCCTTCCCCCTCCCTGTCCTTCTACTTCTCTTTCTTTGGGGTGAAAATAGGACTCGAACTTACACTTGCTGGTCAAGCGTTTGATGCGGTAAGCTTACACATCGAGTTTCTATTTTCTTATCAGAATCATAGAAACAGTCTCGCTCCTTCCTCTAGCAAGGGGAGGAAGAAGATGCGGGCAATAAGGCAGGAATGTCTCATATCTTTGGCTTAATGCCTCTGATTGTTTGTTTATATTCACTGCTTTTTCATATGAATTACGATTCCTCACTCATTTTGAAAAGGCCCAGAGGTCTGACTTTAGATCTTGCAGTTCTTAGACTCCGATCAATGTTTAAGAGGCAGGGCACTCCTCATTCTTTCGACTAGGAGGAATTGCCCAGCTGTGCTGAACTCCAGTCAGTTCTAGGGACTCACTCACATTCTTCCCTCCAACCAATGAGTCTTCCTATTGTAAAGGACCAAAGGTTTGTATATCATATAGGAGCAAATCACAGTTTTTGAAAGTAAATTGTATTTCTCCTAACTAAACATACCTGAGGTCCTTTACACTAATTGCCCACTTCATGACACCCCTCAGTCTGAAACATGGGCCAAAAGTAAATTATAGTGTTTACTTCGGGTCAGGCGGGTCTCTCTGCCTACCGGGCAGTAGTTACTGCCAAACCACCTTGTTAAAGAATTTAACGGCCATAATCCCAGCTATGCTGGTTGTAATTCTTACTGTAAAGGACCTCAGGTTTGTATAGTCAGGAAAAATACAATTTACTTTAAAAAATTGTGATTTCTTCCGTACGGAGATAGACCATCTACTCAAGAACTCTAGGATTTTCGAGGTATTGAGTTTTGTGGACTGGACAGTAGGTGCCTTAGTAAGGAAGATTAGGAGTTCTTCCCAGCTGCCTGTAGAAGTAGCCTCTGATTTGCTATCCTGTCGTGTACCTAAAAGGGCATAAGGGATGGGACACAAGAAGTAGCATCTCTGTATAGTATTAGGAGTGCTAAAGAAGAGGGGGCTGTGGCGCTCTTTTACAATGAAGAGTGTAACTTTTTCACAGAGATCTGCACTCTTATATTTGCTCTTAGATCATCATCATCTATTTCCTTAGTTTGACAGTGAGTGAGATATTGTCAGAACTATGAAGAAGAGCACCCAAGACCTTACTTGCTCTTCAAGATGCCCAAGAGAACCAACACCTACCAGTAACAAAAATGTGTCCCCAATGCAGACTCAGCCCTTTCGCAACAATAGACCAAGGTATCAGAGGCCCAGGTCCAATCTTTGTTTCTCAACCAGACCAGCCAAGACATTGACTACAAAGTCTTCCTCCCGGAAGTGAAGAACTGGTCCTTCTTGCACCTGTAGGAATGAGGCTCCATCTATTTTGGAGAGAATGGGAGAACAGGGAAGCACAAGATTGGTTAATTTGGTCCTGAAGGAAGGTTATGAGATTCTTTTCAAGGAAGAACCTCTGCTTGTGAACAGACCCATGTGTTGACCGCCTGCGAAGTAAGCTTCGAGAGGTTTTCAGCACTGTCGAGCGAAGTGACTTCCCTACTCAAGAAAGGAGCAATCAAGGAAGTGGAAAACATCAAGATGGAGGGGTGTCTACAGTCATCTCTTTGTAGTCTCCAAAACATCAGGGGAATGGAGGCCCATATTGGATGTGAACGCTCTAATGTTCTTTGTGGAAAAGACAAAGTTCAGGATAGAGATGACCCAATCCATCATAGCATCAATTCAAGAGGGTGATTGGATGGCATCCATAATCATGGGAGATACATCAGAGGTAAGTATCTTTGCTTCATATTTCAGGACCAAGTTTACCAGTTCAGAGCTTTATATTTTTGGCTCTCAACCACTCCATAAGTGTTTTACGATTTATGAGAGTCCTTGTCCCTCTCGCCAGGTGGATACACTTGGAAGGAATATATATTCCTCTTTCTCGACAATTGGCTTCTTCGCTCACTGACAGTGAAGAAGTGCATGGAGGACATCAAGAGAATGATTCATTTTAACTCAAGAATTGGGCATACTCATCAATTTTCAGAAGTCCCAGCTAGTTCCTTCTTAGAAGATTCCATATTTGAGGATGGTGATAAACTCTTGGAGTTTTCAGGTTTTGCCTTCCCTCAATCACATTTAGTCTTGCCTGGAGAAAGTGAACCATTTTTTAGCAAACCAAACATGCACAGTGACCCAATGGATGAGCTTGCTGGGAACATTGGCTTCAACAGAACAGTTTGTCCACTTGGGAAGATTACATATGATGTCCCTTCAATTTTATCTGCGAGCCAGCTGGAGGAAGAGACACCAGGATACATTTGTTTTTTTCCTCTGTGATTAGAGATCAAGGAGGAGTTCCATTGGCGGAACTTAGAAATGTCAGCGATTTGATGAGGTCGTCAACATTTTGCTCAGGAAGCACAAGACAAATTATGATGGTCCATTGCGACAATACTGGTCCATTGCGACAATACAATAGCCCTGTCGTACAAGAAGAAGCAAGGGGAACTCCTTCTTTCTCACTTTACAAAGTGAGAACCTTTTTGGTATGGACTTCCAACAACACCAAGTTGGTAGCCAGATTCATATAGGGAAAACTCAATGTGCTCGCGGATGGACTGAGTTGTTGCAAGCAGGTACTTCCCTTGGAATGGACTATTCATTCCCAGGTATGCGAGGATGTATGGAAATTATGGGGAGACCTTTAGTAGACCTTTTTGGAATGTCAAAAGAATTGGGGACTTCCAATTTTTTTTCACCAGTCTCGAACTCTCTGGCTTGGCGGATGCCGTGTTGCAGGACTGGTCAAACATGGAGCTATACACTTTTCCACTTTTTTGCATGATGAGAGGTGATAAACAAATCAGGAACCACAACAATGTTACAATGACCTTGGTAGCCCCATTCTGACCACGACAAGAGTGGTTCCCAGCTCTACTGTTGTTACTAATGAACTTTCCAATGCTACTGCCTCAGAGAGCAAATTTATTCAACCCCACCTCAACCAATTCCACCAAGGATTGTTCACTCTGGCTCTGACAGGTTATAGACTGTCAGGAAACTCCTCCAACAGAAAGGATTTTCAGGAGCAGCGTCGGAAGCTATCACTAAATGCAGATCTTTGTCTGACAGGCTATCAGGGCAAGGGGCCAACAGAACAATAAACAGTAATGCCATCAACAACAGCAGTATATTTACATTATATACAAAAATTCTGTTGAAAGTATAAATAAACATGTCCATATGTCATTGAAAAAAGTGCCGGAGGCAACTGGTCAACAAGGTAGGGCTGGCACACATTATAAGGCAAATGAAATCCACCAGGTTTGCCACAACGGGTGGGAGGACATCAGAATGGATTTAAAAATGAAACGCTCAGTAGTAGAAGATTAGATATAGATGAAGGCACTTTCCTGATAATCCTTCAAGCAACTTTTGCTTTCTCATCAGCCTGTCCTACACACTTTCCAAAAAACAGGAAAGTTAACAAAATAGAGGATAAATGCCTGATTATACCTTGAGGATAGGGAATCTGACAAACTTGCTAGACATTTGAGTGCTAGCTGCGCATTTTCAAGGTACGTACCATTTATTGCAGTGAAGCTACCACATATTTGGGTTTTACAGTGTTGAGATGTTGTAAAATGCTGCCTTAGGTGCTATTGAATTTTTTCTTTTAATGATTTTGTACTCAAAATCATTTCATGTCAGCTAGCATGGTCAAGCTATGGCATCTCTTTATTTATGTTATTTGTAATTTGGATTGATTTTTCAATATTTTTTATGGCACTTAATTAATTATGAACAGCAATGTTATCCAATGTGGTAATTATTTTTAAAGTTCCAAACTTGAGGGCCATAAGTGCATGTATAGCATATTATTTCTAGGGTGACATTGTTTATAGAGGTATCTAATAATAAGTTATTTTTCAGGACCCAGCCACAGAAAATGAGCTGACAGGGGCTACAAACCTGATGGCTCACTATAACTTGGAGCATTCTTACAATAAATTTACTGGCAAGAAGGTAAGTTCATTGTGTTCTGCAGTGGTTAGTCATCTTTGTAGAAATATATTACTGTACATTACATTTGTAACAGTAATTTATTTGCCCTTGAGTATCCTGGTAACTTTGGACAGCATGTGGAAAGCTGATTATTATTAACTTTAGACAGCATGTGGAAAGCTGTTTATTATTAATATATACAATCAGATTTAAGTTATTTTTTAACGTCTGTGTACCAGGTACGGGATTCACTGTCATCTTTCTTGCCAACACTTCCTGGTATAATTGATACTCCAGCCCAGTTTACCAATTCATCACTTCGTTCACTAATAGAGAAGCCACCCATAAATAAAGAGTTCACTCTGTTAAATCACCACCAGGTAAGACGCTTCTTGTGAGAGTAGTGTTCATGTACTTTTTGTCTTGATCTTTATTCTACCTGACAGTTCTTGGGCCTGTGGAAAACTGTCTTTAGTACCTCAGGTAACAAAATTGGGCATAGGTTGTGTTTTCCACACAGGATCCTTGTGTGCGTGTTTACAAGATATAGTACTATCTTGTAAGGTTATGGGTAGATGACAATGAAATTTGACAGAATGGTGACCTATGACCCAAGGAAAAATTGTAGAGATTTTGGGATGGTTCCTGATGTACAACTGAATTTTTCCTTTAACACTACAGAAGAGTGATTTTATTTTAAAATTTCAACAGTAATATACATACATGTGTTATATTGTTATATCTTGAACTGGAGAAAAATAGTTTGGTTTAAAAAGTTTCTTTGACTTTGGCAGAAGTGCATTCACTTTATTATATTCAGTTTAATAATCACCTAAATATTGTGGTGTATTTTTGGGGGTAATTTTATCATTTATGAGGAAAAGTTTTGATAGCAAAATAATCAGCTTCTTGTGTTTCTTGACATTGTAAGTTTAAACTTAAAACAAGACTGACAAGTAGGTGTTTACATTTACTCATTATTACTGGTAGACAGGTGGTATCTGAGAGGATATCTTTTTTTTCATTAGCCATTCACCAACTTCAAAAACAATGTTTGTTTTGTCAGTGAAAACCCATCATTTTATGTAAGCCTTGAGATGCATTATCTCTGCATCCAGACATGCTTTAAAAAATTAAAACAAAAGAATCCAACTTGTTGTCTGCACATCCTTGCTCCAAAATCCATTAGTTGTCAGAAAATGGTCATATGTCTGTGGGTCTGAACAGATGTTTTTCTTTCCCCCCAGAACTTGACATTTTACTTTGCCTTAATAAATTCCTGCAGTTTTATCCTGTTATCTTTCATTTCTTTATCTAGGTGTTGGTTTTACCTCAATATCAATTATTTATGTTCATTGGACTTTAATAAATTTAATATGTGACACTTCTTTGAACTTCCCAGTGAGTGCCTTTATGTAACTACTGCTGCTGCTCACTGTCTAATTTTTTTTTTAAATAGCCATTTTGTTTTGCCCGATATTCATTATTTAGGAATAAGTCCATTTTATATCTGCTTTGGCCTAGTATTTAAATTAAAAACTATTATGATGAGCTTTTTAGCATACTATTGTCTTTTGCAGAGAAGCAGCTAACCTGTGTTATGCTTAGTGCATCTGTTTTGCATGTTATGCTAATATACAAGATGTATCAGTTATTGCAAACTATGAATTTCCATATTTAGAGTAAATCATTATTAATTATGGCTCATGTTTTCAGCTCTTTTACTAGATTTATGGTTTTCATAAGCAAATGTTTTCTACCTGCTTAATTCACGTTATCTTGTAATGATGACCTGATAATTAAGTATTTGGTTTAGAGTTCTGGTTAGATTTGAGCTACCATAAATTGATCAGTTTTACATTTGTTTTATAACAGATTTATCATATATATATATATATATTATACTTATATATATATATATATATATATTAATATATATATAGATATATTATATATATATATATATTATATATATATGTGTGTTGTGTGTGTGTGTGTGTGTGTGTGTAGGTTCTGTAGGGGTTTATTATCCTCTGTTGTAGATATACAGGTGTCTCAAACCCCTTTCTGTTTCAGCTTCACCTTCATACCTTCTGATGCTTACTTATTCACTTCTTGCAGCCTTTAAAAACAATTACGTACCTTTGCTTCATTGCATAAGAAAATGCAATGTACAAAGCTCACATAAGCTTTTGGAAGTGCTTGATAATTTGTCTGTCACCTTCCTGCAAGAGATCGCAAAGTAGCCTCATAATTACCTCTTCAGCATATATCTGATAGTATGCTGACTCTCTGTTGTCTTTCCTCAAGCACTAATGATCATGCAGTTGCCAGAATAATTACTTTCAAGATTTGTATGGCCATGCAATTTTTTTTTAAACTCATAGGGTTTGAACCTTACAGTTTGGCTCCCTGTTCACTGAGAACCTTGGAGATCCTTGCTAATATTGATTTTTATGAGGTCTATGTTGAACATTTGCTTCCAATGAGCTAATATGAGGGGCTTTCTTTAGCTGCTCGTCTTTCCTGCTTAATCCTTTCGCTGTGAGCCTGTTATTGCTGCTAGTGACACGAGCACTGTCCTGCTAATTGTGTAACTGGCATATATTTTTTTTTATTTGTACTTCAATTCTCTGTTATTTTCATTACTGTATACATTGTGCTATACTTTCGTGGTAGAGTAACAAAATATGTAAATTATATGAAGGTAATTATCCAAATACTGAATTATTTAGCTTTTATTGGTGATTCATTTCAGTGTGATAGTACATACTTACCAAAGCATGGAGTGAAGTAACACCGTTTTTATTTCATTATTCAGTATGAAAATCTTTATTACAAACTTTGAATGCTTGTTGTTGGCCAAAAATTTCACCTGGAAAACTTCAACAACAAAAGAATGAATAAATAGACTTGGCATTCCGTAGAAAATATGAATTTATTATCTCAAATGAAAGTTTCAGAGTACCAATTTTTTACTAAGTAAATCTTCAATGGTCTCCCATTTGCAAACTTACCATGTTTTCTTTGTTTACTTAACACCTCGGTGGCTTGACAAATCTGCTTCCTCCTCTGATCCATGATCATCTCTGATAAAACCTAAAGTAAAAAAAATAATCTAAGGTAGGTTTTTCCATAACTGATACAGATACACAGTAATAAGCATCACCATATTCACTACTGACACCATCAGAACTATCCGATAGGTCAGGTTTACTACGATCTATGTCTGCTTCCAAATCGAGAGAGACCCTCTGTAGCATTTTGATTGTTACTGAAGGTCTGGCCCTTGTCCTGAAATTATCCTTCAAGTTGGATGTGTTGCCAGAGGGAAACATGCCATCTACTATGCGTTGTCTAACTAGAACCAAAAGAATGATGACTGAGAGATTAGTCCCATGTCATAGACAAGACCTTTCGATGACTGCCATCAGTCCCACACAGTGAAAGGGTGGAATTGTGATTTTGGAAAATGTAAATCATGAGTTTATTGTGAAACAAATATTTAATTTTTAAGGCATTTTTTAAAAACCCATACTATACACATCAAATAACTAAATTGTCAACCTCCCTGATTGCTTGGGACTATAGCTTCAGAGTACATGGGAAGTGAGGATTGAAACCAGGATCCTTCGGGTGCATGTTTAGCATGGCTACCCAGCTGGTGTTCTACTTTAAAATCTAGAAGAAATTGTTTAGGGGTGTTAAAAATATCTGATGTGGGTTAATGGAAGTGGTTGGCTTGTTATAAGGCTTTCTGCTATCATCAGCCAACACAATTATTTACCTCATAAAGGGTTTGCTGTCATTTGAGAGATAACCTTAGTTGGAATTTCCCTTGCACTTAACTTGTTCCTACACAGTATGCAAACCCTTGGTCCTTTACCATAGGAATAAGGTGGTTAGGCAGTAACTCCCGTCCCCGGATGTAAGCATTCCCAATTTGCTTTCGGTAGTCTTCCCAGTTGGATCTTTCTTTTATTGTTTTCAATATGTTTTGAATATACTGTTTGATATTAATAATTAATATACAAACCCACATTTTGTGACAAGCCTTGCTAGCTGCCTTTCCCCTTCGTGTACTATCGAGGGCTCGGTGGCAAGGGTATATTTACATCCTTATCACTTACTCTCGCCATTTAATAATAAGGGCAATGCCAATATATTTATTTGAATGAATTTGACATGTTGCTTATGCTTTAGGAGAATTTACTTGGGGGGGGGGAGGCTTCTGAGGTTTGCTTTTTTTTCTCTCTCCTGGTATTCTTCCTTCTCCTTTGTCCGTTTCACTCACGTGTGTGTGGTGTTGATGTTTGGGGATCTCCTCTTGTTTTGGAGGGCAGTGCCCTTTGGTACGAGAGGAATATCCTTTTTTAATCTAAGGGGTTGCCTTCTTCCGAGGAGGCAATGGGGTCTCTCGTTAGCTCTTTCCTACCTTCAATTTCAGGAACAGATTCGCTTGCCTCTGGGCTTGAGTTTCAGGAGCCGCAGGAGTGCAGGCTGAAGCCTACATTCTCTTCACTTGTCTAGAGGTTTGCCCATGGACAGATGCTGTGTTGGTTCTCGTTCACGAGTTTTCTTGAGTGCGTGGCCCTCCAAGGGGGCTGCGCACCTACTGTCAGTGATGGAAAGACCTCTCACTGTCCCAACAATGGTGCAGGACGAGAGAAGGGATCGAGCTGCGCAAGTAATTCATCATTTTCTGCCAATGTGTCGGGCATGGGAGTGCTTATCAATTCATCCTTTTCTGCCAGCGTGTTGGGCATGGGAGTGCTTGTCGGTGCTTGGTAGTTTCCCACCTGGTGTCGTGATTCCAAGGAATCATACACCTGGAGGTGCAGGGAAGCCAAGTAGGCATGGGTTCTCTTGTCAGCTCTTCCCAACCTTCGGGTTCAGGTGCTGATTCACTTGCATTTCGGGAGCCATGGGAGTGCAGGATTCAGTTTGCATTCCTGTCACCTGTCTTAGAGGTTCGCCCCTAGACAGATGCTGTGTCAGTTCTCTTTCATGAGTTGTCCCAAGTGCTTGGAATTGGAGGGGGCTACACATATACTGTCAATGACAGAGACCTCTCACTGTCTTGATAGTGGCACAGAACGAGACAAGGGATCAAGCCACGTAAGTGACTTGTCCTTCTCTGCCAACATGTCGAGTACTCCCCGTGTGCTTGTCAGTGCTTGGTAGAGTCCCACCTGGGGTTCCGATTCTGAGGATTCAAACACCTGACCTGAAGACTGTTTTCTCCCTGCCTCTTTCTGTCCTTTGGGAAGATTCCAATTTGCTTTCTTCTGTGGGGTCTCGTTTTGGGAGCCTTGAGTGCATATTCTGTTGAATTGCACTTTTCATCCAGTCTTAAATGCTCACATTTAAGACTGGCCTGTTCCTCCTCAACTTCGACGGAAGTCAAAGAAGGACCTCTTCTGATGATTGTTTAACGAAATTTGGGAGTCTCGCCAAGTGCTTGAATCCTTGGACTATCTGGCACTCTCCGAGTGTTTTGGTTTTCTATGATTTCAAAACACTCGAGTAAGACAGGCATTCCCGATAATTGTTGTAACAAGAATCGGGAGTCTCGCTGAGCGCTTGATTTCCTGGGAATTTTCAAGTGCTCGCCGAGTGCTTGGTTTTATCCCTTTCCAAGCACTCGGGCGAGACTGTCTCTCTTGAATTTTGTTTTTACGACTTGGGAGTCTTGCCGAGCACCTGAATCCCCTGTTATTGCTTGGTGCTTGCAAAGTGCTTGGCTTCATCTGTTTCCGAGCACCCTGGCGAGGCAATGCTTTCCCAATTATTGTTTTACAGGAGACTGGAATCTCGCCAAGCTTGGGAATTCATATGAATTCTGGCACTTGCCAAGTGCTTGCTATCACAAGTGTTTGGAGAACAAAATGAGCCTTTACCAGTACAGGAGAGTTTGCTTCTGGTTTTGGGCATATCCAGAGCATTTTACTGCACGTCAACACCTTTTTGGTTCATGGTCAAGCCCCATCTGGGTGTCTTGGACCTTATCGGTCTGAACACATAGGACAGCAGACACAGAATCCCACTTTATTCTTCTTCGTGGGGCTTTGGTCTTGAAGGAGAATAGTGAATTGGGAAGAAGTGATAGTTCTTTGCTGATGATAATTACCACTCATAATTACGTGGTTGTGATCTGCACAGCTCACTCGACTCTGCTCGGCTCAGCTGAACGAACTCTTTGCTCTTGAGCAGATCAGCTCACTTGACTCAGCCTGGCCTGTCTGGGTCAGCCGAGTCGATTGCTCAGCTCATACAGTCCTGGTGTCATCTTGTCAGATAATCGAGTTCCACAGCAGGCTTGGGTCCAAGTACATGAGACAGTACTTGTGGACAAGTACAAGTACTAAGAAAAAGAGCAAGTACAAATACAAGTACAAGCACAGAAGATTTGCCTGAGACTTAAGTCCAAGTACAAGTACAAGTACATTTCAGCAGGTTTTCTATTATTGTTTGATTTAAAATTAGTAACAATAGCTAATAAAAATTTGCATGCAAATATGTAGAGAAAATTTGGTGTTATACTAAACCAGTCTTTATAAAAATAAGCCTCCCAAAAGGATATACCCGAGTAGTTCTCACAGTACAAGTCAGTGAACCTTAGCCCATAGTACCGAAAAGAGGTGAAGTGATATTCAAGTGAACAAAATTGGTCTATCTACAGATTAAGGTAATTAATTTTTTTTTAATTTAATTAAACAATGTTGTTCTTAATATTACTGTAATACAAAGTAGATTTCCATCATGAAAAATGTACTACTGTTCAGAATAATTTAAACAAAATTATATTTTTCTCGCTTTGATACGATTACCAGTGCTCTATTGTCTACTTGTAGGATTTATCATTGCATTTTACAAACATCACAGACTCAAAATTCTTATCAGTCAGACGATATCTATCTGGGCGAAATACTTTCCTGCAATACTGAAAATCCTTTCTATTGGGGCAGAAGAGACAGCGACTGACAGGTACTTTGTAGCCATCTTAGCAAAAGTTGGAAATGTTTCTTTGTGGTCTTTCCAGTATGCTAACACATCTCTCTCCTCTGAAATGCATGGCTGACTCAGGTATCTTTGAAATTCTTAATAGACTCCTGAATCTGTGTTACTTGTGTTGAATGTTGAACTGGGTTACCCATAAAACTAAACAGTTTCTTCCTTTTTGGTCCTGGTGTATCTTCTGTATGGTTGTGGCTTGCATAAGCTGTAGTATCACTGGGGATAAACTGGGCTGCAGTTATGAGAGAAGACTTGAGATTTACCTTTTCCTCTTCAGAACTCCAATCAAATTGAAATCTTGGATCAAGAATGTTGCTATTTCATATTTCCGTTCTTCATATATCTGGAGGCGTTTCTGTAATGACCTCTTCAGTCCAAATACCAAACCATTGTTATACTTAGATTGCATGTTCTCTAAGTGAAACTTGAGCCCTCACACATGTCGAATGACTAGGGAGCCCTCACACTTGTCGAATGACTAGGCTAGAGGAATCAGAGTTCTGTCGTTGGGCAGTTGGTGGCCTCCTTACATGGCTCAAAAGTTTTAGTGTGTCCTTAACCCTTAAATGCCTATTGGACGTATTTTACGTCGAGATAAATTGTCTGTCGGGTGCCGATTGGACGTATTTTACGTCGACTTAGAAAAGTTTTTTTTAAAAATTCGCGGAAAAATACTTATAGGCCTACCAGCCGAAAACTTTTGAATCACGCGCCTTGGGGGATGCTGGGAGTTCACGGATCAAGGTGTTGTTTTGTTTACAATCGTTACGCAGGCGCACAAGCGCGAATTTCTTTCTTATCGCACTAAAAAGTATCAGTGACACATCTCAGAAATTATTTAGTCACTTTGACAATTTTTGCACCATTTTAAATTAGCTGTTACATGGAGTATTATATATGAAAATGTGTGCAATTTCATGTAGACTACAACCAAAAAATACTCATGATTGAAGCTTTTATCAGTTTTGAAATATTTTCATATAAATAACGATGTGCCCAAATTTCAACCTTCGGTCAACTTTGACTACCGAAATGGTCGAAAAACGCAATTGTAAGCTAAAACTCTTATATTTTAGTAATATTCACTCATTTACTTTAATTTTGCAACAAATTGGAAGTCTAGCACAATATTTCGATTTATGATGAATTTATGAAAAAAAAACTTTTTCCTTACGTCCGCGCGGTAACTCTTCCGAAAAAATCATAATGTTTGCACCATTTTAAATTAGCCATTACATATAGTTTTACATATGGAAATGTGCAGAATTTCATGCACAATACAACTAAAAGCAACCCATGGTTGTAGCTTTTATCAGTTTTGAAATATTTTCATATAAATAACGATAAGTGCCAAAATTTCAACCTTCGGTCAATTTTGACTCTACCGAAATGGTAAAAAAACGCAATTGTAAGCTAAAACTCTTATATTCTAGTAATATTCAATCATATACCTTTATTTTGCAACAAATTAGAAGTCTCTAGCACAATATTTTGATTTATGGTGAATTTATGAAAAAAAAAAAAAAAATTCCTTACGTCCGCGGTAACTCTTCCAAAAAAAATCATACATGCGATTGTCATAATGTTTGCACCATTTTAAATTAGCCGTTACATAAAGTTTTATATACTGATAAATAGAAAAAAAACCATGTTCGGTCAACTTTGACTCTACCGAAATGGTCGAAAAACGCAATTGTAATAAATTCGAAGTCTCTAGTACAATATTTAGATTTATGGTGAATTTAAAAAAAAAAACTTTCCTTCCCTCCGCTCGCACATTCTCCGCCTCAAATCTCTTCCCTCCGCTCGCACATTCTCCGCCTCAAATCTCTTGAAATGCGTACGTTGCATTCTCGGAATATTTGCTCAGTTTCATATTAGGCGTTTCATGGAGTTTTATATATGAAAATGTGCGCAATTTCATGTAGAACACAACTAAAAATAATTGAAGGTTGTAGGCTTTCTCATTTTTGAAATATTTGCATACAAAACAAATATATAAAAAAAACTCTACATTTGGTCAACTTTAACTCGTCCAACATGGTCGAAAACTGCAATTGTAAGCTAAAGCTCTTACAGTATAGTAATATTCAATCATTTTTCTTAATTTTGAAACAAATTGGAAGTCTTTAGAACAATATTTAGATTTATGGTGAATTTTTGAAAAAAACATTTTTTTACGTCCGCACGTTACAAATTCATGCATCATTTTGTGATAATATTTTCTCTGTGTTGCTTTTATTGTTTTACAATGTGTTATATACCAAAATTATCACAATTTAGTGTACAATACAACTAAAAAATATTAACTCGTTAGCTTCAACCTTTTTGCTCACAGCACGATTTGAATACAATTATATATGAAATTTTGTTTTCGCGCTATCATATATCGCATTATTTATAAATGATAATGATATTTTTTTCATTTCTGATGGTTGCATACTAAACTTCAGGCAATGACAAAAAAAGGAGCCAAAAATGAACTCTTTAATCTTGAAAACTAAGCACGCTGTGATTTAAAAAAAAAAAAATTTCCGCTTCGGCGCTCACTCCGAGACCCCCTCGGCATACGGGAGACGATTTTTATTATACCCCTTCAGCGTTTAAGGGTTAAGAATGTTTTGGTCATAAGCGCCACCAGACACAGACAGGAAGAAAACAGATTGTTGCAGGTTCATTCTCGAAGCATGAAAATTGACTGATATTCTAGTGATACACAACAGTAGATTTTAAATGAGTTGAATTAAACTTGGTATGTCTTTATTATTGACATACATAATTCATTATAACAAAAAATCCACGTATTGTAGTCAAGCTATTGTCACTAATGGTGCAGTGTTTGTTATATGATTAGTAATGCAATAAAGCCTACTATGTATGTAATGTACTTGATAAAGTACTTAAAAGTACTACTAGATTTTTCAAGTACTTTTTGGCCAAGTACAAGTACAACTACATAGAACTTTAAAATCTCAAGTACAAGTAATCAAAATTTCATATTTAAGGCCAAGTACAAGTACTTGTATTTGAACCCATGCCTGTTCCGCAGGAATGGGTCATCGTCTTCATCTGCCTTCCCTCCTCCTAGATTTAATTGGTCTAAGAAGAAAAAGGTTTACTCACTGCCCCTTAAGCTCTGCCAGAGGAAGCAGTTGGATCTCCTGTGGGCTATCTTAATCCTTCGCTACTAGGACCATTTACACTTACCCTTGAAGTTTAGAGATTCTCTCTTTAGAACTAGTACTGTGTTGGAGTGCTCGTTCGCGAGATACTCTTAAATGTATGAGACTCTATGGGGGATTGTACATCCAAAATTCAGTAACAGAGAGACAACTCGCCCTCCCAATTTTGGCATAGGACAGGAGAGGGGTGCGAGTTATTCAGTGACTTGCCCCTGCTTGGAATCGCTAGCATTAGTGTTGTACAAGTTCTTAGATGTCTGTCTCTCAAGGCAGGACACCACAAGAGTATGGGAGGAGGTTCTCTGTGTAGTTCTTTGTGAGGTTTTGATCCCAGAGAAGACAGATGTGGCAGGTAAGTTCTCGCCAACTTTAGGCACATTCAACTTCGCTGTACTCTCACTCGTGTTCGCGCAAACAAAACAGTTGTAGGAGGAGAATGCTCTGTTTGGTGGGTGAAAACTTTTGCTCTCCCTTCAGGAAGCGTTTTTCGCTGAGGCGAATACATTTTCATAAGTTATTGCATTTCTGTCATCACTGCAAGTTGATAGTCATGCATATTATTACCCCCTCCCGCTAGTTCTGACATAAGAGCAGGCAAGAAGTATCAGTCCTCTCTTTTTCCTTCTACTTCCTGGTTTACACTGGGATGGACGAGGGAGTTTGAGGAACTCTACGGAATCTACTCTTCAGACATACTTTCAATCTTTTTAGGATAGATATCACTGAGAAGTTTGGACTCCACCTCTCCAGTGTTCCAGTTTTGGGAACAACCAGTTCGAGCATGAATTAGTCGTCTTTGATGTCTTGTTATCACCTTAGAAGCCTCCCTTCAGGACAGCTTCACCTCTGCTCTCTTCATTAGAGAATGAAGGTCTGCTTCCAGTCCTTATTCTTTTCACTTTCGAAGTGAGGAAGAATTAGGTTGGCGCTTGATAAACAGGAGCCTATAAGTATGTACTTGTATGTATATTCTCCAAGCGACATATGTCTGCTATCAGTTGCACTATCCGAGTATAGGCACATACTTGTAAGTTATTTTTTCTGGTGGGTTACTGAGATGAATAGTACCTTCTCTTAATTAACCTGAAACTCAAGACAGCCTTTCGGGCCTCCCAGGAGTTTCTTTCCTTCTTGTTTCGGTTAACATGTAGGTGCTAGAGTGTATATGTAGTGCACTCGATGGTTCTATAAGCCGAACGAATTCCAAGATGGAACGTACAGTGGACCCCCTGTATTCCGGGGGATGTGTACCAGCCCCTCCCCACAAATAGTTAAAACCTGCAAATACTTAGAACCCCCTATAAAAATGCTTATAACTGCCCATCTTGAAAGTTCAAATGCCAAATGTATACTTTAAATAACATCCTACTTCAAATATACCTTAAATTACTATCCTATTACTGTATTAATCGTTTAGATTATATTAATTAATATCAATTCAGTCATCTTAAACATTTTACCATTAAAAATATATATGTACAGCGAATAACACAGAGAGAGAGAATAAAGTCTTATGATATCAAAAGATTGAAATGAACTTCTATGTGGAACACTCCTTTCCCTCCAACAATACAAACATACATAAGTAGAAGAGAGAGGGAGAGAGAAATTTTATTGTTATTATCTAATCTCATTAAACTTACTATTATTTAAAAATTAGTACTACTGTAAATTATTATTTTATCACAAAATGTAGCAGTACCCTTAAAGGTTCTAACACTTCCAACCAAAACAGAGGGAAAGAGTTACAACTATGACACGTATCTTTTGGGGGCAAGAGAGAGAGAGAGAGAGAGAAAGTTATCCTTATTTTAAAGTGAAATAGAAAGATTATTGTATTTTTTTTAAATACTATCACATGTGAATTTTGTAATTACTCCAATTATATTATTATTTGAAAATATTAATAAACATATGCATACATGATACCATAAAAAATCTCACATCTCGGTAAAAGAGAAAGAGAGAAATTACATGAACATTAGTTAGCAACATGCTCCCCCCTCCTGTCACATTACTTGACATATTTTACAGCTCTGGACCTCAGTGTAGTACCTATATCTATATAGAAAGATGTGGGGTAGATTGAATTTTCCTTCATTTTTGCATAATTTTTTTTATTCATAAACTAAAATCTTACTGATTCACTATAGTACATATTTCCTTTAATGAATTGATATTGCTGTTTACATTAATATTAATACGTATTTGAAAATTAGTAAATCATTTATTTATTATACAAAAAACATACATCTCTGTGTGAGAGATATTGAGAGAATTATTATTTTTATTATTTGATATTTAATATTATTAAATTTAGTAATACAGTATTAATCAGTGTTAATATTTGAAAATTAGTAAATAATTTTTGTACAATTACACTATAAAATATTGCATAACTTTACGAAATATATCGTTTGGATTGTTTTTCTTTTTAATTTTCCATACAATAATGAGTTTGAAACTTTTTTTTTTTTTTAATATGAAAGTTGGAATCTATTATCACAAGTAAAAAATAAAACTGCATGGAAAAACGTTGTTTTACATAAGTTTTTTAAGTATTTTGCCCGAATCATTATGAAGTATTTCAGTATGTTTAGATAGGAGTAGGCATATCAACCGATTGTCATCTGTATAAGGATTAATATTTAATGCAGATAATACGTGAATGAATGGATTTTGGCTTATCTAATGCTGTCAGGTTATTTATTTAAAGATCTTTCTGTTAAAAGAAAAAACCTTATTTCAAGTTAAAATATGATATATAACAACAAAAAATATAACTTATAACTTCCTTAACCCTCTAACGCCGATTGGATGTATTAAACGTCGATATAAATTGTTTGTTGGGTGCCGATTGGACGTATATACGTCGATATAAAAAAATTTTTTTTTTAAATTCGCGGAAAAATAGTTATAGGCCTACTAGGCGAAAACTTTTGAATCACGCGCCTTGGGCGATGTTGGGAGCTCACGGATCAAGGCGTTGTTTTGTTTACAATCATTACCCAGGCGCGCAAGCGCGAATTTCTTTCTCCTCGCACTATAAAGCATCAGCGACACATCTCATAAATTATTTCGTCACTTTGACATAATTTTTGCGCCATTTTATATTAGCCGTTACATGGAGTATTATATATGAAAATGTGTGCAATTTCATGTAGAATACAACAAAAAACAACTCATGGTTGTAGCTTTTATCAGTTTTGAAATATTTTCTTATAAATAACGATAAGTGCCAAAATTTCAACCTTTGGTCAACTTTGACTACCAAAATGGTAAAAAACGCAATTGTAAGCTAAAACTCTTATATTCTAGTAATATTCAATCATTTACCTTCATTTTGCAACAAATTGGAAGTCTCTAGCACAATATTTCGATTTATGGTGAATTTATGAAAAAACTTTTTCCTTACGTCCGCGTGGTAGCCCTTCTGAAAAAATCATAAATTTTGTTGTCCGATTGTCATAATGTTTGCACCATTTTAAGTTAGCCATTACATAAAGTTTTATATATGAAAATGTGTGCAATTTCATGTAGAATACAACAAAAACAACCCATGGTTATAGCTTTTATCAGTTTTGAAATATTTTCATATAAATAATGATAGTGCCAAAATTTCAACCTTCGGTCAACTTTGACTACTGAAATGGTAAAAAAACGCAGTTGTAAGCTAAAACTCTTACATTCTAGTAATATTCTATCATTTACCTTTATTTTGCAACAAATTAAAAGTCTCTAGCACTATATTTTGATTTATGGTGAATTTATGAAAAAAAAAAAAAAAAAAAATTCCTTACGTCCACAAGGTAACTCTTCCGAAAAAAATCAAATTTTTTCATCCGATTGTTGTAATGTTTGCACAATTTTAAATTAGCCGTTACATAAAGTTTTATATATGAAAATGTGCGCAATTTTATGTAGAATACAACAATTAACAACCCATGGTTGTAGCTTTTATCAGTTTTGAAATATTTTCATATAAATAACGATAAGTGGCAAAATTTCAACCTTTGGCCAACTTTGACTCGACCGAAATGGTAAAAAAACGCAATTGTAAGCTAAAATTATTACATTCTAGTAATATTCAAATATTTACCTTTATTTTGCAACAAATTGGAAGTCTCTAACACAATGGTGAATTTATGAAATAAACTTTTTCCTACGTCCGCGCAGTAACTCTTCCAAAAAAATCATAAATTTTTTTCGTCCGATTGTCGTATGTTTGCACCATTTTAAATTAGCCATTACATAAAGTTTTATACATGAAAATGTGCGCAATTTTATGTAGAATACAACAAAAAGCAACTTATGGTTGTAGTTTTTATCAGTTTTGAAATATTTTCATATAAATAACGATAAATAGAAAAAATTCGTCCTTCGGTCAACTTTAACTCAAGCGAAATGGTCGAAAACTGCAATTGTAAGCTACAACACTTACAGTCTAGTAATATTCAATCAATTACCTTCATTTTGCAACAAACGGGAAGTCTCTAGCACAATATTTCGATTTATGGTGAATTTTTGAAAACAGCTTTGCTTTACGTCCACGCGTTACGAATTCATGCATCATTTTTGTGATAATATTTTCTCTGTGTTGCCTTGGTAACGATTGTAAACAAAACAACGCCTTGATCCGTGAGCTCCCAGCATCCCCCAAGGCGCATGATTAAAAAGTTTTCGCCTAGTAGGTGTATAACTATTTTTCCGCAAATTTTTAAAAAAACTTTTTTGTATCAACGTACCATACGTCCAATCGGCACCCAACAGACAATTTATATTGATGTTTAATACGTCCAATCGGCGTTAAAGGGTTAAAGAAGAAACACATGAAAGAACAATAGTGATTTTAATTTCCTTTAAACTATTATTTAGCTCACCTGCCATAATATACATTAGCGAGTCACTGTTTTTTGTTATAGAGTTAGCCTGTCATGTGCAGGAAAAGGATCTTGCTCTAGGGAAATCTGTAACCAATTAACAGAAACTTAGCCTGTCACCAAAGGGCATCATGCACGGGCGCAGCTAGACGAATAGTTGCCAGATACAGTTTGCTGAATACTTACACACACACACACACACACACACACACACACACACACACACACACACACACACACACCTTCTTGTCCAAAACATTTAGGTAACTGGTGCAATATTTTGTAACATAAGTGTAACATGAAAATGTATTTACCCATGAAAATAACATCAAAATACACTAATTAGTGAATATTTATAGTTGGAAAAACCTGCAAATAGGTAAATTTCCTGCAAATAATGGGTAGATATGGCCCTAAGGAAAATCTGCTAATAGGTAAGTCTGCAGATCTTGAGAACGCGAATAATGGGGGTTGACTGTATTACCAGGCAACTCAGCCTACAGAATCTTCTCACTGAGTACGTATTGTATCTCTTCTGTCGACGGTTAACTGCTAATTCGAGTCACTCTGCCTGGCCATCACAGACTTTAGTCAGGATTTTTACTTATGATTCTTTTCTCATGCTCTGCTGCATTTGCCATTGTGAGAATCTTTAGACAGAGACATGTCTCATTAGACTCATTATCAGCTTTCTCTTTACCCCACAGTGCAACAGAAGTCTGTAAGTCTTCTGCTCCGTCACAACTGACCCATAGGTCACTCCAATTATTCAGACTGATTTTCAGACAAATACAGCGGTTTGGCCTTCTATGTACATATTTCTAATTCGTAAAGTGTTCAACTACTAGTTGTTCATCCCGAATTGAAGTGAATATTGGAAGACTTTGCCTGCCCTGATAGCACTGTTCCAGGGTAAAGAGAAGAGTTCCTCCCTGAATCAGTTCGCAGTGACAAGAAGCAGTTTGTTAGGCAGTCCATCCCTGTGTTTTACAATGCTAAAGACTTCCAGCCTTCATTGCAAGCACAGGCTTTTTTGTCAAACAAAAGTTCCTCGGACGAGTGAATTTTGTGCTCGGCTACCAATCCGGTGGTCCAAAGTTCGATTCTCAGCTCGGCCAACACGGAATCAGAGGAATTTATTTCTGGTGATAGAAATTCATTTCTTGATATAATGGGGTTCGGATCTCACAGTAAGCTGTAGGTCCCGTTGTTAGGTGACTGATTGGTTCCTAGCCCCGTAAAAATATCTAATCCTTCAGGCCAGCCCTAGGAGAGCTGTTAATCAGCTCAGTGGTCTAGTAAAACTAAGATATACTAACTAACTAACTAAATTTGCCAAACAGCAATGGAATAGCCGAATTCTCTTTTCAGTCCTCTGTAAATTTCAGGGATTAGAACCGTCCCCTTTGGTTGGCATCATTGAAGGGAGTTTTCTCAGTCAGAATTGCAAAAGTTTACTTCTTTCCAATTCAATTGTGAAAGATGTGGGTACACACTCGCTCTAGTCTCACATAAATAGTATTGTTTTTACCTCAGTTGAGATTCTACTACTGATGAGAAACTTTTCTGTCTTGCCACCACAGGGATGGCATTTGACTCTCATTTGGGACACAAGAGCCCTTTGTGAGAATGATCAGACAGTTTTGTTTTTAAGACCTCATCCCATCACTGAGAGGATAGATGTGTTATGTGGATCATCTTCAACATCACCCTTCAAAAGATGGGTTTCATGTTGCGCTTCTTCTCAGATGTCGAATCTTTCTGCATTTGTTTGATGGTTTTGAATCCTTCATGAATTATGCCTTGTACTTTTGTTGATCCAGATCAATCATTACTTCGTCCTATTGATGGGTTGCTGTACCTGTGGGAGACTTGACACCCTTCATTGGATGTTGATTTCCTTCCTCCACTACTTACTTGCCAATAGAAAGTGTCCAAGGATATGGCTTCCTACTAGTCCGGTGAGATTGCTACGTCACCTGCACACACTCCCCCTGAGTGCAGTGCCAATGGCTCGGTCCTTTCATCGCATTCCGAAGATTGTGTCATTTCTTCCTTCGGGTCTTTGCCCACAGGTCCTTGGAACACTTTTTCCTTGGACGTATGGTGGATGCTCATCAAGTTGGGTTTGCTTGCCCAGCTCCTTCAAGAAGACAAGTTTCATCTTGCCTATGGTGTGCAGTTCTAGAGGTAAGAAGGACGCGAGAGTGGCTGGCCTCTTCTTAAGCTAACACATCAAGTACTCAAGTACATGGGGTTTCCTTTCTGTTATTCTTATCAGAATCATAGAAGCAAGCCCGTTCCTTCCTCTAGCAAGGGGAGGAAGGAGACATTGGCAATAAGGCAAGAATGTCTCGTTTTTTTGCCTCAATGCCACCAACTCTTAATATTCTTCTAAGCCTTTGTCGTATGGGTTACGATTCTTCACTTATTTCAAAAAGTGTGACTCTTGATCTTGCAGTTCTTATACTCCGATCAAATGTCAGAGTAAGGGATCTCTTCCTCGCTCTTTCAACCAGGAGGAATATCCCAGGTGGGCTGAACTCCAGTGAATTTTAGAATCACTCAGATTCCTCCCTCCAATCAGTGAGTCTTCCTATAGTAAAAGACCAAGGATTTGTATGTTGTGTAGGAACAAATCGCAATTTTTGAACGTGAATTTTATTTTTCTTAACTTTACAAACCTGAGGTCCTTTACACAAACCTGAAAGGCAAATTGGGATTGTTTACATCCAGGAAGGTGGGATACTGTGTCACATTTTTCAAGAAATTATATTTATTTGATTAAATAAACATTTTATATTAGATAAAATACAAATTATACTACTGAAGACAAACCCTTCAGGCCAGCTATGTGTGTTAAGTGTTTTAGCTTAGATCATTAGCTGCTGATAGGCTGGGAATCAGCCTGCTTCATCATCATCTACTTTCCTTTACTATAATCATATCATGTTCGTGAGCACTTGGTAACTTAGCATTGTATTATTAGTCAAGTTTAATCAGACCGGAGCAAAATACTTGACACTCAATATGGCTGGCCAGAAGGGGTTGTCTTCAGTAATAACATTTATACTTTACCTAATAAACTAAATTTCTTTAAAAATGTTTTGATTGGTATATAAAAAATGAAGTCTGAAAAATTTTCTTTCAACTGATTTGTTTCCAAGATGTGACATTGGGTGATTGTTAAAATTTTGGACATTTGTATAAATTCATTTATTTCATTTTAAACCTGGGTTATCTGGGTCATGTGGATTGTTCATCAAATATCATTGGATGAAACAAGTGTGACCAGTTTCAAGCAACATACTATGTATAATGTGGCATTCTTTGGTTTGAAGAATGCTATAATCCAAAAGTGGGTTTGATCTAATAATCTTAAGTGCTGATTTTATTCCACATAATCCTTTTATAAGAGAAATTCTGTTTGGTAGAGAATTGACTTGTTTTATGTGATATAGTTCCAAACCCCTAGGCCTGATAGAGGTTCTTAACAATGAACCCTGTAATGTGAATCTTTAAATCATATACTGTATGTTCAGGAGTTTGTGAAATTTTTGGCTTGTGGTTTTAATTTCAGAATTTGTATTTGTCAGATTCGTTAGTTTTATGATAGGGATAATCATCTAAGTGAACAGATCACAGAAATAGCATAGGTTTTTAAGAAAGTATTTTTGTTCCCATAACCAGCTTTTCCTTAGATCTCATATTGATAGAATGAAGATGAATGGTTGTGTGCCTCTTTTTCCACCTTCCAGAGAGCAACTTTAAATTACGGGCAAGAAGCTTGTTTATGTCTGTACAGCATCAATTTCTCTTTCATTTCAAATTTCTGTACTGCATCAATTTTTCTTTCTTCATAAGTACAAAAGTCATTTTTCCTGGCAAAACATTCTGTAACTTCATCTGAAAAATAGTTAGTGATGTATGAGGGGCTTTGGGAGATGTAATAGTTTTGATTTTAAAAATTATTCAATCTCTTTGGCAATCATCACACAGTGAGATATATATGAGTAAAATATTTAGTTTTACTCGAGAAACAAATTGCTATACTGTTTATTACAGTTGCGAATATGTAGGATAGTGAAGGTGAGCTACCTGGCCCTTGTATAATCATAGAATATTTGTTAACATCCCCTTTCTTTTCTGTTGTCTTTGTTATCCTTTAATGTGCTTCCTTCTATCATCTGTTACTTCATAATTTGATAATATATACTTGATATAAAACATAACAGTGAAGGAAGGTTTGTTGCTATGAGTATGAAGCTGCTATCAGAGATTTCTATTTTTATTGTAGACAGGCCTTTTAATGCAGATTAATGACTGTACCAGAATATCTACTTTTGCTAATATTAATTTTAGAACTAATTTTAGATAATGAACTGTATTTTCAATAGTGTCATGTATTTGCAGTACAATAATAGTTATGCCATATTTATCAAGTAGTGATAGAAATTTATACCAGTTCAGGTATTTGATGATTTTTTAGTTGATTTACAAATTGCACTGAATATTATTTTAGGGTACACTTATTACAGATTTAAATTTCTCTTTTAATTAAAAAAAAAAAAAATAGCTGGCTGCCTTTCGTCTTCAACCAGGCCCTCTGCCAGAACAGTATAGGTTCATGAATCAGCCACCTGGTCAAAGAAAGCATAAAAAGCATAAGAAACACAAGCTTAAGCCAGGGGAAACCCCAACTCAAGATGGCTCTGCAGATGGGTCAGACATCCACGAGAAGAAGCACAAGAAGAAAAAGAATGATGATGATAAGGAAAGAAAAAAGAAAAAGAAAGAGAAAAAAAAGAAGAAACAAAAGCATTCCCCAGAATATCCCGGGGCTTCGGGAGTTGATCCCAATAGAATTATGATTTAATTTAAAGTGTGCTGTAATTGAATGATTGAAAACTGTGGTTTGATGCATAAATGTTTGCAGGAACATTATATGGTTATTGTTTTACAAAGTACATTTAAAGCGCTTGGAAATATTTTGTGTAGCATATTGCACAGACAAGTGATAGAGAAGTTGCCCAGTGATTGGTCTTGGTGCTTGAACTATTTATTTGGAAAATGTGTCAGTTCTTATTGAAGTGTTGGAATGTGTAACTTCTAAATGGTTTACAATGTATTTTGTGTATATACCATATGTATCTTCTATTTTTGACATTGAGAGTAAAAGGAATAGGAATTATGGTATATTTATGGTAATTTGTAATTAATGAGAAATTAGTATTTCGTGCTTTCCAGTAGTTAATGATTTGCTGTTGCCCAGGAAGTTTGGGTAATGCATAAAGATTTCATTGCCATCAGTTTACAGGTATGTGTTAGATTATGGACAAATTGTATAAATGTTGTATCTTTAGAGAGATTAGATTTAAATCCTTTAGCACAGTTGTAGAGAGGGTACTGGAGTTTTTAGTTATGTATGTACGTATACATCTTTTTAATACTTTTCCCCCTTGTTCTACAGTGTTATCTCCCCCTCCCCACTATAAAACTACAGATAATGACTGGTATTTTTACCATTGTCTATTTTTTATTTTATTATTAATTTTTTTTTGCTGCAGTGCAGTAAAACAAATCTATATGCGGTAGACCGGTTGCAGGCTACTGAGCAGCTGATTGCAATACAAGAGTTCTTTTATATGTTTTTGTAGGAGGCCAGTTCTCAAATTTAGTGTCTTGATTTGTGGAATAGTATCAGTTATAATTTACTTTTGCATTGCACATCCTTTTTTTTTTTTTTTTCCTTACCAGTGTTTATTGAACTGGTTAAAAGACAGTTTATAAAGATATTTTGACATCTTCACACTTTAGTTACCTATAAGTTTATAGAAATATGTTGACCTCTTGACACTTTCAGTAATATCTTATAGGTAACTGATTTAAGCTGATAAAAAGTAGCTGGGAATTGATCTCATTGATAGATGTTGGTAAGCAAAAAGGAGTACAGCAAAGGGTACTTATCAAAAAGGCCTTGATTTGAATATGTGAATATCAAGGGTTAATTGTTAGGAGATTTCTTTAACAATATACTGAAAACTATGGAAGGTATAATAATACAGGCTTTAGAATCTGAACTTGAAAAATCAATGCTTCGTTGAAACATGGGTCAAATTTTACCACAGTTTTTGTATTTTTTTTTAATGAGTTAATTATATAACAGCTAGGTGTAAATTTCCTCCTTTGTTGTGTGAATATAAAAATATACTTTTGTTTTTCTTGATGATGTAATTTTATGCTCAACTTAAGTGATGTGAATAAACTAATAAGTCCAACATTGGAATGTTTGATTTTAGAGTTTCCTTGAATCAATGGACATTAAAAATCAAGAGTATGAAAATACAGGAAATAATTGATGGTATGCAGTATAGTTTAAATAGAACAAGATCAAGTCACATTTCCAGATGCCCAAAGGGCTCACCCACCCCAAGCAACTGTGAGCACCATATCTAGAAAACTTTTACACACAAGCCGGAAAAAACCATAGGAAAGCCACTGCAAAGAGCACAGCACACTAAATTGTATACTATGAGGATGAAGTACTTAACTGTACCATGTTGTACATTAGTCCAGGAATTGCTCTGTTTGCTTGCATCCACTACCAATGGGTGTAGTTTTGTTGTGTTCCAGCCCTTGTTACAAGAGGTAAACAAGGTGATGTGGAAGCCCACGTGATAAAATTGGATAGGAATAATTTTTTCCAATTTCCTTACACAATACTGAACCTAAAATATCATAGAATCCATCCTTTTGTTTTTGTGGCGGGTTCACAAGTGAAGCAACAAAGCAAGCAGAGCTCCCCACGTTTACATTAATCGTATAGACTCTCAAAAAGACCCTCAGCCACACTTTCAACAGGACAATTGGTTCACCGATAGATACATACAGAACACACAAAACACAAACACATGTACTCACCTCAGACTCAGATACTCAAGGCCAGGTGCTGTGCTGTCCGCTGGATACAGGCTAGTTGTCGAGACACAACAACCGCTAAATTTCACAACCCAAGACAGACAAGCACCAAAACCATGCAACAACTCAAAAACAACACCCCAATCACTACGCAAACAAATACCAACTGCTTGAAACAACATGACAACTCAAAACCAGCACAACAAACCACAACCACCAACAGACAACTCACAGAAACACCATAGTGCAAAATCAAGTATAACAAACCTCTTCAGCTCAACAACCACCAGAGAAGAAATGGTAGATGAGAAAAGCCACATCATATTTTAAATTCCATAGAAAATGATCAAATAATGATGTTGATAATGTTTCTGAAAAAGATTACCATTACACTTGACCATTTTTATCTTGCTATATTATTAGTAATTAACTTAGCACAGTTTTACCAACACATCACTGAATAACCAAATACTTCCAATGACAGGTTGTCTGATCTAAATTATCACACTTCTACTACAGGTTCCCAGACCACAAGTATAAAAAAAAGTTGAACAAAAAAGTAAACAGCTACAGCATTTACAAGTGCCTAATTGCACATGAATTCATTGTAATTTCTTTCTCATTTGCTGTTATCAGCATTGTTAATCAAAAAAACATACTCAAAATACATAAACACATCTTTTTGCATCATGCCCATTACTGCATATAAATCAGGTAAAATTGGCAAAAATTTATCATTTTCCATTTAGACCCATTTTACTGCTCATTCTCCTTGAATAGCCACCACTTTTGTGGGAGATAAATTGAAATCATTCTCAACCATCCTCCAGATATCATCGCATTGCTACATGACACTAACCGTTTTATGGTACATACAATAAAAATATATAGGATAAGTAAAACTTTTTTTCCTGAATACTATCTTGAGTTCATACACAATTTTACCTTTGAAAGGTTAGAATAAGTGCAAACAGTAAGCAAACTTTCATAAACAACAGGACTTCAAGCAATAGGAATGTAAAATATTTTTCCTAAAGGATAAATCTTTGGTTACAGCAGTCAACAACTGCCACAGGTTAAAAACCAAAATTAAAAACATAATAAAAATGTTCCAAATTAATGAAACATTAAAATATAAAGAAAAATAATTTTATAATAAATCTGGTGGGCTAAAAACTAAAAGAACCTACAGTACATGTAACAGAAAGTAATTAACTTCAGAGGCATATCTTAAGATATCTCATGAACATAGGACAATGGGGAAAAAAGTTAGAAAGTTAGAAAAATTCTAACAAATTAATACCCAACCTCACCATTATGTTCTTAATGAGTAGACCAATGCAAAACATTCAATGTAAGACAGAACATATCACATTTTTCAACCCCGAATTCTAAACAATCTCAAAGATACATAATTTAACAATGACACTTCATGCATAAATTATGTTCTGATTCAAGTGAGTTTAATTTTATTGACAAAATTATACCTTACTTCAAAGCATTAAAAAATTACTGAGATGTGTGCTACATGATACTCTAATAGTACTACTTTAACACATTTTTAACACATAACACTTACTCATAATGGCTCTTATTATGAAACACATTTCTACTGCAGGTTCCATAATCAGAAGTATACAAATATTTAAGAGTAGTAAATGGCAATAAAAGTGCTTGAATGCATCAGTAGGATAAGGGTTTTGTGATAAAACACAAGGTGCTCATTAACCAATTATGAGCTGAGATTTCATTTTATTTTGCTGCTCACAGTAAATTAACTTTTCTTGATATAACACTGGTTTTGGTGCTGCATGTACTGACTGACAAAAATTGTACTTGGCTTTGTGTGTCCTACTATAATAAATTACTAATGAAATTAACTGCCAAGCCTTAATACATATGTTCTAATCTACAATCAAGTCTTGATTATAGGAGTTAATTAGTGGAAAATTAGAAAAAATATAGTTATAGTAAATCTAACAATTAATGTGAGGCAGTTAGTTTGAGCATTTCAGGTGGCATGTCTCCTTAAAAATTTTAAGTTTTCCAGTGTGATCGTTACTTCAGTGCAATGACTACATATCCTGCATGCACTTTAACTACAGCATTTTCTTCAAATAATATGCTTGGATCAGGCTGTCTCACGATGGACTTCATGTTTTTTTTAACAAACAAGATCTCACTTGTGAAATAACGCATCTAAATCTGCTTGTACCACTACGATAATGTTTGCCATCCTGCAATGTGATACCACGAAAGAAGTAATAAATTTCTGGTCTGAAAGCTATATTCCTGAAATAATGGTGTATAAACTGTTCCAGGGAGTGGTAGCAAAATGAACAGACTTTGGACCCTGTAAGTTTCTCTAATTTTAATGCAATAGTGTTACATCCCAAGTCAAAATAACTTCAGATAACAAACACAAGCAGGACAAAATTCTTCTAATGCTATTGCACTAATTGCTTTGCAGTAGTAGCCAAACTGGGAATATGTCTAAAACAAGTTTCAGAGGCCATTTTTGCCAGTACAACTCCCCCAAAAAATGTTGAAGTTCAGTTCTTACAAGAATTTGCATCATTTACATGCACATAAAAGAAGCAACCAAAAATATGTCTCTTTAAGGGTTTGAGAACAGGAATATAAACACGTGTATTAAATTTCTGTGTACTGAAGTACAACACTAGAATTATGAAAATGAAATTCATTGTTCTGAACAGTGACCTTGCATATTCTCAAAGAAACAAGTAGCCTAGAATAGCTGAGTTAACAAATGTACTGTACAACTGTCATCATTACAAAGTTTAATGAGACTTTTGAACAACAACTTACTCTAGACAGAGATGTGAAAATCAGAGCAAGGTAAAGTTATCAGACCAAGGTAAAGTTGAAAAGGTAGAAACAAGGTAAAGTTGAAATGGTAGAAAGAGACTACAAGGAATGGATAAAAAGAAAAGGGCAATGTAGCTGTGGGAGGAGGTGACTGCAAAATGTATTACATAGTAATTTAATGACCCCAGAATCAAATATCTGCTATTAGGGCTTGCTCAAATCATTTGTTCTCAAGTGAGGTGAGAACTGCAGAAATGTAGTTTCACAAAAAGTGGGAAATGATCAAAGGGAGCAGATGATAGAAAACAAAAAGACAGAAAGCAATGCAGCTGCAAGCCGAAGGGGTGCTACTAAGAACATTTAGTACTGAAATACTGTATGATACACAAAGCTCAAAGAGGTTCATAGTCTTATGAAAACTTATAATTCTGTTACACAGAAAACAAAAATTGCTGCAAACTTTATCTGAAGCCAAACTTTTGCCTAATATTTTTGAATAATGAAACTTTCAACATTAAACCCATTCTGTGAACAAATATTTATTATGAAAACATATGCTTGGTGGTAGGTGAGGGGGTTATCAAGAAGTAAAAGGTGTAAATGATCCTAAGGTTAGAGTACTCATATGTACAGTATGAATAAAGTGAGTTACATTTAACATGCAAAGCTTTAAGCAATCATCAGTAATAATTTACAGGCGGCCCCCGGTTAGCGGCAGGGGTCCCGTTCCTGGCCGCCAACGCTAAGCGATTTTAAAGCCTACGGCCGCAGCACACCTTCTTTCGGAATACTAGACCAGTCAAACGGCACTGTAATCCCGCAATGGCGCAATAGGTAAAATTATATTTATGCAGTATAGTACTATAGAATTTACTGTACAGTAGTACTATACAGTACATTATAATATTATAAATACTGTAAAGTGAAAAAAAAGCCTAGCTTTAATCCTTTGGGTGTGTAGAGTATGTAAAGATATAATAATACAGTGTACAGGTAGCTGAAGTTTCCAAGTTACAATAATTTGTCTTACGATAATCCAATTTTATGAGATACCATATTACAATAGACGATAATCCAATTTATGGGATACCATATTACAATAGCCTAACTTTATCCCATCTTCTATAGTTCGACAGATTTAAACTGTAAGATTGTTTCCTGCCTTGAGAAAAACCCTGTTGCCTGTTCTCTCTTAACCTTTAAATCGTCCCCTCAGCCATCTCCCAGCGAGACAATATTTGGGACAGTACCTAATGAAACTGACCGTATAAATCCTAATCCGTAAACTCGATCCCCACTCCATTTGGTTATTACTTTTGAGACTATTTATTGTTATATTTGTTATGACTTATACCCTTAAATTTTGCATATTGTATTACATATTTTATTTGATGATCTTTTTCATTAAAAGTAATAAAAGTCAGTAAATACCATTCAGTATGTACGTCTTATGACATTTTCTTATAATCTTGCCGTAGATTACTTCTATTTATTCTTTTTTATTATTTGAATTTACTGTCTGCCATACTATCCATTTCCTAAACAAGTTTGTAATATTTTGCATTTCATTGCTCTTTACTTTAGGTTTCCCCCTCATTTTCATTCATCAAGTTATGATTTGCTTAAATTTCATTTCCTTTTTCACTCACGGCCTGGACCATGTTATAACTCATAAATCTAATGCGTGTAACAATTTTTACTTTTTATAAGGTTGTTGCACATAAACTAATCATTGGGAGAGAAATAACTTATTTACAATAACTATCAGTAATAATATGATTCTATTCAAAATGTACATTAAGAAGAATCTTCGTCGTAAGATGATCTTAGTTCATTAACGGATATCCTTTGCAGCATCACCTGAAGCAAGTTTTCGGATTGCTTAACTGTTCTTGGTAACCTAAAGCAAGAAGTCATTCTTTTTTGCGCTAGAGTTCTCAGCTAGACCAGGCGGTGGGGCTTATACAAAGGGTAGCTTAAGAGATAATTCCTTTAAACTTCACGGTTTAATAGGCTTGGCCCACCTGCATATCACCTGTCAAAGGTAACAGGAAAAGTGGCAGCGTCTTCTGAAACAGCTGTCACGTTTATAAATGCGATTTCTCATTTTATTTACAAATAAAATTATAATCACAATATGTGAACGCTTAAGTTCAGCAAAACATGCTAAAAAACTTTAAACTACCGATTTATTGATTCATGTGTTATAAAGTAAGGCATTCAAAACTGGATACTGCTATGTATATGTGGCACAGGGTTCTTACCCAAAGAAGAAAACAATCTCTCAGTTTAGATCTGTCGAACTATATTTACATAAGTTCAAAAACAGCAAAAGAGAATGATGAAAGTATGGTTTTAACATTATGTATACTCATTGTGTAAACGTGTACAGCCATCAACAACTGAACGAGGAACAACTTTTTATTCTAAGTATAACCGAATTGGATAAGAACATCCGTTTGGCTTGTATTTCAATTATCGTACCATATTACACTATGTATTACCTTAGTTGTTATAAATGACGTTATGTAGAATAACACCAAGATATCTTAATGTAATAACTTTATTCGCTATAGATCAAAGATCAATAGGGAAATATACTATTAAATTCAAACCTAGTTATAGCTGCAGCTGAGAAAACTGTTCAAGCTGCTAACGACCATTATTATGCATCGGCAACAAGGATAAAACTCCAGTAAATGTATGCCATCAAACACAACCGTAGAAAAAATTGAGATAAAATCATTTTAATCAAAACTACTGTGCTTGAAAAAACACATTTTACTGTTGGTTTCATGCCGATAAAGATAAATAACATAAAGTTCGTATTATGATGATATAAAGGAAAATTGCGAATGGAATCAGGTAATTTTTGTACTCAATAAACATGCTGCCAATGTAATCTGTTAACTAAAAAAAAAAATTAGTTCAAAATCATAACGAGACATACTCAAGCCATATATCCACCTAAAATCCCGTCGTATAAGGAAAAATAACCTTGTCTCATATAAGTCAAGTATCTAGATATTCATTTATGCTAACTAAAAGCAAGAAAATTTGCTAAGAATTGCGTTAAACATGGCGAAACAAACTCGTATTCGCCATCAGCTAATTTCCAAACCAAAACATTGGTCGCTCCGCGGAATACTGGCTTAGATTTACCGTAGTATTTTCTAATACAATAATATGAAAATACATACAAAAGCTGCCTTTGTATCATATTTATGTGCAGAAATAAAATTACCCTAAACGTAATAATTTTCATACACATTTTAAACATAAAAGCATAAACATTTATAAAATTGATACATCGATCGCGAAATTTTCACTTTTTCTAACTTGATATTTTCGGAAGAGCAGCAGGCGGCAGCTCTCAAGAAAAAAACATGAAAAAACATCCTCTTTGATAACGTGAAGGGCAGTTTCAAAAGCTGCCTTTGTATCATATTTATATGCAGAAATAAAAATATCCTATATGTAATACATTTTCATACACATTTTAAATATAAAATCATGAACATTTATAAATCGACACATCCATAGCTAAATTTGCACTTATTTAACTTGATATTTTCGGCATAGAACAGTGTCAGGGGCATATATTTTACCCTAATACCTATATAATAACTCTCAATAAAAGTTTTTAATATCATTTGCATAACCTTTATGGTCTGAACGGTATTTCTACATATGTATGTACTCGTTAGACAACGGCGCTGGCGGCACTGTTAACCGAAAATTGTGCCGTAAAAATGCCTGATTTTTTAAATGAATATTTTTTTACGACAGCCGTAAAACCGGTTCAACGCTAAGCAATTGCGCCGTTAACCGCAGGCCGCCTGTACTAATATCTTGGTGTCACCAATGAACTAAACAGATTAAAGCAAGAAGAAATAATAATGTCAACATTTCTCATTACCAGATAGTATATACGTTTGAGATAAACTTAAATCATCCATCTTATGTTACTTAGTATACATGCATAGATAAAAATATCACCTAATGCCATGCAATATCAAAAATAAGTTCCCCAAAACTAAATAAGATTTTTTGAACAATCTCATACCAACTTGTGACATTATAAAAGATACTCATAAATGATTATATATCCAAGACTACTTAACCGACAGGTAACAACAAAAAGTATATTCTACTACAAATATAGCAAATCAAAGATTATAATAAAATCAGCTAAAGATAACAACTACTACAGATTAATTACAGGCAGTCCCCGGTTATTGACGGACTTGGTTATTGGCAATCTGGTTTTATGGGGCTTGTCTAGTGCCATAAAATCAGTGATTTATGGCGCCATAACGGGCCGAGTTTTGGTACTATAAGGTGCTGATGACAGAGGTGCCATTAAAAAGTTATCGGCACCATTAATGGAAACTTGGCGCCATAAATTGCCGAGTTTCAGTCAATGGTGGTTTTCGCTTATCAACACCCTACTGAAAACGGAACTGCCTGTACTTACCTCAACAAAAAATCTAGGTAAAATAAACATTTTTTCAGAAACACAAGCTGGAACTATTAATACTAATATATATATAACTTGCTGTCCATAACTGCCATTAATGAAAGAACTTTCTTCATGCCTTGGGTTAATTGTTCAGGTAAAATCAATGTGCAGTAGTGAATATCTTTTTGTGCATAACCAAAAATAAATATTAAAAAAAATATTGATATGGGAATTGTAGAATTAAATAGCATTTGAGCCTATAATGTATAGATAATCAAGCTGAAGAAGCTTGTAACTGTTAAACTATGAAGATGAAAAGTAGATGTTAAGATAATACTTAAAACTGATATTAACAAAAAGGGTAACATTTAAGAGTTCTTGTTCAACTAGATGTTAAATTCTACACCACTGACAATGAATATCTAATATATACAGATGCAGTTCCAAGAAAGACTGGGTTCACTATATTCTTCCTCATAAAAAATCTCGTGGATTAATAAATTTTGCCACACTTAAAATAAACTGCTGCCAAAGCTTATGAAAAAGTCTATTCACTTCCATCTTTCACTGAAACTGCTGCCAATAAAGACTATTTGAAGCAGCTTATTTGAGGGACTAATTATGGAATAACTGAAGAGTAGGATTTTAAATTTAAATTTTTCACCTATACCTTTGTCCTTAAGTACTAATATGAAGTGAAATCAGTTTCACCATTGCAATTATGGTATTCTTACATTACAAGTCTTTTAGTCACTAAAATAAAAATAAGATAAATATAAAATATCTTTATGAAAAATTTACAATTCCGGTAATCTTGGATATTATTAATTAAGAACTCATTCTTATACTTTGCACAAAAAAAGCAAGACTAACACTTAATATTTATAGACATCACTGTCATGAGCAAGAAATAATGTTTAAGCCTTGAATCTCTGTATGTCAGCGTACAAAATAATGGCTATACTTTTGGAGGCACAGACTCACATGAAGGTACTGCATTTACATATTCAGCTAAAACATCTCCCAGTTCACAAGCAGCCGCCACAACTCCTCCATCAACCACTGCTGGGTTGTCACCTGTTGCAAAACAGAAGAAAATACATCATCAAGAGCAATATTTACAATTCAACTTCAATAAAAGAATCACTTTCATGTTTAACCCTCTTACGCCGGAGCGGTAAATAAAAAATTGTCTCCCGTATGCCGGAGGGGTTTCGGAGTGAGCGCGGAGCGGAAAAAATATTTTTTTCAAAAATTCACAGCGCGCTTAGTTTTCAAGATTAAGAGTTCATTTTTGGCTCCTTTTTTTATCATTGTCTGAAGTTTAGTATGCAACCATCAGAAATGAAAAAAATTATCATTATCATATATAAATAATGCGATATATGATAGCGCAAAAACGAAATTTCATATATAATTGTATTCAAATCGAGCTGTGCGCAAAACGGTTAAAGGTAACAATTTACTTTTTTTTGTTGTAATGTACACTAAATTGCAATCATTTTGGTATATAACACATTGTAAAACGATAAAAGCAACACAGAGAAAATATTATCACAAAATAATGCATGAATTCGTAACGCGCGGACGTAAACAAATATTTTTTTCAAAAATTCACCATAAATCTAAATATTGTCCTAGAGACTTCCAATTTGTTTCAAAATTAAGAAAAATGATTGAATATTACTATACTGTAAGAGTATTAGCTTACAATTGCAGTTTTCGACCATATCTGACGAGTTAAAATTGACTGAATGTCGAATTTTTTTATATATATTTTTTTTATATGCAATTATTTCGGAAATAAGAAAAGCTACAACCTTCAAATATTTTTCGTTTTATTCTACATGAAATTGCGCACATTTTCATATAAAAAAACTCTATGAAATGCCTAATATGAAACGGAGCAAATATTCCGAGAATGGGACGTACGCATTTCGGAGATTTGTGGCGGAGAATCCGCGCGCGGAGGGAAGGAAAGATTTTTTTAAAAATCACCATAAATCTAAATATTTTGCTAGAGACTTCGAATTTGTTTCAAGATGAAGATAAATGACTGAATATTACTAGGCTGTAAGAGTTTTAGCTTACAATTGCGTTTTTCGACCATTTCGGTAGAGTCAAAGTTGACCAAACGTGGTTTTTTTTCATTTTATCGTGATTTATATGCAAATATTTCAAAAATGAGAAAAGCTACAACCTTCAATTAATTTTTGTTGTATTCTACATGAAATTGTGCACATTTTCATATATAAAACTTTATGTAACGGCTAATTTAAAATGGTGCAAACATTACCACAATCGCACGTATGATTTTTTCGGAAGAGTTACCGCGGACGTAAAGAAAATTTTATTTTTTTCATAAATTCACTATAAATCGAAATATTGTGCTAGAGACTTCCAATTTGTTGCAAAATGAAGGTAAATGCTTGAATATTACTAGAATATAAGCGTTTTAGCTTACAATTGCGTTTTTCGACCATTTCGGTAGAGTCAAAGTTGACCGAAGGTTGAAATTTTGGCAATTATCGTTATTTATATGAAAATATCTCAAAACTGATAAAAGCTACAACCATGGGTTCTTTTTAGTTGTATTGTGCATGAAATTGCGCACATTTCCATATATAAAACTTTATATAACGGCTAACTTTAAAATGGTGCAAACATTACCACAATCGCATGTATGATTTTTTTCGGAAGAGTTACCGCGCGGACGTAAGGAAAAAGTTTTTTCATAAATTCACCATAATTCGAAATATTGTGCTAGAGACTTCCAATTAGTTGCAAAATTAAGGTAAATGATTGAATATTACTAAAATATAAGAGTTTTAGCTTACAATTGCGTTTTTCGACCATTTCGGTAGAGTCAAAGTTGACCGAAGGTTGAAATTTTGGCAATTATCATTATTTATATAAAAATATCTCAAAACTGATAAAAGCTACAATCATGAGTATTCTATTGTTGTATTCTACATAAAAATGCGCACATTTTCATATATAATACTTCATGTAACGGCTAATTTACAATGGTACAAAAATTATGTCAAAGTGACGAATAATTTCCGAGATGTGTCACAGATAATTTTTAGTGCGGCAAGAAAGAAATTCGCGCTTGCGCGCCTGCGTAACGATTGTAAACAAAACAACACCTTGATCCGTGAACTCCCAGCATCCCCCAAGGCGCGTGATTCAAAAGTTTTAGGCTGGTAGGCCTATAAGTATTTTTCCGCGAATTTTAAAAAAAACTTTTGTAAGTCGACGTAAAATACGTCCAGTCGGCACACGAGAGACAAAAAATGTCGACGTAAAATACGTCCAGTCGGCGTAAGAGGGTTAACAATGATCTCACTTAAACTATACAAATCTGAATTCCTATTAAACATTTTACCACTACTGTACCTACTGGATACATCGAATACATGATGAAAAATCTACTTTGTGACAAAATCCGATATGAGATCAGTCTATGAGAGAGAAAAAACAAGCATTATGTACCATATAGAAAACCAATGGCTCTGAAGCACCAGTAATATAATAACTATCATTATAACCATTATAAGGCAGTCCCCGCGTTACGATGGGGGTTCCGTTCTTGAGACGCATTGTAACCTGAAAATCGTCGTAAGCTGGAACATCATCAAAAATCCTAAGAAAACCTTACTTTTATGCTTTGGGTGCATTCAAAACTATGTAAACTGCATTCTTATTGCATTTTTCACCAAAAACCTTCAAATATTGATTATTTTGCATTTTTGGTGTCATATTTCTTCTGATGGATGAGTGTTGTAGGTGTCGTAACCCTGGAAATAATTTCTGATGAATATAATTGAAAAGCGCCCTCACCTCGAAACATTGTAAGCCAAACCCGTCGTAACCTGGGGACTGCCTACAAATTTAATCCCTGTTCTAAGCATGTCCACAACCTACTGAATGTGAAAAATTTGTACAATCTTAGGGAGTGAGTTTTCTTTTGGTAAGAAAATAATAAAAGGAACTGTTACTCTTGAAATACAAGGCAATGAAAGTTTAGTGTCTTGAAATAGAAGGCAATGAAAGTTTAGTGATAATTTACTATAAAAATTTACTATGAAAAATAGACAGATCTTAAGAGAGAGATTTGAAGAAAAGTAATCTCATCTGTGAATTTACATGCTCAGTGAATGGATGTCAAATGTCCCATGTAGGGACAACAAAAAATCTCTCATGTCAACTACAAGAGGGTGGCGTTTTCAATCACTACAACTACAAACACCAAACACCAGCAAGAGAAAACTCAAGGCCATTAAAATCTTATACACAGTACCAAACCATCAACATCTACACCTTCTCGAAGCCTAATGCATCATAGAAAAAGCCAAGCATAAATGAAAATAGAATTTCTCCTGATTAAACAAAGTAAGCCTTCTTACTTTCTGATTCAGATAACGGGAAAATATGGTCAAGCTGCTTCAATATATTTTCTAATTCTTGTCTAACTTCTCTTGCAGCATCATCATCAAGACAGTCTTCAATTCTCTTGTTTTCAGTCTCAGTTGGTGATGCAACTCCTGATGCTGTACCAGATGTCAAACATGTCAAATCACTGAAATTTACTTCCGTGAAACTAGGAAGCTTGGCAGCATGTTCATTTTTACCAGCTCCTACATCTGTGGATAAAAATATAATTTTAGGAAAACAAACGTGACTTTCTCAAGGAAAACCAATTAATTATAATTAGCCCTATTTTGACAAAATAATTCAAAATGTCTTCAGTTTTCCTACAAAAGAATCAAAATGGCAGCCAGCTGATAGTACTTGGCTGGATTCTAGTCTCAGGCTTCTGACAATAATTGGACAGTGATTGCTGGTATACCGGTCATCCATCACTATTCAACTGAAATCTACAACTGCATCCTTACTGGTAATACATATACAGTAAATACGTATATAGTAAATAAGGTACCACCTGTGCAAGGAAATGAATTGTTTCCCCCATTTCTAGAATTCATGATTTTGGTTTTCAATGATAAGAGGAAAGATAGCGTCCTCGCTGACTAATAATTAAACCTCCCTACAAACAATTATAAGCATTCATATCTCCTTAACCCTTCAGAGCCAGGCTAAAAATTCAATATGCAGCACCCAGGTGTGGGAAACTTTGATGTCAGCCAATTTAAGAAAAAAAAACCCATCAATGGAAAGAGGTAGATATGCTAATGCACAAGGTGTAAGAAAAATTATTCTACAAAAGTTTTCCTACCTTTCACAAGAAGTTGAAAAAGACTATTTACAACCCCTTGTGGGGCCTCTTTTTCAAGATAATTGTAAATTTTACGAAGTTATACATGTTTTTTTTTCTAATACTAAATAATTTTACATTGTATTTCACTTTGTAAAATTACAATTAGGGCTCGCACAATATTTCACAGTCCTCCTCAATTGCTCCTCCTTTTCTCCTTTCCAAAATCTTAACTCTAGATCTCTTCTTTCTCTGTTTGAGTTTCCTCCCTCTCATTTTGAAATCCATCACCAACAACATTATGTTGTTATGTTGTTTAACACATGCTTCTCCTAAGATCACTTTGCAGTTCGTCACATTGCTTTTGCCGGCTCCTCTAACCAGGATGTAATCTGTTTGGCTTTGCACTCTTCCACTTTCATACATTATCAAGTACTTATCCAACTTCTGAAACCACATGTTCACACATACCAATTCAAAACTCTGAGACATTTCCAATATCTATAATCCCTATCTTCATTTCTAATTCCAAACCCATGGCCTCCGTGTACCTACTCATACCCGTCTCTTCTCTTTCCCACCCTGCGATCATATCAGCTTGTATTATTAGTTTCTCCTCCTTCCTCACTATTCTAATGACAGCCTCAAACTCTTGTCTAAATAATTCTTCCTCTTGCTCTTGGCACCCCATTTGAGGAGTGTATGCTGATATGACAAATTTTCTAAGACAATTTGTATTTTTCATAACTACAAACCTGAGATCTTAACAATGTGATAATTCCTAGTGCCTAGCTGGATCTGGTCAAATTGCATATGAAAGCAAGGGATCTTGTGAGATCTGGCAACACGTGCATATATCGGGTGAAGAGTGGTCAAGGACAACGCACGTACGCCACCTCGTCAGTCTTTTCCAACTCAGGATGTCTTAGCAGAAAGAGGGGCAGCTAGAGGTGGGCAGTACAATGTTAAGACCTCAGGTTTGTAGCTATGAAAAATACAAACTGTCTTAGAAAATTTGTCATTTGTTCATACGCAAACAAACCTTTGGTCTTAATAACAGGATACTCATACTTGGAGGGAGGTACAAAACATCCTAAACCGGCTGGGGGCCTACTCACCAGTCCAGCTCCAGAAGAAATAACTTCCGGAGAGGGACTGAAGCCCGTGAGAAGCTAGATAAACTGATAACTAACTACTCATACACTGAGTGACGTACATACAATGATATATGGGAGAATCATTGTATAGGGAACCAAAGAGAAACTTTGACTGTCCAATAGCAAACCAACACACCAGGGTTTGTTACTGCTCCAAACTCCTCCTTTGCCAAGGAGTGGAGCATATGCTACTGAATAGAGGATTGGATATTTGTATACCAAGTGACCACACTATCAGTAAGACTACCTTAATCACATGTATCAGACCAGTTCAGCAAATGACGTGTCTATTCCTTAACCTGCCAGAAGGAAAGGTACAAGAAAAAGAAAGAGACAAGCCAACTCACTCATTCTCTCATCCACACAATCATCTTAGGTAAGATACAAAAGTGCCCTGTTAAGGGCAACTATGAGTTACACAACCTGTTGGGCAGCCACTACAGGACCCAGGGAAAACATGTCCGTAGATCTGTGGGCAACATACTTAAGACAGAAAGAGGGACCAATACCCCTAACGTCATGCACTCTAGCCTGCACAGATGTGGTGGCGGAATCATCAAGAGCCAAGTATGCCTGTCTGATGGCTTCTAGTATCCAAAAAGAGATGGTATTCTTCGACATCTCTTTCTTTGTACATCCTGTGCTAACAAAAAGTCCGCAGCAGCCTGGCCTAAGGTGCCGTGTCCTTTTAAGATAGCAACACAGGGCCTTGACAGGACACAACAAAAGCTCTTGAGCATCACCACCCACAAAGTCATTCAGTGATGGAATGGAAAATGAATGAATCTATCATCGTGCACAGAGGGATTTTGGGTCTTGGCCACGAATTCTGGGACAAATTCGAAGGACACCGACCCCCAACCCCTTGTGTGCTTCACATCATAGCTCAGACCGTGGAGTTCTCCTACCCTCTTCGAAGATGCCAAGGCCAGGAGGAAAACTGTCTTGAGCGTAAGGTTCCTGTCAGATGAGCGACGCAAAGGCTCATATGGACCCTTAGTGAAGATCTTGAGAACCAAGGAAACATCCCATGTCGGAAGCTTGAGCTCCTAGGAGAACTCGACTGCTTAAACCCCTTAACCCTTTCGATCCTAATGGGTGATTTTTGTCCCAAGAATTTCTTAAATTACACTGAACTGGGATTTATCTGCATTAAAACCCATTGAGTGGGACATTTCAGTGTTTTAGGGTTCCCTTGATGCCAGACGTATGAAGAGAAATAGAGTGAACGCACCCAGCACCCAAGTATCGGTTGTCAACATCAACAAGGTAAAGCTTCTTGTAAAGGTAAATGAAAATTTCATATTCTTTTTTTTATATCAGCATACACTAGATGACATCATCTTATGTTTGGAATCAAAGTTAACATATCCGTGAAGCTTTGGAATTCGATAGGTCTTTCCAAGGCTTTGTATTTTTCATAATATTCGTAGTTTTCTTTCCTTGGGATGAAAATGTCCCATCAGGATTTTGAGGTAATGAAAATTGGGATAATATTATCCCCGCAGTGTTTTCTTTGATATGTATTTTCAACTTTATTGTACTAACTGGGATCAAACATTCCCAATTTGAATTTCAATATAACACTATTAGGATGTTTATGTCCCAGTATAAAAAAAAAATATAAGGTTGAAAAAAAACTTTGTGGTGAATATACAGTGGTCCCCCCTTATTCGCGGGGGATGCGTACCAGACCCCCCCCCCCCCCCCCCCCCCCCCCCCCGTGAATAGTTAGAACCCGCGAATGTTTGGAACCCTTATAAAAATGCTAAAAACAGCCTATTTTGTTAGTTAAAACTCAAGAAAAACCCACTAAAAATTTTCATACATGGTTTTTTTAATAGTTTTATCACAAAAAGTGCATTTTATGATGAAATTCATCAAAAAAACCAGGAATTTGTGGATATTTACCATAGAAAAATACCGCGAATAATGCAGGGAAACGTTCCCAAGAGAAATCCGCGAATGTGTGAGTCCACGAATCTGGAGAACGCGAATACGGGGGTCCACTGTAGCAGGATACGTATGTTTTCGTCTGGTGTACACAGTATTTTCATCCATACATATGTTTTAGGATGATATTATAAGTACACAGAGCATATCTAAAATACGTATGACAATTGGAATAGCGGGGTACACACGTTTTCATCTGTGTTATGCAGTATTTTCATGCATACATACTAAGTATATTTTTGTGACTAAATACATGTTTTATGAAGAAAAAAGATTTATTAATTTTCAAATAGTACAGTTCTGTAATAAGTTAATGGAAACAGTGAAATTTCAATAACATTATTAGTTTTTCTTAAAAGATGCTTCACCCAAGCCAGCTTTCCACAGGTAAACAACTCTTATGAAGCCGTGACTCCTTCTTAAAGCAGTACCTGGACGAAATGATACTTGACATGCTATTGGCTGTTGTCTGCACAGCAGCCAATTGAGGAGCAGCATTAATTTTCCTTGTTGCTCATTGGTTGTACTCTGCGTTGATTGGTTGAAACCCAAGTCCCATCTCACAAAGATGGAATTGTGGGTATTGCGTATCTCTCCTTCATCAGCCTCACTGCGTAGAAAGTTACTAATATATGCGGATGTAATTGCAAAGCTGTGTTTTACATATCAGAAAATATCTGTGTGAATCACGCCAAAAAGGGCTTCTAAAAAGTGCCCTGCTCCCTTTAAGCTTGCCTAAAAGAAAGAAAACCGTCATGAAGCTCGACAAGAAGGTGAAAGTTCTCGATATTTTGGAGGGCAAAAGTTGTGCCGCAGTTAGCCGCCATTTCAGTGTGAATGAGAGCATGGTGAGATACATAAAAAAGAATGAAATCAGAAAAAGCGTCAGCATGACATACTTTGGTACAGCAAAAGCAGTGTTGACAGTGAGAGATAAAACAATCGTGAAAATGGAATCTGCACTTGCATACTGGATCAAGGACTTCCGTAAGAAGAATGTGCTCCTTGACTCCATCATCATACGCGAGAAAGTGCGACAGCTCTAGCAGCAGCTATCAACTGCTACTGAAGGTGGCATTGTAGAAGAAGAGGAAGGTGGCAATCTAGAGGCTCAGGAAGGCAAAGATGGGGAATTGGAATTCGTTGGGCTTTGATAAACCAGCTCCTGAAGAGGAAGAAGAGCCACAACTGGGACCGTCCTCAGCTCCCCAAGGTTTTCAGGTGAGTAAAGGATGCTTCCACCAGTTCCAGAAAAGCTTCCACCCAAAGTCTGTTAACTTGCATGGGGAAGCAGCATCGGCCAACAAAGAGGCGGCCACGAAATATCCTGAGACCTTCAAGAAGATTCTTCAGGAAAAGGATACCGCCCAGAACAGGTGTTCAGTATGGATGAAACTGGCCTGTTCTGGAAAAAGATGCCATCTCGGACATATTTAATGAAGGACAAAGCTAAAGCCTCCGGATTCAAGGCACAAAAGGACAGAGTGACCCTACTGATGTGTGGGAATGCAGCTGGCTTTATGCTCAAAACAGGCCTCATTTACAAGGCTGCAAATCCCAGGGCACTCAAAAATACGAACAAGGCATTGCTGCCTGTGTTCTGGATGTACAATCCCAAGGCCTGGATCACCAAAGTCCTTACGGAGTACTGGTTCCACAAGAGCTTCATTCCTCAAGTTAGGCAATACCTGGCCAATTTGGACATGGAGCCAAGCTCGAATTCCTCCCTCCCAACATCACCTCTCCTCCAGTGTATGGACCAGGGCGTGATCTGTGCCTTCAAGGTGCTCTACACTGGGAACTCCCTCCAACACCTTGTTGATGCAATGGACTGTGATGCTGAAACCTATTGGAAAGAGAAAGCTAAAAGTATTGTCAGTAATGTTATACTTGTGTAAACGCATACAGCCGGAAACAGCTGATTTGCTATGAACCGAATCCGATAACTACAGCAGCTCCCTTGCATTTCAACCATCATATGATAGTAAAAAATTACCATAGTTATGTTTCGAATGACGTTAAAAAGAATAGGACCGATATATTTTTACATTACTATATCCTTATCCTCTATGGAGAAAAGATCGGCAAGGGCATGTACTACTAAATTTAAGCTGCTAGTTGTAGCAGGAGCCTAGGAAAGAATGTTCATCTGCTAATAACTATTATCATGCATTGGCAACATAGAAAATTCAGTATAGCACCATCAAATTCGACCATAAAAATAATTTGAAAGAAATGTGTTTTAACCAAAATTATCTGGCAAGAAAGACCACATTTTACTGTGTTCACTCCGATAAAAGATAAATATGTAAAGCTCGTAGTGATAATCAGTTTATTTTTTTACACAACCAACATGACCTAAGTGTCATCTACTAACAAAAAAAACAACTAAATTTCGTTCACAACGATACGAATTCAAGTGATATTTTGACTTGAAAACACTTCGTGTAATGTAAAATAGCCTTGTCCCATATCAATAGAGTATCTTGAGATTCATTTATGCTAACTAGAAGCAAGAAAATTTCTTTGATTTGACTTCAATACAGCAAAATTTACCTTGCAATCGTCCTCAGCTGATTTCAAAACCAAAACATTGACTGCTATTTTTGTATTTTATAATACAACAGTAGTGCATAATATGAAAATACATACAATATCATTGGATGCTGTGAAGTAAAGCATAAATTTTTAAAAGATCCAAGGAAAAGATGCATAATCATTATATTTGTATTTTATCAAACGATATTAGTATGTGAATATTACATACGCCAATTATATATCCCATGTATGATGCAACCCCCTTAAAATTAGCTCCAAAATTAGGTCTTCAAGAGTTGCATGATATGTGAGTATATATGGTAAGTATTTAGTTGTGTAATGGTTGACTTGAGCAAGATTTTTATTTTTGTAAAGTCACGACTTTGTTTTGGTGTGGTTTTACTGAATTTTACCAGTTGTGTAAACTTGGCATGAGTTGGTTCTCTTGACTGGATCTTATTTTTATTTTAATTATTTGCTGCAGTACAGTAGCCTGGTTCACAGGATTTAAGTGCAGGCTCCCTGTTAATTTGAAAATCAGTGAATAACTCTTTCCCTTCCCCAAACTCTTAATACACTGCACTGCACTGTTGTCCATAAACCTTATGAATAGTTAATGTAAACAGTTTGATTATTTAACAAATCATAATTGGTATGTAAACAGTTTGATTATTTAACAAATCATAATTGGTATGTAAACAGTTTGATTATTTAACAAATCATAATTTGGTATGTTAAACATTTTATTTGGTTATTTAACAACAAATCATAATTGGTCATGTTAAATCATTTTGGTTTATTTTAACAAATCATAATTGGTATGTAAACAGTTTGATTATTTAACAAATCATAATTGGTATGTAAACAGTTTGATTATTTAACAAATCATAATTGGTATGTAAACAGTTTTGGTTAGTTTAACAAATACATAATTGGTTGATTGTGAAAACAGTTTGGTTATTTAACAAAACTCAATATTTGGTTATGTAAACAGTTTGGGTTATTTAACAAATCATAATTGGTATGTAAACAGTTTGATTATTTAACAAATCATTAATTGGTATGTAAACAGTTTGATTATTTAACAAATCATAATTGGTACAGTATTGTATTGTGCAATATACTGCTTACAGTGTGCAAATATGTATGAGAGAGAGAGAGAGAGAGAGAGAGAGAGAGAGAGAGAGAGAGAGAGAGAGAGAGAGAGAGAGAGAGAGAGAGAAGGAGTTACAAGGATTAGGATGTCTCAAAGACTTGTTAGTCCATCTGAGGAGACATTCAACTTCTCTCCTCCTCTCTCAGACAAGCCGCAGCTCAGGAAGGCGTATCCTCCAGATTCTCTGAAGTTCTTGGCTCTTCGGGAGGAAGTGCAAAAGATGCTGGACCAGGATGCAATAGAGGAAGTGGTGTGTCCGTCTCTGGGGTTTTACAGTCACATTTTCTTGGTGCCCAAGGTGTCGGGAGGTTGGAGACCTGTGATTGACTTATCTACCTTGAATCACTCATCAGGAAGACACGGTTCAAGATGGAGAACCTGCATTCAGTGTTAGCAGCTGTGATGGTAAGGATTCTCTACCTGGGCATGGTCATTGATACGGCAGTTGCAAGAGTTTTCCAGTTGCATCAGAGGTTGGAGAAGTTGCAAGTGGTGGCACGCGACTTCCTCTCGGAACCACATCAGTCAGCTCATCTGTGGCAGGTTCTTCGGGAAGTTTTGTCTTCCCTGGAGAAGCTGGTACCTCATGGGCATCTTCATCTTTGGTCTCTACAATGGAGAATGGGGGAATTCTGGTCTCTGGCAGGGGACTCATCCCTGTTAAAGGTCTCTCTGTCTCTGGAAGTGAGAGAAGACCTTCCTTCGTTGGTGGTTGGATGACCAAAATCTTTTGAAGGGTGTCCCTCTGCATTCTCTCCCACCGGACTACCTTCTGTTTTCAGACGCCTCCCAGGCAGGTTTGGGGCTCATTTAGGTGGCCTCATTGCCTCAGGCGTTTGGAAGACAAACAGCAGCATATCAACCAGGGAGGCCTGGTTTCACGTCAACTTCACACCTTGACCATTGAGGTTCACCAGTGGGCGGTCAGCAATTCGGTAGAGCTCTCAGCCAGGTATATCCCAGGCAAATGGAACGTGGTCGCAGACAAACTCAATCGTTGGGATCAGATCCTAGGCACAGATTGGTCCCTTATTCAGGGAGTAGCAGACAAGCTCTTCCAGTTTTGGGGGAGACCTATGCTGGACCTTTTTGCGACTCAGTTCAACAGGTAACTAGAGATATTCTGTCCAGTGGTTTCAGGTCCTTTAGCGTTAGCGGAGGACACATTCCAACACCCCTGGGACAACTTGGAGGCGGATGCCTTCCCTCCGTTTTGTTTGATCCGTCAGGTTCTGAACAGGCTGATGAGTTCACAGGGTCTCAGGATGACTGGTAGCCCCTCTGTGGCCTCAGGTGGAATGGTTTCCAGATCTGGTGTCGTCGTTGTCGTAGGTTCCATAGGAAATTCCCCCTTGGCAGCATCTCCTGTGTCAGCCACATGCGGAAAGGTTCCACCAGTCAGTAGAATCCCTGTCTCTTCACGGGTGGAGGCTATCAAGTATCTCCTCCAAGAGAGAGGCTTTTCTCAGAGAATAGCAAGGCATTATGTCCAGCAGTCTCAGAAAGTCGACCTCTGCGGTTTACCAAGGCAAATGGGCGATCTACTGTGATTGGTGTTGTAAACAAGGTTTTTCTCCACTTGCAACCTCTGTTCAGCGACTAGAAGACTTTTTAACCTTCCTCAGAGATGAGAAACGTTTGTCCGTTTCCGCCATTAGAGGCTACAGGGTGGCCCTGAGTTTAGTGTTACGCCTTAGAGATATCGACATCTCCTCTTGGGAACTTTCCTTGCTAGTTAACCCTTTTGATCCTACTTTTGCACAACTGAATTTTTAATAATCTTTTGAGCTTAGTAGCATCACTGGATCATAGATAATGATATACTACATATAATATTTAAAAATCACCTTAAAGCAAAACATTTCATAAAATGTACTGTGTGCACAGATTATCAATGCACATACTGTACCCAATTGACCCAATATGTACAGTTCAATATTCTCTCGTTTGTGCATTTTTTGCGTTTGCAGTACAGTATATGTAGTATACTACTACGCACTAAGAATTATTCTTTAAAATATCCTCTAAACGTTATGCTTCTCCTGAGGCTTCTGGCAAACAGCCTAAGCATCAGAGGCCCTTACAGTTAATGAGAGCTGAGGAGAAAATAGACAAGATTGTCATGTTAAGAGAGAGCAGAAGTCATGGAGAAGTAGCAGCCCATTACTGTATGACTGAAAGTGCAGTTGCCTGCACTGAGAATGAATATGAGCAGGGCAAAATACTTGGGGAGGTCATTCTTGGATATGAACTTGCTGCCCTCTTTACTACTATCCCACCAAGTAACTAGGATTTTGAAGAATTTCATGGTCTGTACAAACTGATCAGAAAAGTCAGGCTGATACAGACAATGGTAAAGACATGGGATAAGAATAAAGAAAGTCCACAAATCTCAACAATACCGTTTATGAAATAGTGAAGCCCATTCATACCTTGTTTGTGCAAATGTACAATTACCTCAAGAAGATGGTGCCTCCCGAAATCCCTGACAAAGCGCCTCCTAAAGAAGTAGAGGATCAGTAACTCCTCTACTTTGCTGTGCAGTCTATCTTCATAGTCATTCATCAGGCTGCACAGCTATAATATCATCATCATTTATAATCAAGAGTCATCACCAGTAATTGCCGTATGACTTAATATTATTATTATACAATATATCTAATGTCACATATCATACCGTAAATAAATAACATGAAAATACAGAATATTGCTGAACAAAAAATTTGTATCCTCGAATAGCGGGGACCCGCGAATAATTCTATAGATACGTTCCACACAGAAACCGGTGAATGAGCAAGTCCTCCCGCAAATAATTTTTATAGGTTCCAAAGAAAAATCTACGAATGAGTGAGTCCGCGAATCCCGACAACTTGAATATGGGAGGTCCACTGTATAGCTATGTGATAACTTGGTAAGTTGCATATATAAAAACTGATATCAATAACATTAGTAATATATTATTTGGAACATATTCAGCTTACCAAGAGTAGAAGGGTTTACTGGAGAGGTACTAGATATATTTTTGTCCTGTGGGCTGAATGGCATTCTTAAAGGTCTTAACCCTTCACGTTTCTCATCAGGTGTTCCAGGAATGTTCTCAACCTAAAGAGAGAGAGAGAGCCCAATTTGAAGGTTTTAGAAATGTTAATAAATCCAGCTAAGACTAAACTGATGTCAATTTAATAAAACATAAGACCCAGATAATAACAAATTTCATACAACTAAGACATTTTATCACATTCTAATTCATGCATCAAATGGTGCATGGTGTACTACTTGAATCAGAGTATAAAAACAAAATTAAATGTAAATATTTAACTTATGATTTACTTTTTAAATACTCAACTCACCATGATTTAACTTTTACCATCATGCCAGCATAGAAAAAAAAAAGAACTTGGCTTATGATTATTTGTCTTCTATCCATCTACTTCCCCTACCCTCCACCAGGGGACCAACAGGTACAAGCGCTTGTCTACTTCTGGCCACTTTGAATGTGTGGAGGTAGGGAGGGCAATTAACGGAGATGTAAGTATTTAAAAAATAAATCTTAAATCAAGTACTTATATTTTTTAAATGAACTTTACCTCTCCATTATACATATAACTGATTCCCACATTTGAAAAAGGAGGTGGGCAAAGTAGAAATCAGCCAACCCTTTAAAGGCTACTTAGTAACAAAAATTTTGTATATAATGTTTACCTAGTGAATTCAATCCATAGGCTATGACTGCCGCCTTAGGAGGACATTCACTCAGGTAAGAGATCCTCACCACAGCTGAGGTCTCTTAGGACGGTGGGCCCCATTAGCAGAAGGAGGGGTACTGTTACTATGCCAAAACGCTACACAGCAAACAATGGATAAATAACATGTACATAAAGGTATACTTCTAATACTCATCACCGAGTACTACCAAGTTTCCCAAAAACCACAACCATGTTTAAAAAAGCAGGATGCCAAAAAAATGCTACCTATTGATTCAAGGCATAATATCATCCCCCCACACAAACCAGAGGAGTTAATGCTCTGCAATGACCGTATTTAATCTCCATACCGGGAAGATAAACCAAAGCAAGTACAAAATTACCATGACTACATTTAAAGTTGAAGCCATTTCTCCCATGTCAAATGGCTTACCTTCTATTAAAGATAGAAATCAGCACGAATGTCCTTAACTAGAAATCAGCATGAATGTCCTTAACCACAGACCTTGTTTTATGCCAACAATCCCAGGAGGTCACTCATCCATAATGAAATAATAACTTTCAAAGGGGCAACAATGCTTTCAACCTAATTAATCTTACTGGGCACATTGGCAGATATAAACAGAAATGGAAAAAGGGAACCCTACTCGAGTAGTCTTATAACAGAATGCTTCAGAGATAAGGATTTTAAAATATACTCGGATGAAACAATTAAGCACTATAATTCTCAATAGGGGTATCAGAAGAGTGAATTATACAAGGAGCACTACCAGTCTCCGTGGCACTTTAAGTTTATGTTAAATCACAAGGTAAAACAGAACACAAGTGCCAATTAGGCAGTAAATGATACTTCAACTAAAATTAGTACTAAAGATTATGAACTGGACTAACTTAAAAGATATCACAATATACAGTGGTAAAACACTACAGCGAATGATTGTCACTTTGCCAGGATCTTCCTGGCATTTAGACTTGAGGTGGTTCTGCTAGTCTGCAAATGCGGGGCACAAAAGGAAGGCCTGGCGAGGGGTCTGCAAGACCTATGTTAACGACACAAAACTTCGAGATTGTGCAATGCTCATAGTAACAATAACACTATCACACTGACATAGTATATCACAACAGTAATTTACTCGACTTGTTATTTGACAATAGGAGCGAGTGCATACAGCAATTAAGGAAACACACCATTATGGGGATCAATACTAAAATGGGTTTTAAGGAATTTTGGGAATTGGGACACAGAATTTGACAGCAAGGAAAATTTGAGTGCAATATACCAGAGGTGAATAATGGCAACCAACTGCCATCTTCTTACCTTATCTCCTTGGAGTGACTGTCATAAGGGCTTCACCAGAGGGCACGGGCAAACTGAAATTCATTCACTGGGAACCAAGTAATAGGATAGCAGGTAGCCGAGTTCAACTCGTGATGGTAGCAGTGTGCTGCTAGCCAGGTGGTAACCCAAAAGAGCGTAAAAATGCCCCGTCATGTTCCAAGACAGAGCGAGGTTCTCAAAGGCGAGGTTCTCAAAGGCAAGGCTAGGGCAGGTGGAGGTCTGGAACATAGTGAGTGGGGAGGGTCAGAGAAGAGGCCTGGCACTCCAATGGCACTGTGGAAGTGCAAACTTCTTGTATGACACAAGACTATAGGTGGAGGTTGACACGAATGGTGGCCGTGTCCGGGATTCTGTTGAGTGTACGTTTGAGCCTGTCATGGTTGGTGTGAAGCTAGGACTGGCTACCAATGTCTCTGGACTTGAACCGAAGATCAGCTGTTGCAGGTACATATTACTACGCATCTTGACCTATACAGTATGGCACTGCGAGGGTATGAACTCAGCAGGACATATTATATACCGTAGAAGGAAGGAATTTGAGTTAGAGGTTAAACACCCCCACCAACTGGAGTTGGAGTCAGTGGCGACATCTTAGCCGGCAGCTTCCTGCGGTGACTGATCTCCCAGGGGGAGTGCCAGCGCTGGGGCGTTTTGTTCCTCCATCTAGGAGACTCGGGTCCTAAAAACAATAATTGGGTCAGTATAGCTTGTGGGATTGTGATAAAACCTTTCTTTCTAAGGAGTTACTTGACAGTTTGAAGCTTGTCAGGCACAGAGACGACAGGCTTTGGTGGAACCTTTGAAAGCATGGTTGTCTGAGTAACTGCCTCTTTTGAGGAAACAGCCTCAAAAAAGATTTCCTCTTTTGAGGAAATCCACTAGGTGGTCAATGACAATGGGAAACCATTCCTTCAACAACTAGAAAGGTGCAATCAGAATTAGAGACATTCTGGTGTGACAAAAACTTCTATAACAGCTGTCTTACCACATTGAATGGGGGAAAGTCATATAGATCTTTGTTTGACCAGTCCAGGAGAAAAGTGTCTACTGACCAGGCTTAGGGATCTGATACTGGGGAACAACACAGAGGAAGACGATAGTTTCGATATGTGGCAAATAGGTCTATTATTGGTTTTCCCCAAATCTTCCACAAATCTAAGAAGACCATTGGATCAAAGGTCCATGCCGTTGAGAGGACTTGTCCCTGACAGCTTAGTTCGTCTGCTAAAACATTTATCCTTCCTTGGACAAACCTAGTAATTATTCTGGTGTCATTCTGGTCTGCCCAGAAGAGAAGATCTCTCGCTGCCTTGTACAGAGAAAGACCTAGTCCCTCCTTGCTTTGTTATGTATGAGCATGCTGGCCTGTTGTCCAAGTGGACTGCAATTGTCTTGTTCTTTACCTCTTGAGAGGACTGAAGGCCTAAACGCACAGCCTTTAGTTCTTTCACATTTATATGAAAATACCTTTGTTCTGGGAACCATAACCCTAATACCTCACTTTTCTACAAAAGAACACCCCAACCCAGGTCGATGCATCTGAGAAGTTAAGGTTGAGCTCAACAGAAAAAGACTTTCCTTGTGAGTATCTCTCCTTTGAGTTCCACCAAAGAAGGGTCTCCTTTGCTTCTCTCATCACTGGAAACACACACGAGTCTGGAAGAACCTTCCTGTTCCAGCTCGCTTTCAAAAAGAACTGTAGGGGTCTGTGATGTAGTCTGCCCAGATGTACGGATTGTTCCATTGATGACAGAAAACCAAGGGGGTTCATTCAATTGTTGGCTGAGCATTGTTTTAGAGAAAAAATTTCCTGTGGATTTTTTTAGGCAAGATTCCATTCCTTTCAGTGTTGGAAAAACCAAAAAATCCCAAGACACTATTTTGTTTGTTTGTTTGTATGGTGTTTTTACGCTGCACAGAACCAGTGGTTATTCAGCAACGTGATCAACGGCTTTATGTGACTTCCGAACCACGTCGAGAGTGAACTTTTATCCAGAAACACAATCTCTAACACCTCAATGGAATGCCCGAGAATCGAACTCGTAGCCACCAAGGTGGCAGCTCAAGACCATACCGATCACAAAACTGAGGCACTCCTAAGACTTCCTGAGGTCCTCCATGCATTGACTCTCCGAATGGGCTCTGAGAAGCCAATCGTCCAAATGCAGGAAGATTCTTATCCCCCCTAGAGGTGTAGCCACTTTGAAATAGGAGCCATCACTCTGGTGAAAACCTGAGGAATCGTCGTAAGACCAAAGAAAAGAGCCCAAAATTGATATGTCTTTCCCTCGTACACAACCGAGGTACTTCCTTGAACTGGGATGAACAGGAACATAGAAATACACATCCTGTAAGTCTAATGTCGTCATCCAATCTCCTGGGCAAATGGATGACAGGCCTGACTGGTTTGTTTCCATCTTGAATTTTATCTTCAAGACGAAGACGTTGAGAGCACTGACATCCAAGACAAGCCTCCAGCCCCCTGATGACTTGGGGACCACGAACACAGTTGTAAAAACCTGGAGAATAAAGGGTCCTGCACTGACTCTATTCCCCCCTTTATTAAGAGAGACATAACTTCTGCACGTGCCTCTCTGACTTTTGCAAATATACAGTCAAGACAACTAGCGTGTTGACTAAGGGAGGCATTTTCACCCAGGGGATGATATAACCTCCTTCCAGAACCTTCACTATCCAGGCTTCTGCTCCCTTTTTCTGCCAAACTTCCTTAAACGAAAGAAGTCTGGCTCTGACTTTGGCACAAAGGACAGTCTCTGCACTTGCGGGAGGAACCTTTAGCAAAGGTTTTCTTGACTGCTTTCAAGGCAAAACGAGTACTTCCTTTGAAACAGGAGAAGGATCTCGGTCTGGACTGAAAGGGCTGCACCCTAAAAGGAAGAGACTGCTTTTTACTTACAGCAGGAGTCTCCTTTGGTTTCCTGGTAGACTGAGCAAGAAGATCCTGAGTGCTTTTCTTCTGCAACTCAGAAGCTATGTCGAGGATTGTTGATTGGAGAAACAGGTGATTTTTATCCAACAGTGAATACAAAAACGCCAATCTTTGAGTCACAGTAACTCCATTTGAGGTGTACGAGCACCAGAGAGCTTCCTTATCTTCAGAGTGCCTAGCATATAAAGGGAAGCTAGCTCATGGGAGCCATCTGTGATTCTTATCAATACATGATAACACTCCTAACCAGTTCAATGAAAAGTTTTCTGGCAAGGCAGCAAGATCTAATTTTGGAAACCAAGGCACACACTGTCCAATCAAGAAAGTAAACTTTGAATATGTTCTTCAGGAGATGCACAAGTTCCGAGGCCAAAAACAATATCTTGGCCGACGAGAAAGCAGAACGCCTGGCTGAATCTACTGACCAAAGAAGTCTCCTTAGGAAGAAGCACAGATTCCCAAGGAAGACGCCTCTTTAGTGGCATATGAGGGATATCTCCATCTTGATACCCTAGAGGAGGAAAAAATAAAAGAGGTTCTGCCTTGATCCCTCTTTTCTGCTAGCCAAGCTTCTATGTCCTCGAATGCTTTCTTTGCCGAAGAAGAAAGCACCATTTTCGGTATGCTGGAGAAAGCAGAATAAGGCAGATCCATCACTTAAGTTGATGTGGGCGATGAGGTAGTTGTAGGTGAAAAGAAGGCAGGATAAGAAGCCAAACGGAAGCTCATTAAGGCGACATACACCGAAGGTGCAGCTTGATCTTCTACCTCTTCAGACGAAATGGGAGAAAGATCCGCAGGAGCTTGAGTCATATCAGCAACCAGATGAGCTTGGGGAGTCGGAGCTACAATGGGTGGCCAAATAAGCTCCGCCACCTAAGGGTTCTTGAAGTGTCCTAGCTGCTACCGTTGCCCGAGTTGGAGCAGGCACTTGAGGCGTCGAGGGAGCATTAATAAGTAGTCAAAATGCTATCCAGCTTCAGCTGAATAGGGTCCACTTCGGTTTAGACAGTGGAAGCTACCAGAGGAGGAAGAGCCAATGGTGTTTGGGCACAAATGCATTTTGCTGTGACTCCACAGAAGCGGGCACTACCTGGTGCTTCTTGAAAGTAGAGGGTTCTGGTGCCAATGGGCACTTGACTACTTCCGATAGTGTGGGCACCTCAGGAGTAGCAGGTGCTGGGGGAGTATCCCCTTCTGAGAGGTAATCGGAGGAAAATTGTTTTGGACTGTCCCAATGGCTGCTAAATGGGCACAGTACTCTAGACCTCTTCACACGAACCACAGGAGGTGCTGCTACATCCATGAAGGTCCTCTTAAGAGGTTGAGACTTACTGCTTGAGTGCCACAGACAACGACAAGGAGTGGAGTCTTCGGAACTGGACAACTTATGCCCTTCCAAAGAATACTTTCCCAATGGTTCTCTATTGCAACCTGGGAAACTACAACAGGTTGAACTGAGGGGGTGACTGCTTGTGGGCAGATCCCACCAACATCCCTTGCTCTACCAGTTTGACTCCTCACATGTACTGGGTAGTATGCCAGTGACCTTTGCCTAGGAGAGTCGATGGGATGAACAGCCACCTCCTTCACTAACACTGCACTGTCATTTTTTGCCTTTTCCATCAGGACTCACTGATGAACCAAGTTCCTCCATCGTCTGAATTAACAGTGAAAAGCATTTTTCACGCTTTTTTCGAGCCAGGTGACGGAGTTGTGATTGGAAGTGTGGGAGCCTGAAACTTGAGAAGGTGGTAAAGCAAGAGAACTGGGAACTAGGACTAGAGAAATAACAGGAACATTCGAATCTGATGATCCTTGACGAGCTGATTTTGAACTAGTTCTAGCTAAAGCCTTTCTCTTCCTATCTCTATCCAATTTTCTTAATGAGATTTTAAATTCTTCCATGTTCTCCCAATCTACACACTCATTACATCTTAAATCTACGAAACATACTTGTCCACAACAAGATGAACACAAGGCATGTGAATTGTAAGACACTCTCAATCTAGTCTTACAACCACTCACACAGTACTTAATGTTAGCATCACTAGAGTCCAACATGTTGTGAAAGAAAGACAAGGCGGTAATGCAAGTCAAAAACTATCTAGAACCAAGAACCTAAATCTAAATAGATACAGTGCACCCCCTGTATTTGCGTTCTCCTGATTCGCAGACTCACGCATTTGCAGATTTCTCTCTGGAACATTCCCCCCCCTTATTCACGGAAAATTCACTTATTTGCGGTATTTTTCTGAGAAATATCCACAAATTCCCGTTTTTTTATCAATTTCATTATAAAATGCACATTTTGTGATAAAACTATTAAAAAAAACAGATATAAAAATGTTTAGTGGGTTTTTCTTGAGTTTTAACCAACAACATACAAGGTTTAAAGCATTTTTATAGGGTTCAAACTATTTGCAGGTTCTAACTATTCGCAGGGGGGGGGGGGGGGGGGATTGTCTGGTACGCATCCCCCACAAATACGGGTCCCACTGTAATGCCGAATCGGCCAGCACAACGCAAATAATACTTCACCAAATGCTGATAAACAAAAGGAAAGGTCAAGAATTCCAGAATTAACTGCAGCTGACAACCAGACTGTAGCCATCAACCAACAATTGTTGTTTGGCCCTGTTGTTTGGTTACCAGTACTTTGCCTAGGCACCAAGACAATCATAAAATACAAACATAACGAATATCGATATTTTCCTTGGTTCTTTTAAAAACTTATGCTTTACTTCACTGTATCTAATAATACAGTATGTAGTCTCATATTACTACGTATAGTATTATAAAATATAAACAAAGCGATCTAAGTTTTGGTTTGGAAAAATCAGCTGGAGGCAGAGGCAGGGTTATTTTTCCCAATTTAACTCGATTCCGAGCAATTTTCTTGTTTCTATTTAGTGTAGATAGATCTCTACAAACTATTTGTATGGGACAAGGTTATTTTTTTTATATGATGTGCTTTTATGTTGAAATATGACTTAAAATATGTCCACCTTGTTATAAAGTTGATTGTTATTTTTTTGCTAATAGATGGTGTCAGGAGCATGTTTTTTTGTGTACAAAACTTATTCCGTTTGTTATTTTCATCCTATTTCATAATAATGCGAGATTTACGTATTTATCTTTAATCAGCATGAAAACAACAGTAAAATGTGTTCTTTCATGGCCAGTATTTTTTATAAAAATACTTTTTTCTCTACAATTATTTTCGGTAGAGTTGCAGCCATGTTGTTAACACACAATAATTTACAGTCATTAGCAGTGTGAATATTTTGTTTTCTCAACTTCATTATTTCCTTGCCAATATTTTCTCCATAACAAATAACGGTGTAATGTAAAAATATATAAGTCCTGTTCTACGTAATTAACGTCATTTGTAACATAACTACAGTAATCTTTTAATGTCATATAATGGCTGAAATGCAAGCAAAACATTGTTATTATCAGATTCGGTTCAGTTGTTGTAGCAAAACAACTGTTTTCGTTCAGTTGTTTGTGGCTGTAGCGTTAAAGCAACAATTACAATGTTCCTAAAGATACTTTTATCATTCTCTTTTGCTTTTTCAACTTATTTAACTAGAAGATATGATAAACAAAGAGATGGAGGAAACGTTAGCAGTATGATAAAGGTGACTTTCTCTCTCTCTCTCATACTAGGCTATGAATTACCAGTAAGTTCATCAAATCTGACATTATAAAATTTTTAGAACTAACATGCAGACCATACTAAATGATTAGGCATATGAAATTCCACATTTTCATTAAAGTTATTACATATTAGGGCAAAATATCTGGCCATGACACTGTCTAAGGCATCGTTAACAAGTCTAGGGCACCGTACGGTGATTTGTGGCTCCTATAGACTTTTGAATTTCGGTTAGCAATGATTTTTGCTTAGTGTCAGGCCCCCAGGAATGGAACCTGTCGTTAACCGAGGGCTACCGGTACCCGACTTTGGTAACTTATGGCAAGTTTGAGAAATGCTGTTTACATTTCCAAAGCTGCAAAGCTTCTTCATTCCCACTATTATTTAGGTTAGTCTAGAAGGAAATTCAATGGCCAACACAAATTTTACTACTAAACAAAAATAGTTTGCTACCCAACGCAGAACAAAAATTAAGCAACTGAAGGCATTTTTGGGTATTTTCAGATATATAAGTTAGCAGATAAGTCAAATGTGGAACTGGACCTTCTGATAAAAGAGAAAAATGCTTGCCAGCATACAGTCAAACTAACAGGTGGCAGATAAATGGACTTGTAATGAGAAAAGTGAAAAATAAAAACTTACAAAGTGGTTCTCTTTATTATCGAGGACAGCAGTGTCATTGGCTGAGGACTGAGTAGAAATAGGAGAGAGATTCAGGAGTAATCCACGTTCACCTACAATTGGCGTACTCTCAAGACGTGGCAGGCCTCTCTTGCTGCACTGCTGATTGTTGTCACTCCTGCTTCCAATGTTCTTTGAACCTCCAACAGAGTTGAATGCCTATTAAAATACAAGAATTTCAAGTTATGCCCCATAAATACTACCCTCTTTTTCTATCTAAGCCTTGCTACTTGGTATGTATAGTGAACAAAATTAAAAACATTAGTCAACAGTGTCCATTAGATGTTCTAGGCATTTTCTTATGGTCAGAATCCCTGGCTGTAGGGAATCTTATAGTATCCACTATTCTAAATATAATGCTCATCATTTGAAGATGGTAATAAAAATGTGTAAACTCAACAGATTTAATGGTCTCTTCAGTTTCTGCCCTCCTGAATGACAAATATTGATATGTGATACACTAAGGGGTGACCATGAATCTGTATGACCCAATGAAACAACGAAAAGTAAAGAGTGATGAGGGAGCAATCAACAAAACTACTTTCCTGCTCATATTTTAACTATTGATAACAAAAGGTTGAAATAATTAATGACAATTTAACATCAAGTATGCCAGAAATAAAATATTTCCTTGATTGCTGAGACAACCTAACCGATAAGCAAATAACAAATACGTATGTACACTACAACAACTGTTTTCAATACTGACAACCCCAGCAACTGATTCAATTTAACATGTCGTAAATCTGGAAATAATTTCTGATGAACATAATTGAAAATCATCGTAACCTCGGAATGTCAGAAGCTGGGGACTGCCTGTGCAGTATTAAGGAATTCAATAATCCCACTTGGGGGTAAACCATTACAGAGGAATTTATTGACCAAAAGCTGGCACTTGAATTTAGAGTTGTCTTTCCTTAAAAAATTAAATAAACTACAAAACTGGGAATAGTGGGTAAATTAAACAAACAGGTATGGTAATAAATACAGGTAAATTTAGCCTATTGTGGGTAAGAACAATCTCTAACTCTATTCCTAAAAGTAATCAAAGAAAGCATTTGATTAACTGTCTGTGAATCTAACATTCTAAGGTTACACCTTTTCAAATTCCCCATTTTCCTTGTCAGTTCCCAACTTTCTGCAGAACAGAGCAGTACAGATCTTCATGCACCCATCACATGTCTTTACTCTCTGTACTAATGGGGAATATACATATACTATTTTGTAGTCTTGTTATATCTCCAAGGAGAAAAGGTATAAAACATATGTAAGTGTTCATTACCTGAAGAATTGCCTTGAGCCTATTAATTTGCGTCTGAAGTTGCTGTGTGTGCTGCTCAACAGTGGTGGGCTTCACTCCACTGCCATTACCTTCATCTTCTAGCTGCCTGTTACATTGAAATATAAAAGGAACTTGTCTGAATATACTATCTACTTATAACAATAACCAATAATCAATGTGAAAGAGAGAAACTACTTCAAAAAGTCAATCATAATGTTGACAAAATAACTGATTCACTTTTAGGATTATTCCCCATTTAACATTAGTTAAAATTTTACTTATGATGATGTATAATGTACAAAACAATATGATACTGCACTTATATTTTTTTTTTAAACTAGTTAAAAGTTGCATACAGTGTGCTTTGCCAGCACACTGCAGATGGTACTAGCATCCCTTCAACCTTAAAGCTACATTGCTTTCTGCCTTTTACTTGATATTCATTCCCTTTAGTCTGATTACTTCTTTAGCTGTCTTGCTCAACTTGCCAATTATAAGTATAAATCTTCCAAGAAAGTCCAATGAGAATATACAGCAATGGAAATCAGATGTTATTTTAAATTACTACAGTATACAATGAAATAATAAGATACCTGTGTCCATCCTGAAGATGCATAATGACAGAGTGTATTTGGTGCCGAGGTGAATTAGGCAAAATAGTGGGCTCTGGGCCATCCTCAATATCCCGACTTCCCCTTCCGCTGTCCTGACTGTTGGAATCACTTGAACGATTAGATAGCAAGTCCTCAGTTGAATGCATTATTGTCCTGGACATAAGTTCCTCCTCTCCATCAGAGTCATCACAGCTGTCCTCTCTCCAAGGCTCTCCTCCTCCATCACACAACAAGCTGGTGCTATCCATGCATTAATAATTAAAAATATATAATTTTCTTCAGCATGTCATTATCCTTATTATACTATGGTAAAAAAACATTACCAATTGCACTAAATTTATTCTTTTTAACTTTCTCCATATATATACAAAGTATTGCATACAAAGTCCAATACACACTTACAGATTACTGCTTGTTTCAGGATTTGAAGCAATGGCTAAATATCGTTGCTTGTTTGATTCAGAGCGATTACTACTCAGTCGATGCCGCAAAATTTTTAGCAAAGCCCGACGCCACTCCTTACCAGTTGTCTGGTGATTAGTTAACTGATATCAATACAGCCAAGTGGACACAAATACTAATAGCAAACAATGTAAAATCCTTACAGAATATAGTTGTTTTTGAGTAACATTCCAGCAAGTAAATTCCATCTATATCAAAGCTACCACTAAACGCATCGCAAAACATACCATATGTTTAAAAATAAATGCACATAAAATATACTGTAATACATATCTGACTCTGCCTGTCATTATTAAAACTCAAATTTGGTTCCCAATTCAACAACAGTAATGATGATATAAATATAATCAAATGGTCTTAATCCATTGCAAAATTTGCTGGTATAATTTACTCAAAATTTTTTGTGGTTTCAGCATTTCTTACAAATGTTTTTTTTTTAAAGATAAAATTACACTCAATATCACAATACAGTATATGCCCACATTGTTCCTGAACATCATCTAATAGCAAATTTGTCATGTGAAATGGAAATTAACTCTATAGTACCTTATTACATATAATGAATGAGGTTGTGAGCACAAAAATTACATTAGCAGTAAGCAATACGATGCACAGAGAAAAAAACATAACTTTGTGTATGCAACTAATGGCAAGATTACAAAGAAAACTGTCATGATAAAATGTATAAAATGAAAGCAAACATGGGAAACAAGAAAAGGTCAAGTATGGTACATATTCTGGTGGTATTTCCACAATACCATTAAGAAAAGGGAAAGAGAGAACTGTTTGTACTTACTTCATGACAATATTCTTGAATAGGATGAAAAATTTTGTGTCTTCGAGATGTTCTCCCATGAAGAAAACAATCCTGACAAAGATTGTAGCCTAAACATCGTAAACATTGGTAGCGTAAACCTATAATAGGTCGTTGTTTGCAGACGCCACATTTTACATCATGGCACACTGAACAGAAACATGAAAAAATCAAATTATTTTTGTGGCCTATCTTACAAGAAGACAAGTTTCAAAGTCAAAGATACAACCATCATTTTAAAAATAACTTAAATCAACTCTGCTTGATGGACCCATTACTTAAATGGCTCTTCAGATACTAAAACAAATAACATCACCACAGACACATGGTCAGTTACTCCACTCCCTTGCTAGCACTGCGGCTTTTTCATTGTCAAGCACTGTAAGCGTGTGGCTACTAACTGGGTAAGGAGTGAAGATGACTCTCTTGACAGCTGCATCATCATCATCTTTTCCCCTCTTTGGTATCATGTATCTTATGCCTATCTATCCAAAGAGGAGATAATGTTTCAAGACAAATGGCACTACCCTACAATGTACCACGGATTCTCCCAACTGCTTTGACCACACCTAAGTAAAATCAACAGACCATCAAAAAAATTAAAACTTCAAGTTATATGAACCTGTTTGTTAAATTTCAACATTAAACCAAGAATAATGAAGCCCTCCTTTCTTAAACACAGCTTGATTGATTGATCTGAATTTATGAAATTTAGACTATCATGTCAAATATTGTGACACTTTTGGCCATTCAGAACCCAAGAGAGTGAAAAGAGGAAGTTGCTGTGATTAAAGTGTTAGTAAAAAAAATATATAAATAAATAAAAAATTACATAAAAAACTAAAAAAAAAAAAAAAATAAAGATTAAGTACAAGGAACCAGGAGAAAACTCCACAGTTGCACTATAAGTAGCTTGAGAGACTGGACAGCAAAGCTGAGGGAATGGAATTGGAATATACAGAGTTTAGGCCAAAGGTCAAGCACAGGGACCTATGAGGTCATTCAGCGCTGGAAAGAAAACTGGAAGTAGGTAGGTTTGAAAATTGTAACAGAAGGAAAACCTTGCAGTTGCACTATGCAATGATTGTCAGGAGAGGGTGGACAAGATGGAAGAAAGATATGAATGGAGGTACAATAAAAGGAATGAAAGGATGCAGCTTGGCCTGAGGGACATTGCAAAGAACCTTCAGTAATGTCTGAACGCAAGTTTGAGAGAAGGAACTGGGAATGGACGTAAAATGAAATGCTAAAAATCAGTCCAACTATTGGCCGAAGGGATGCTGCAGCACCTTTTTAGTAATGCCTAAAGTGCACCACATGAGGTGCACTGACAGCACTATCCTTCCCTACTGAGACTGGTAAGCTCAGCAATCAATGTCATAGTTGCTACCAATCACTGTAAGTACTTTCAATTTCATGAGAGAGAGATGAGAATTTTTCTATTTTTATTTTCTGTTAAGAACTCTTTTCAAGAAACTGAAGCACCTGGGACCATTTTGGATACAAATCTGGGCAAATTATTAGTATAGTAGTGTTTAAGTATGGAAATCCATAAGTTTAAATAAGCTTGTAATTTTTCTAGATTGTAATTTTATATTTTCAGACAGCAATTAAACTATTAGGTAGCCATTTTACCACATGTATCAAATTTTCCTCCAGTATTAACTAAAACAAATACAACAGTACTCACCAAGTTCTGCTGCTGTAAGTCGGTATAAAGTGGTCCACCATACAAGAGTTTGGGGTTCTTGAAGAAGCCAAGCCAAAAGAACTTCTTCAGTTATGCCAACTTCTCCACCAACCTACAATAAAAATACGAACAATGAAAATCATGTCTAATCATCATCAACTGCTTCCCCTAATTCTTCTGATGCCCTCTGCTGATGCTGTCACATAAGTATTATTCTCCCAATGGTGGGGCAAGGACATGTTCAAGCAATCTCCATTTCGCTCTAGTTTTTACATTCTGTACACATGGAACTTTTGAAATTCCCCTTACCGTTTCATTTCACAATTTACCTGCCATGTGATTCCTAAAACCATTATTCAAGGTCATATGGCAATATATTTTGTTCTAGACTAATATATAATCTTTCTTTTGCAAGTAATTTGCCTATTTGTTTTCAAAATCTTATACAAAGCACTTATCTTCAGTCCCATCCTTAGATATAAGACTCATCTTATTAAGTTTGCTTTGTAAATCTTGTCATTTTCATGATGAAGACCTTCATTCTTACAGTCAACTTTTAATCATTACTCCAAACTAAAGCTTCTCTTCCAACTACTTTTTTTCATTATACCCAATAAGAAAGGCAAACAAGGTGACATTTAACTTCACATTGTCTTTGAATCTACCTCATTCACACAATTAGAGCCAGGTTGTGGGTTAAAGCCTTTGAAAATGGTACATTTGATGTATACTCTGTACATATTTATGTAAATAAACATAAGTGAAGCACAGAGAAAAACAAATAAATACACCAAGAAACATCTATACAGTAATCAATTACTTAATGCACAAGAAGCTCAAGTAATTAAGTGGAACATTTATACATGTACACCTGGACTTTGGACAAGGAACTGTGGTACACTTTCAAGTTTTATTAGCACATGACCTTCAACCTCCTATGCTTGCACTACATAAAAAAAATGGAAAAAGTAAAAGTGAAATTGGGGATATGGATGGACTACAATTCTTGGAGGAAAGAGATGCATATTATTATATCATTATTATAATATATAATTCCCTCCTAATCTTCTTATTCTATAAATTGTGGTAGTAATGGTTTACCTCTTTAAAACAACTTTCAACTGCTGCAGGTACAAATGACACACCAAATGACGGCTGTTCAGAGAGCAATTCTGGAATGCGTGCCAAGTCCCTTAACAATGCTGCTAATCTCCTCCTATAAAAATAAACATTGATTAAATCATAAATTTTAAAATGCATGTCAAGATAAAACCTAAATATTATTTAAATTTTCATAATAAAATTTATTATTTGGATACTTACCTACTGTTAAATTTAGCTATATCTCCCCACCGATTAGGCGAGTCAGCATTCAAACAAGAAATCGAATGGCTGCCCGGATGAGTTTAGTTTACCATTTCTCCACCAGGTGTTTAGAATGTTTTAGCTCGTCAGAATTCTCCTAGACAGTCAACTAAGTTGTGGGGAGGCTGGGTGGGTCTACTTTAACAGTAGGTAAGTATCCAAATAATAAATTTTATTATGAAAATTTATACTTTTTGAGATGAATCTTACCTACAATTAAATTTAGCTGATTCCCACATTAAGAAGAGGATGGTGAGTAGTGCAGCTAGATAAAATTTCGCTCAGCCACTCGAGCTAAAGGTTTCTTGTACAAAACCCAAAACATTCTCACCTGATCTGGAATCCTTGGTGGATTTTACTACCACCAGAAGTTGGATTCCATTCAGGGAGCAAGGCTCTCATACATATGCAGCAAAAAGCAGCCTTGCAGAGAAAACCGCTTCGATTCAGCCAGAATGAAACACAAGCGGTATGAGGGACCCTTGTGCCTGGGTCCAAAAGCCCTATAAAACGACAGTCACTTAAAATAAATACCTTTATGATATAAAGATACGCTCCTTTACAAAATTTGTACCTTCATGCTCCCCACAATATTAAAAACCGGAATATAAACAAAAGAGCCTAAAGAATTGCTCTTTTTTCGGTTCAGGAAAAGACTACCCACTACTAGTAGTGGATTAAGGGCATTACTGTTTTCAATCACAATTCTGTATACTTAAGGTAGTGAGAGAGTAAACATCGAATTGTACTTCTACTGTGCCACATCAATCCTATTCTGGAGCGACAAATTGACTTAACACTAAATGAAGTTACAACCACTGCTCACATTATGAATGTTTACCTTCAATAAAGGTAGAAGATATATAGCTAGTTCTCATGCACTAGCCTATCCAATATGTCATAGAGGACCCTCGTGTTCCTTGACAAAGACGTTATAAGTTTCTATAAATCACAACACAAAAGGTTAACTCTGCCTCTTCCAGGCTTAGCCTTCACAAATACATTCTAGGTTTTCTAAAACCATAAAACAAAAAGTTAACTTTGCCGGAAAGTTTAACCATTGGCAAAGATGTTGTAAGTTTCAAAAAATCACAACACAATAGGTTAACTTTGCCTCTTCCAGGATTAACCTTCACAAATACATTCTAGGTTTTCTAAAACCACAAAACTAAAAGTTAACTTTGCCTTCAAGCTTAACCATTGGTAAAGACAGCTAGGTTTTCTAAAACCACAAAACAAAAGATTGATTTTTGCCTCTTCCAGGCTTAACCTTTGACAACAACATCTATGTTTCTTAAAACCACAAAACCAAAGGTTAACTTTGCCTCTTCCAGCATTTACCTTTGACAAATATGTGCAAGGTTTCTAAAAATGTTCTAGGTTTAACCTTTAAATTTAAATGCCCCAACAGGATAGAGTAGTTCCTCTTCTTCTCCACTAAGGGGTCACATTGGAATTCTTACAGGGCACTGTAAATCATAGCCTTAACATCACCCTCAGCTCTAAGGCAGAAAGCTAAAATAGCATTCCCTTTACACCAGCTTAAAGAAGGGTGCTAACAATAAATTTACTTATTAACCACTGCTACTATGAGATTCAGGGCCTCTGTAACACGGTTTTTTCGCAATAACTTTTTATCTATGCTTTTCAGAAATATAGCGCTTATTCAGAATACATATTATATCAACACATAAATTTTGAGTGTATTCTGCACTACGTAGGTTGAATAAATTTGGTACTTATAATGTAAAAGTGACCTTTTTTGAAGACGGGCCAACTTACTCAGAGAAAAGGTTTCGAACGCACTCGTTACGTAACTTATGACAGCATTTCTTCCCTCTTTCTCGATGGATGATTGGCTATACGTAACGAAGGCTAAACCTCTGGCAACAATGACATACAAATTTAAATACAAGCAAAGCAATACACCTTTATGAACTCTGGAACCTCTCCACTGACAATTGTCATAATGAACAAACCAACAAAATATGTTAATAAATACAAAACACTTCGATTATTAGTCTAACTCCCAAAATAAGTTTCCAAAGAAATTACAGGCTACTTTATAGGTCACAATCAGATTGACAAGATGTAGGGAATAGTTGGTAATTATCAAAAACATAGTAGACAAGCTTGATTTTATAACTGCTATATCCAATGTCAAGCAATTTTTATTTATTGGCTATCTACCTATTTACTGAAAAAAAAAAAAAAAAATAGCCGGTACCGTATATTGGCTTTAAACCTTCACCAATAATTATCGTCAGAATGGTGACTTCATGAGACTCCACCCACTTTCGCCTCGTTATAATTCAGGATAACACTGAAGGCTACTATGGACATTGTTGGATTAGAAAATTTAACTTCTGGCTATAAAAACTAATTTCTCGAGTAGTTGTAAGAAGTGCTAAATGATCCTCAAGGATCCCAGCAGTTGGCCTAAACGTTTAATTCATGTATATTACTGCTATACTGTTGTGGCACTACTGCTACAGTGGTATTACTACGCTAGCGCTGATACCCCACCCACATCTATGTATCGTTCCGCCATTCATAAAGTCTTTGGGTTTCAGAGCCGATGGAATTTCTGTCTGGTGGATATGCGGGGCAACATTTAGTCAAAAGGTGTTTGTTTACCTTGCTTACGTAATGAATGCTTTTCGACTCTTGGCTCGTAATCATTGGCCATGGCATCGGCTAGATCATTTTTACTCTATAAAAATTAAAACTATAGGGTTTAGGTTATTGATAATGCTGACAAAATTTGTGTGTGGTTGTAAAATATACATATGTCAACTTTCAGCTACATCCGATGCTTTGACAAGGAGCAAAGTCCAAAAAACCGTGTTACAGAGACCCTGAATCTCATAGTAGTGCTTTCATGTCTTACAGTAAATTCAGATAAAAGTTTAGACCTGCATCTAAACTCTAGAGAGAGACTGATATAGAGGTGAAGGGGCTTCAATCTTAACACCTTACAGTGCTGGTCCTCAGCAAGATCTAAAAGTACTTGATGCAATACCGAGGAAAATATGTATGGAACGATAACTTAGGAAGTAGCCAGTGAAAAGTCTTATTATCTCTAAACAGAAAATTGACGTCTTCTAGAATGGCACCCTCAGCAATACACAGACCACTGCTTCTGACCCCAGGCCATGGTAGTTTTAAATTAAGGACAGATCCTATGATAACTTGAAAATCTTATTATTGGGAGGGGACACTCTAACATATCCAAGCAGTTAAGGAAAAGCCTAAGTTAATGGAAGTGTATGGAATTGTGTAGTAGAGTTGATTTCTTCTCAACAGAAGAATGAGAGATCTACCGAGAGCATGGACATTCTGAAAATCATTTGTCCTCAGGCTACAAGGGCTCTACAGGAGACACTGAACAATTTTTGAACTTGAAATTGCTCAATAGTATTCAGAGTAGATATGAGGGGCAGGCCTATTAGTCTGAATTGGGCCAAATTTAAGGAAACGTACACTGCTCTAGCCCGAGGGCCATCAAAGTAGTAGTAATCATTCGGATATCCCTGTTCATCTACATGCTAGTAAGTCTAAATGAGTGCCCCCTTAAATCCCACACCAAGAGCCAAACTTACAGATGTAAAGGCTCTTGTAGGCAGTTTGTTCTTCCTGAATCCCCAATTGCTGAAACACTGTCCTTCCACAGAATGAATGATCAAACCAATACAGGCGGCCCTCGGTTAGCGGCAGGGGTTCCGTTCCTGGCCACCGACGCCAAGCGATTTTCGACGCTGAGCGATTTTAAAGCCTACGGCCGCTGCACACCTCCTTTCGAAACTCTAGACCAGTCAAAGGCGCCGTAATCCCACAACGGCGCAATAAGTAAAATTATATTTATGCAGTATAGTACTATAGAATTTACTGTACTGTACATGTGGGTGTCTAGAGTATGTAAAGATATAATAAAGTTTATACAGTGTACAGGTAGCTGTAGTGTTCAGGTTACGATCATTAGTCTTACGATAGTTCGATTTTATGAGAGATCAAATTACAATGGCCTAACTTTATCCATCTTCTAGTTACATAAGTTCAATAACAGCAAAAGAGAATGATGAAAGTATGGTTTTAACGTTATACTCGTTGCGTGAACGTGTACAGCCATGAACAACCGAACGAGAAACTACTTTTTTTTTTTTCTAAGTACAACCGAACTGAATAACATCTGTTTGGCTTGTATTTCGATCATCGTACTACAGTGCAACATTACCGTATTTGTTATAAATGGCGTTATGTATAGAATAGAACTGAGATATCTTAATGTAATAACTTTATTCGCTATAGATCAGAGATCAATAAAGATTAAAGATCAATCGGGAAATATACCGTTAAATTTAAACCTAGTTATAACTGAAGCTGAGAAAACTGTTCAAGCTGCTAATGACTATTATCGTACATCGGCAACAAGGATAAAACTGCAGTAAACGTCTGCCATCACACAACTGTAGATAAAATTGGGATAAAATCATTTTAATCAAAACTATTGTGCTTGAAAGAACACATTTTACTGTTGGTTTCACGCCGATATAAGATAAATAACGTAAAGTTCGTATTACGATGATATAAAGGATTACGTATTGCGAACGGAATCACGTAATTTTTTACGCAATAAACATGCCGCCAACGTAATCTGTTAACGAAAAAAATAGTAGTTCACATTCACGAGACATATTCAATAAATATTTCCACCTAAAAACACGCTGTATATGGAAAAATAACTTTGTCTCATATAAGTCAAGTATATAGATATTCGTTTATGCTAACTAGAAGCAAGAGCATTCACTCAGAATTGCGTTATGGTGAAACAGACTCGTATTCATCAGCTGATTTCAAACCACAACATTGGCCGCTCCGCGGAATACGGGCTTAAGTTTGCCGTAGTATTTTAAAATACAATAATATGAGAATACATACAATATTCTTGGATACAGTGAAATAATGTATAACTTTTTAAAGGATTTATGGAAAAGATGCATAATTAATAAAATAACACAATGCATTTTTCGGAACTGGCGGACAAGAACGAACATGAAAAACCATCCCCTGACAACGTGGAGCGTAGTTACAAAGGCTGCCTTAATTTGTATCTTATTTCTGTACAAAAATAAAAATACCTTTACGCAATGTATTTTCATACACATTTTAAACATAAAAGCATAAACATTTGAAAAATCGACACATCGATCGCTAAATTTGCGCACTTTTTTTTTAACTCTATATTTTCGGAAGAGCGGCAGACGGCGGCATACAAGAACGAACTTGAAAAAAACATCGTAGTCGATAACTTGAAGGGGAGTTTCAAAAGCTGCCTTTTTATCATATTTCTGCACAGAAATAAAAATACCCTATTCGTAATACATTTTCATACACATTTTAAACATAAAAGCATAAACATTTATAAAATCGACACATCGATCACTAATTTGCACTTTTTTTAAATCGATATTTTCGGAAGAGCGGCAGACGGCGGCATACAAGAACGAACTTGAAAAAAACATCGTAGTCGATAACTTGAAGGGCAGTTTCAAAAGCTGCCTTTTTATCATATTTTCTGCCACAGAAATAAAAATACCCTATTTCGTTAATAACACATTTTCATACAAATTTTAAACATAAAAGCATAAACATTTATAAAATCGACACATCGATCGCTAATTTGCACTTTTTTTAAATCTATATTTTCGGAAGAGCGGCAGGCGGCGGCTTACAAGAAAGAACATGAAAAAACATTGTATTTGATAATGTGAAGGGCAGTTGCAAAAGCTGCTTTTGTATCATATTTCTGTACAGAAATAAAAATGCCTTTCACGTAATACATTTTCATACACATTTTAAACAAAAGCATGAACATTTATGAATCGACACATCCATAGCTAAATTTGCACTTATGTAACTCGATATTTTCGGCATACAACAGCGTCAGAGGCATATTTTTTACCCTAATACCTACATAATAACTCTCCATAAAATTTGTTAATATAATTTGCATAACCTTTATGGTCTGAACAGCATTTATACATATGTATGAACTCGTTAGACAACGGCGCTAGCGGCGCTGTTAACTGAAATTTGTGCCGTAAAGATACCTTTAAAATGCCTTATTTTTTTAATGATTATTTTTGACGACCGCCGTAAAACCGATTCGCCGTTGAGTGATTGCGCCATTAACCGCGGGCCGCCTGTATGTTGTTTCATACTCAAAGCAGCAAACTTCCCACAAAGACTTAGTTTCTGACCAGGAATAAACCTGTTAAGCATCCTGATGTCTTTCCACTGTCCTGACATCTAAAAAGTTTTACCAAGTGTAGTGTTGACCATTCTATGTTGCATGAAAGTGTAATGACACTAGTTAAACTTTGTTAGTGTTGCATGACAGAGGGAAAAGACCAAAACCTGGACTTAGGTTTAAGAACATATTGGACAAATCTTGGTTACAGAGTCCCTCCTACAGTCCTGGAGCCAAAGTTGGTTCTGGATTACTTACAAATTTAATGAACTTTATTTGTAATTCGTAATTCTTATGCTGAAACTGGACATTAATTGAGCATGATTATCTGAAAATATCCCCAGTGAGGCCATGTTTCCTAATAAGGAAAAGCCCTTACCATATAGGAAGTTTCTTTCATGCCTAAAATCTACAAGCAGCACATGCCTATTCATCTTTGACCAACAAGCATGCATAATTAAGTATCATCCCCACATCACTAGATAAGAATGGGGATATAGAGAATTAACAATATAATGCATAGAAATTGGGCCAGAAGAAGCAACAGGTCCTTGGTCTTGGAATACTGTTGACAGAGTTGGCCAACTTGAATCACTGACTCAGTAGAAGTGTCTTGCTCCTAAAGTTGACACTATCCACCAATGGGCAACAAGTCCCTGACATAACTTATAGAGGGCTGCACATTAACCCAAACAAAGTGCACAGAACAGCAATACCTTCTTGTAAAAACATCTTGAAGGAACTTGCATGACTGTGGATGTATTGGTAAGTGGAATACATCCTGCATGTGTACCAAAAGTCTCACCATTCTTTGGAAAGGCACTAAAACCATATTTAGAAAACCAACAAGTATGTGGGCAGACACTTCCTGTTATTCAGTCTCCAAACGTCCAAGAATATCTCCAATTACTTATGGAGCTTATTCTAAAGAATTACCCTTTGACCATCATTCCCTCTATATACAAACTTCTCCTAAAAAGATACTTATGAGAGATTCCTGCTGAAGACAAAGAAAGCTATAAGTGGGAGATTAAACCAGTGGATGACAACCAAAAAGAACCACAACTGCCCTTCACCATCTCCACTATGTAACGTACTGGCCCCAAGTATCTCCATGCATGTTAGGAGGTTGCATTTGTCCATATCCCAGAACCTGAGTCTGCACTTATCCCCGAAAGGTATAAAACAAGACTACCAATAGATAATCCCTTATCACCTTAAACCGAGCTGCATAATCAGGCAGGAAGCAAAAGTATTCTCACTTCTTCCAAACTGTATGAGTATAAGCATGGGAACATTAACCTGCAGCATCAGAAATTAGTTACTTGTCTTCCTCGCTAAAAACTCCCGCTAGCGACAAACCCTAAAGCTGGCTTCACAAAATTGCTTTTGGGTTTCCACCTCTCTAAGCAGTCGCAGAGACAAAACAACGTAGCTATGTAAAAGGTAATAACTCAACAAGCTAGACTGAAACTCCATCAGTATGTCTGTCAGTATCGAGTTCATTTCCCCATAAGAAAGAGAAAGAAAGCGAACCTCCTACTAAACAAGGTTAAAGGACCAATAAGCGTTTGTGCGCCAAGAGGCGGTCTTCAGCTTTCTGCGACTTTAAAAGACACGACGAAATGCTCTCTAATAGGAGAAAGCGTTGGTTCTCTTCTCCAATATTTAGAGGGCGCCGAAATACACTAAGACAATTAAGACATCTTCTGTAAGTGGCCTCTTTCCTCAACAAAATGAGGATACAGCAAGGCCCAATAATGCAACAAACGCCGACCAGCCCGAACAAGTCCCTCCAACTCCATTCAAACTCTTCTTCCGCAAGCGGGTGATGGGAGGAAACAGCTGCTGACAGGAGGTAGTCAAAAGAGCTTAAAAGATTGCTCTTTCTCCGCAACCTTTGGCGACAAAAAGCGACACTTGTAGATAAGAGGTGACAGCAGCTGAGTGATGTATTGCATCCACCACGACTCAATGAGAGGAAGACACTTTAAGCGACTCAGGACCCGGCCAAGACCGCACGAGTCAACTACACCCACACGAGTCAACTGCGCCCACACGAGTCAACAATGTCTGCATGAGTCGACTGAGGGAAAGAAAACGAGGCGCCAGAAGTGGGAGGCGGTGGGAGAGGAGTTACAACAACTCTCCTGCCTCATCCGAAAGTGAACGTACATACTTGAAAAATTCCTATATGAAACTGTTAGAAAGCACTGAAGCTAGAATAATATAACTTGGCAAGAACTTTAGATACAACAGACAGTGTAGACTTGAAAGAGAAACATTAATCAAGGCAGAGTAAGAGATTTGCCGATAACTGAAGAGAAAGCAGGTAAAGAACAAACACAAGCATTATGAAGAAAAAGGAATATGGTAGCAGACGAGAATTTAGAATAACCAAAACATGAGAGAGATAAACAGTCGACTGAGTCGACATATCTAAATGTGTAAAACTCGCTACGGATACAATATCATCTCAATAAAATGTCTTTACCTAAATCATATAGTATTAAACCAAAATGTCTTTACCTAAATTATATAGTATTAAACCTATGCATGCTAACATCTCAAACTAGGTGTAGAAGACGACAGAATGCGCCTACCGAGCGAGCATTAACGCTTACCGATACGGTCCTTATGTGAACGCTTTAAACGAGATTCAGACCATGAAAAGGGCGAAGTAGGTATTGGAGGGCACAGAACCCCATCGTCCCAAGAACCAACCCAGTTCCCTGGCAGCGGACATTACCAACTGTTGCAGGGCAGTCCTAGGCTCAGGCTACGTACAGACAAGGGCACCAACATCTTACTTCTAACAGGGAACGCAAAAAAGAGCGCACACTATGGAGGGATTCGGAACGTTCCAGTCAAGAACTCAGTTTAACTTGTATTAGAACTAAAAATGGGTTTAATGTTATGTTCTAACTTCTCGTTATGCTTTTCCTGAACCGAATGAGGAGCAGAAGGTGGAGCTACAAAGGAAGTCAATACTAGGCTACCAAAATGCCTAGTCTGAGTAGGGATAGCCTGACAGGTTTAAGTCCTGACCTAACTAATTGCTTTCGCAATCTATTAGTTTCTCATCTTCCCTAAATCTGACATATTCAGGCATAAATTTCTCTGAACAATTCCCTACATTCTTCACATCTAGTAGTTCCAAGATCACACTCTGTACCCTTGCAAGTACAAACTGAATGTTGATCAACTTCCAATCTCAACATCCTGGTTACACCAAAAACATTCCTACATAGCCAGATGTTATTGGTTTGCTTCCTGTGGAAGATATCCTAGGAAAATGAAATTACAATACCATAAAAAGGTGTAAAACAGCAAAAACTTCAAAGAATACCAACAATCGCCTAACCGCAATGTCGGTAAGGAGAATTCTGACGAGCTAAAACATTCGAAACACACCTGGCGGAGAACAGGTAAACTAGACAGTCATCCGGGAAGTCATGCAATTTTTTTTTTGAATGTCGTCTCGCCTAATCGGCGGGGAGATATAGCTAAATTTAACATTAGGAAAGATTCATCTCAAATAAAATATTTTATATTTTGTTGACATAAACCTTTTTTTAATTTAAACTTTGTATATTTCATGGTGAAACAACATACATGCATTGATATAATGAACACTCTAATTCTAGAGGATATTTTTTTTCTGGATAAACTCAGGCCTAAAAATCTGAGAACAAGTTCTACTAAATTTGCCAATTAAGTTCAATCTTTTCAGGGAAGGTTCTACAATTCCCCAGTTTACTTCAGTGTACACAACCATGTGCTTGTTTCTTCATTTAAAAAAATAAAAAGTTATGACAATTCTATATAGTATGACCATCTAACCACAAATGCACCTTGATATATTATATGGATATGCTGTATTTACATAATTCAATAGTTTTCCTTACCAGCCTTTCTTATTTACTAGAATTTATTATTTATTGGGAGGCTTATATCTGGTCTGCCTATTATGAAGTTGATGTGTTCAGCACTGAAAGGAAAACTGAGAGTAAAGGAGGTTTTACAGGTGTAACAAGACTGAAGAAACAATTGTTATGAGATGGTGGAAAGTAAGATGGAAGAGAATATGAACAGAGGTATAGGAATGAAAGGGGTTGCAGCTAGGGGTCGAAGAGACGTTACAAAGAACCTCTCTAATCACCATGGTTACATTCCTCCAATTTTTTAACATGGTTCCTGCCTAGCCCTTGATCCATGATCCTTTTGGAACCTGGAGTTCCTTTATGCCTATCTTACTGGAAGCTCATTTGTCTCTCTGGTCCTTATCACCAGGTCATATGGTCAACAGCTCAGTTTTGGTGTTGAATCATAGATAATTTTCTATAGACATGCACCTTTTCCTACACAACAGGCCTGTCACAGCTGGATTATATCAAATACAAGAGAAATTCAGTAAATTACCAGAAACCTTATGCACGTGGATTGAGCTATCAGGGCCACATAATAATTTTTCTTCCTACATTTCAATATGTCGGATTTCATAAAGTATGAAATAGGACATTAAAAAGTAATGAGTTTATTATTGAAAATATAAATTTTTAGTTAAAAATAATGCACTTTCCCAATTTTTTTTCCTACAAAATAATATGCATCTAAGATTGTAAAAATTTGAGAAACGATATTTTTATAATAAAATGAAGTTTATAATATACTTACCAAGTATAGTTACTTAGCTAATGATTATGCTCGCACTGCATCCTACATTCAAACATTCGCGAACAAGTGATTGTTGCAATGCGGGAGTGACAGGCCCCACCCACTGCAACGGGAAGTAGTGAGCGCCCAAAGCCAATAGTGTCATTCTTATTTATTTATCGACATAAGTCCATGAAAAACACAGGGAATGAGGGCAGGTTCTGATTTAGTAATTACTTGCTTAGTATATTATAAAACTTCACTTTATTATAAAAATATCATTTTTATAAAAGTAACTTACCAAGTAATTCCTTAACTGAATCCCACATTGCAAGGGGAGTAGGATGAATGGACTATACTAGTGAAATGCACTAAGGAGTGATATAGCTGAACTAGAAGAATAGTTCTAGGGCTGAGAACTAAAAGGGCCAATGTCAAAAAATGGCTGATTGTAGTTAAGACCTTCACTAAACTAGAAATTTATCTGTTTCAGTGCTATAATGGTCAATGTTATAAGTTAAGCAATCACCCAAAAAAAAAAAGCCTTCGTTTGCTGTACTTACCTGAATTTCAATAAAGGAAGCAATATTTTTAATGCGTTTTTCTGAAAACATGGTTTTATGACATTGGCCCTTCTAGTTCTCAGCCCTAGAGTTAACACTCACGCGGTGTTTGTTGCTACTTACCTGATAAGAGAGCTACAGCGGGAAAGCTGCCTCTGGTGGTGCTCATCTCATTCAGTAGTGGCACACAGTAGGCTGGGAGTCGCCTCTACAGCAGTGGAAGTCTTGCAACGGGGAGCTGCCTGACCATTGACAATATGTAATACAAAGAATATATGCCTTTGCCCTGGGCACAGTAACAAAAAACAACAAGACCAGAGAACAATCTGCCACTAACCAACAAATGCTAATAATAATAAAAAAACTACTAACCTACCAACAAACTGGTGGGTCCTCCAGGTACCAAGTACCCTCCTGGCTCTCCAAAAAACTCGACATCCTTATTACAAGGAAAAGAGATAGAGATGTGTCTCTCTTACGCTTCCTCATCCAGCACCATGCCAGCCACTGCCAAGAGACTAAGGGTACTGCAATTTTCAAACACTATTTCTACTTCTTTCAGATAACATGACACAAAAATTGACTTGCACTTCCAAAATGTTGATTGAAGGATCACAGAAAGTGACAAATTATGAGCTCTGACTTTAAGCAATGAAAAAGAGTTCTCCTGAACCCATAGTTACTTGAAGGTCCCCTGAAGAGTCTGCCCCACAATCTCCATAGGTCAGTGCAAACCTTGTCATCCAGAGTCCACTCGGTGGGAAGGACTCGTCTCCCAAGGCTCAGCTCATCCACCAGGACATTTAATTTCCCCTGAATAAAGTGGGTGAGGAGTGTTACTTGATTCTGGTGAGCCCAAAGAAGCAGCTATTTTGACATCTGACTGAGGGGAACAAAAAATGAAGAAATGACATAGGCCTAGATGAATGGCCTTCAACTCCTTGACACTGATGTGGAGCTTCGTCTCTTCCGGAGACCATGTCCTGGATACCTTCAGAGTGCCTAGGAGAGCTCCCCAGCCTAAATCCAAGGTGTCTGAGTAAAAATCCAGGCCGGGTTTGGGAGGAAGAAGGAATCTCCCTTGTGAAAAACTTGTCTCTGGAAGCCACCAAATGAGGTTGGATTTTATCTCCTGAGTTATAAGAAACACTGTCAAGTCCAGTTGAGTCTTCCTGTCCCAGTTAGCTTTTAGGAAGAACTGGAGATTTCACGTGTGCAGCCTGCCCGATGGAACAAAGGTCTCGATTGAAGACATAATTCCTAGAAGACTCATCCACTGCTAGGCAAAGCGCAATGTGAGAGAAACTTGTTAACTAACTGAATACAGTCTGCAACTCTCCTGGGGGACGGGAAAGCCTGAGAAGTCCGAGAGTTGAGGATCATCCACAAATAAAGAATCTCCTGAGATGGAACCAACTGGGACTTCTGGAGATTGAGAAGGATTCCCAAATCTTGGGCGTGTTGAAGTGTTGTCTGAAGGTCCTTCGTGCACTGTTCTTTCAAAGGAGAGCAAAGAAGCCAATCGTCCAAATAAAGGCTGATGTTGATGCTTACTAGGTGAAGCCATCTGGCGAGAAGAGAGAGAACTCTAGAAAATACTTGAGGGGCCATGGAGAAGCTGAGGCAGAGGAACTGAGACCAAAACCTTCCCTTGGAAGATGAACCTGAGGTACTTCCAAGACGTTGGATGAACAGGGATGTGAAAATATGCATCCTGCATATCTACAGTAATCACCCAATTGCCCGGATGAATGGAAGACATGACTGACTGGCTCGTTTCCATCTTGAACTTGGTCTTTGCTAAGAAGTGATTGAGGGTGCTTACTTCCAGGACCAGCCTCCAGCCCCCTGATGTCTTAGGAACTACAAACAGGAGATTGTAAAATCCCTGAGATTGGACGTCTACTACTTCTTCTATGGCCTTCTTCAGAAGGAGGGAGGACACTCCCTTTGAAAGTGCCATATGCCTTTCTGAGCCTTTCAAGTATGCCGTCAATGCAATGGGAGAGAAACTAAAGGAGGGGTCTCTGAAAACGGGATAAAGCAGCCCTCCTTCAATACCTTGACGATTAATGGCTCTGCTTCTCTGCAAGCCCACTTCTCCCAGAACACAAGAAGCCTGGCTCTCACTGTGGCACGAAGAACTTCTGGCTCACTTCTTAGGTTAAGGTTTGGAGGCCGAGTGCTTCTTGAGGGACTTCGATTGGAAGTGTAGGTTAGAGCAAGGTCTATGTTGAGACTAGGGTCTCTTCCCACTAAAGGGGTACTGCTGGAGGAGAGATGAACTTTGGATGAAAGGGTGCCGACAAGAAGACTTGGGACATCAAGACTGTGTCAGAAGATCCTGGGTGGACTTCTTTTGCAGATTTGAATCAGTCTGTTCTACCATGTCCTGCAGGAAGACGTGCGCGGGGACCAGAGGTGCAAAAAAGCAAGGCTGACTTCTGAGAGGGCGTAACCCCTCACAAAACAAACTAACACCAAAGGCCCCTCTTCTTCAGGAGCCTGAAGGCGAAGAGACGCGAGTTCTGCCGAACCATCGTGAACAGCCTTATCTGCATATGAGAGCACCCTCAGCAGGTCTGCAGAAAGAGTCAGCTAATCCTGAGGCGTTCTCGATCTTCTTAGTGATAGTGTCCACTGTCCAATCCAGGAAACATAACGCCTCAAGCACCTTGAACAAATTCTTGATGAAGTTGTCTAACTCAGCTGAAGAGAAGAAAGCCCTAGCTGAAGCGAAGGCTTTTCTGGCATCATAAGGCCTATAGGTTCTCTCTATCAGGTGCGACGGAGGGTGTACAAACATCGCCTTCCCTTACTCTCTGTTCACCAAGAGCCACTCCTTAACCACTTTCAAGGCTTTCCTGGAAGAGGTGCCAACAGTGAGAGTTTGAGCTGAGTCTTCAACATCAGGAACAAGGAGGCAGGAGATGGAGTAGCTAGTATGAAAAAATCAGGGTAACTCTCCAGGAGAAAATGAAGCAGGGCCTTCTAAGCTGTCAGTTAAGCCGAGTCTTGATCTGTGTCTTCTTCAACCTCTGAAGAAACTGGAGAGGTCATCAGCAGTCTTGGTGGAATCTCCTGCAGGAAGGGCTTTCCTGATATAACTCAGGATCTCTGCAAGCTGACTCTTCAGTGGTGCCAAGTGAGGGGTAGTCCGATTCAGAAGCTTTGGTCTACTGCTGATGGGCACACTGTCCCGAAGCAGATGGCGCCAAGGGTTGCAAAACCATAGCAGGCACAGGTGCAGGGTGGACACGAGCAGTAGCAGGAACAGGTGTGGGTCGAACTGGTTGTGCGGGAGCCAGTGGTGGATGCACGATCACAAGAGATGGGAGTGTGCCCAGGAGTGGGGTCTCAGGTGTGGGAAACTACCTCCTCCATTGGCACTACACCTGGCACTTTGTCAATGCATACTTTGCCCACTTTATCCATTAGGACTCGAAGAAATGCCCAAAACTTGGAAAAAGAACTTACTACTACGTTAAACTTTTTATCAAACTGTTAATCCTAGATTCTAGACTGGCAATGGTATCAGGTTCAGAAGCGTGGGAGCTGAGCCAGGGCGTATGAGGGGGAGAGAAAGAGGGCTGAGGATAGGAGAAAGGTTGTTACCGGGAGTAGAAGGAAGCACCAGACTGGATTGCCTTAGGTCTGAAGAACCCCTACTCAGAGAGACCATACTATTGGCACAAATGGCCGCCTTCCTAATCCTGTTCTTCTCTGACTTATTTAAGTAAGATTCCAAAAGCTTCCACTTACTCTCATCCTAGTCCTTACACTCCTCACAGGTAAGATCTTTCATGCACACCTGTCCCCTACACTTGCTGCACATAGTATGTGCATCATAACAAATCTTGGTCAACCGCATCTTGCAGCCTTCAGTACAATAATGAAGGCTGGAAGCATTAGAATAAGACATAATAAAAAACTAACCTAACCAAGGAAAACGCAAAGAAGTAAATCAAACCAAGCCGAAGCAACAGTTGAAAGGAAAAAACCAAAGAGAGTATGTCACCGACTTCATCATAAAAACCGGCGAACTTGAATTGAGGAGCAAGCAAGACAACATGAAGTCACATTGCAACAATCACTTGTTCGCGAATTTTTATATTTAAGATGTAGTGCGAGCATAATCGTTAGCTAAATAATTTATTGGTAAGTTACTTTTATAAAAAGAACATTTACTATACCTGGTGCAACAGTTATTATGGTCAGCAACTTGTGAGAAGAGATAACGATATTTTTCCTGAAGTCTGCCCCCACACAGCACCACCATTAGAACCTTACATCCTAACACCTGTACCATTCCAGTTCGTTTCCTAATGGGTTAAAAAATCACATATGTAAAAATATAGGGATACCTTAATATGGAAAAAAGTCCTTAAACATAAACCCATAGATATCCATTAAGAAATACAATGAAACAAACAATTTCAACTAAAAAATAAAATTTAGATTTATGATAATCTTGAAATTACATATATATATACTATACATTATTCGATAATTTCTACATTATTTGATGATGATTTTACAATCAATGTATCAGGAAGTGTGACTAGACCAATGAACTACAATTCTGACATCAAATCTAGTAATTGGACACTCAAAGCAAAACACAGACTTCAATCTTTGTTTACTCCTTTCCCACTACAACTAGCATCGCAATTCTTCAACCTTCTACTGGATGTATGACATTTAAGGGGTGAAGACACAAAAATTAAACATGTCCTTTAGTTTCATTCACATGTTCCTTTTAAGCACTTCTAAGATCATAAATTTTCCCCATGAACATTAACTCAAGAAGAAATAACTGATTGTAAAGGAAAACCTGGCATTTTTATAATAAAAATTATATTGGTTGCAGGTCCACAATAATATAGCTGTGTTAGAGTTGATGGTTCTTTAATGAATAACAATAGCTTTCACACCTTGTGCTAAGTTCATCCTCAACCTAGCAAAAGGAGGTTTGAAAAATAGTTATTCATTAAAGAACCATCAACTCTCACACAGCTACAGTAGACCCTTGACTCACGAACGCATTGACCCACGTACAACTCGATCCCCGACCAAAATTATAGGTAAAATTTCACCCTTGACCTACGAACTAACTTTGAGATACGAACAAAAAAAAATGCGGAAAATAAAAATTCTGTTTGGGTCATGAACTAATTTTGAGGCATGAACATTTGAAAAATGCTGGAAATTTCTGGAAAATAACAATTCACTTTGTTTCACAAACTAATTTTTAGACACAAACATTTGAAAAATGCGCGAAATCGCCCAGCACACGTGAGAGCGTTTGAGTTGCCATGGGAACAGCCATCCTCCAGCCGCCCACGCACGGCGTCACCCACGCATCGCTCTTTGTCTCATCTCATTGTGTACAAGACGTTCGTCAATTCGCTTAGCATTTTTTGCGCTAAAACTTGTGATTTTCTTCATAATGGGCCCTAAGAAAGTGAAGAGTGGTGGTGAAAGTAAGAAAGTGCAGAGTGATGGTGAGAAGAGGGTGCAGAGGAAGATAACCATTGAAATAAAGAAAGAAATTATAGAAAAGTTTGAACGTGGTGTTCGCGTGACCGATATCGCAAGTGAGTACAAGATGGCCAAGTCGACAATTTCGACAATTTTGAAAAACAAGGATGCCATTAAAGAAGCAAATGTTGCGAAGGGAGTGACAGTACTAACCAAGATGAGATCGCAAACCCTCGAAGAGGCAGAAAAAATAATTTTGAAGTGGGTACATGAGAAACAGATGGCAGGTGATAGTGTAAACGAGCCGATCATCTGCGAGAAAGCTCGGCAAGTGTATCAGAGTTTGCTGAAGGAAACTCCTTCTACTAGTGCCACGCCAGATGATTTAAGGCTAGTAAAGGGTGGTTTGATAACTTCAAGAAAAGAACTGGAATTCACTCTGTAATTAGGCATGGTGAGGCTGCTAGCGCAGACAAGGCTGCTGCTGAGGCATTCGTGACTGAGTTTGCCGAGTTCGTGGAGGCCGAAGGATACGTCGCTCAACAGATTTTCAATTGTGATGAAACGGGCCTCTTCTGGAAGAAGATGCCCAACAGGACATTTATCACCCAAGAAGAGAAGGCGCTCCCAGGCCACAAGCCAATGAAGGATAGGCTTACGCTTTTGTTATGCTCAAACGCAAGTGGCGACTTGAAACTAAAGCCGCTACTTGTCTACCATTCAAATAACCCGCGTGCTTTAAGCAGCACAACATAAATAAGGCCAGACTGCCTGTAATGTGGAGGGCCAATACAAAAGCATGGGTGACACGGAACTTGTTTATGGAGTGGATTGATGAAGTGTTTGCGCCGACCGTGAGTCAGTACCTAACAGAGAACAAGCTACCCCTGCGGTGCCTTCTGATCATGGATAATGCCCCGGCACACCCTTCGTACTTGGCTGACTGCAGTGAACATGACTTCATTCAGTTCAAGTTCCTTCCACCCAACACGACCTCTGTTCTCCAGCCCATGGACCAACAAGTCATTAGCAATTTTAAGAAATTATATACGAAGGCGCTCTTCTCCAGATGCTTCCGTGTAACTGAAGAGACAAAATTAACCTTAAAAGAATTTTGGAAGAAGCACTTTAATGTTTTTCACTGCATAACCCTCATTGATAACGCATGGACTGAAGTTACGTACCGCACATTAAATTCTGCGTGGCGGAAACTTTGGCCCCAGTGCGTAACTGTCCGTGACTTTGAGGGCTTCGATGCAGAGATTGTGCAAGAAATTGTGTCCATGGGCAACAGTATGGGTCTACAAGTCAACGACGAAGATGTTGAAGAATTGGTCGCTGAACATTCAGAAGATTGACTGCGGACGAACTTGTTCAACTCCACAAAGAGCAGCAGGAGCAACTTGCTCGGGAGCAATCAACTGACGAAGAGGAGGCTGGGGAGGAAGTTACAGATGTCAGCAGTGATGTGATAAAAGCCGCATTGGAAAAGTGGAATGATGTCCAGTGCTTCCTTGAATTGTATCATCCGGACAAAATTGTTACGAACAGGATCGTGAATATGCTCAATGAAAATTTAATGAGCCATTTCAGAAAAGTTATGCAAGGAAGGAAAAGGCAACAGACATTGGATAAGTTTGTGATTAAACGTTCACCAAAAAAACCTAGAAGAGTTGAATCTCCGGAACGAGATCTCCCCGACCTGGATGGGGGAGGGTCTCCTTCCGCACAATAACCTCCTCCCCACCCACCACCCTCCTCTTCTCTTGTCCGTCAAGCCAGAAGTCTCGCCAGTCATAGTAAGTGTTCACTTTACAAACGTTTTTATAGTGTTAGTTTACCATTTTAAATTATATTATTAGATATATTAAGGTTTTTTACACTGACTTTTACATTATCTGTGTAAAATAAGGCAAAATATACATAATATATATTGGTTCGTAGGGGTCGAGAACCAATTAATATTATTCCCATTAAACCTTATGGGGAAATTAGCTCCGAGTCACGAACAATTTGGAACACGACCAAGGTCTAGGAACGGATTGTGTTCGTGAGTCAAGGGTCTACTGTATACTATTATGGACCTGCAACCATTACCATCATTTTCCGACACGGAAAACTGTGCCCACCAAAATTATACTTTTATGATAAAATGAGATTTTATGTATACTTACCAAGTAGTAATTACATAGTTATAGTTTCACTATCTGTCGGCAGCTAGAATTTTTGAAATTCGTGGTAGCACTTTTATGTTTTGGCTAGGTGATTACCACCGGCCACTACTGGGGGAGAGAGAAACCAACTCGGCATGGAATACAGTTGTTTATGCCCCTTTTATCCATGAGAGGGGAGGAGGGAGAGCTCTGATTTTGTAATTATTTGGTTCGTATACAAAAATCTAATTTTATCATAAAATATCATTTTTATGTCTGCAATTTACCTAGTAATTCCACAGCTGAATCCCACATTGTCAGAAGTGGGATCCATGGATACACAAGATTCCAATTTCATTATATAATATTCAAATTACATAAAGAAAAGAAAAATAGTCAGTGCTAGCATTTAGTAAATTGGCCTGAAACACTGTCGTATGTTCTGGCATAATAATAATAAAATAATATTCATAATAAAATAAACATAAAATTCCATTTAAGACAATTCTTTACCATGGCTAACTAGTAGCCTAACATGGTAAATATATTGTGAATGCAAAAAGTTTTTTCATGAAAGACTATCATATGTTCTGGCATAGCAATAAACAACATAGGGCACCAGCCTGCCATTAGCTGGCTTAATGAAAGAGCCTACTATGTACCAATAATAAAACAAGAAAAAACCCATCCTGAAAGATTCTGCTTGAAGGCAATTAAATACATGTTTCGATGGCTATTTAAGCAAGATACAGTAATACCCCGATCTTAAGTGAGCTTAGATTCCAGACCCCCTCACACACAAAAGGAAGTCTCACGGAAGTTTGGCATGGTCTCTAAAAAGGCTAATAAATGCTTACTTCTAAAGTTTGAACACTAAATATGACCCTGATCATGCTCCCTAACTATTATGCTAACTTTTAAATGAAATTAAAGTTACTATAATTTTTTTTAAAAGTTAGCTTAATGCATTACCCATAAAAAAAGAAATAAATGGTTGGTAAAAAATAAGTGCATACATACATACAACATAGTTTTCTCTTCTTTCCCCCTATTTCTTTAAAAAACCATCATGAATTTTATATTACAGTTTTGGCATTATTCTTCATTATTCTTATTACATTATTTGAAAATATTAATAAATATCGTACATACTACATGTACCTTAAAAATTCTTTCATTTCAGTAAGAGAGAGAGAGAGAGAGAGAGAGAGAGAGAGAGAGAGAGAGAGAGAGAGAGAGAGAGAGAGAGAGAGAGAGAGAGAGAGAGAGAGAGAGAGAGAGAGAGAGAATTATTATTTAAATGTTATTTAATTTACACATAAGAGATTGAAAACTTAAAATTAAAAAAAGAAATTGAACAAACACCTTTGCAGGGTTTCTCCAGGATTCAAAAATGTGGCGTTTGTGTAATACTCGTGTATGATAATTAGTTAAGTTCCAATGAAAAGTTTGCAATTTGCACAACTCAAATCACGTAAGATTGAGATACAGGTGGCCCTTGGTTAGCGGCAGGGGTTCCGTTCCTGGCCGCCAACACTAAGTGATTTTTCGACGCTAAGTGATTTTAAAGTCTACGGCCGCATCACACCTTTCGGAATACTAGACCAGTTAACAGCGCCCTAGACCACTCAAACGGCACCATGATCCCGCAATGGCACAATAAGTAAAATTATATTTATGCAGTACTATAGTAGTACTATAAAATTTACTGTGCAATACCAATGTACAGTACATTATAGTATTATAAATACTGTAAAGTGAAAAAAGCCTAGCTTCAATTTTTCATGTGTCTACAGTATGTAAAGTTATAATAAGGTTTTATACAGTGTACAGGTAGCTATAGTGTTCAAGTTATGATAATTCGTCTTATGATAATCCGATTTTATGAGAGACCAAATTACAATAGCCTGACTTTATCCCATCTTCTAGTTACATAAGTTCTAAAACAGCAAAAGAGAATGATGAAAGTATGGCTTTAACGTTATACTCGTTGCATAAACGTGTACAGCCATGAACAACCAAACGAGAAACAATTTTTTTAAGTACAACCGAACTGGATAATAACATGTGTTTGGCATGTATGTTAATCATCGTACTATAGTGCACTATTACCATAGTTATAAATGATGTTATGTAGAATAGGACTGAGATATCTTAATGTAATAACTTTATTTGCTATAGATCAAAGATCAATATAGATCAAACATCAATATAGATTAAAGATCAATCGGGAAATACACTGTTAAATTTAAACCTAGTTATAGCTGAAGCTGAGGAAACTGTTCAAGCTGCTAATGACCATTATTGTGCAACAGCAACAAGGATAAAACTCCAGTAAACGTATGCCATCAAACACAACCGTATATAAAATTGAGATAAAATCATTTTAATCAAAACTACTGTGCTTGAAAGAACACATTTTACTGTTGGTTTCACGTCAATATGAGATAAATAACGTAAAGTTCGTATTACGATGATATAAAAGAACAAAAAAAAAAAATTAGTTCACAATCACAATGAGACATATTCAAGTAATATTTCCTCCTTAAAACACATCGTACTATACGGAAAACTAACCTTGTCTCATATAAGTCAAGTATCTAGATATTTGTTTATGCTAACTAAAAGCAAAAAGTTCACTCATAATTGCGTTAAATAAGTCGAAACAAACTCGTATTCACCATCAGCTGATTTCCAAACCAAAACATTGGCTACTCCATGGAATACTGGCTTAGATTTACTGTAGTATAATACAATAATATGAGAATACATGCAATATTATTGGATACAGTGAAGTGATGTATAATTTTTTAAAAGATTTATAAAAACGATGCACACTTACTTTTTCTTCTGTGCTTATCTTAATTTTCATCACTATGCCATCTACATAGCAGCGGCATCTTGAGCTCGTACGGTCATACCTCAATATTTTGCTCGTGTAACAAAGCAAAAAATCGACCGAGTTGCACAGTTATATTTTGTACTTCTATCCCATGGAAAAACAAACAAATTGCAGTGTTGCAAAATCGAATATATACACGAGCTTTTTCTTTTAAAATCAATTTATGCAACAATAGTAAATATAATTTGTTATAAAAATGATTCAATTATATAAATCAAAATACTATTCGGGCGCGACTGAACAACCTATTGTCTTCATCATGTGAAGGGCTGTTACAAAGACTTCAAATGGACATGCGTACTGCCACTGTATCATATTTATATATAAAAATAAAAAAAATACCCTGTAATACATTTTTCATACACATTTTAGCCATAAAAGCATGAAAACTTATAAAAGAAAAGCTGAAGTTTGATTAACAAAATGAGTTATAATTAGCTCCCAAATTAATAAAATATAACCACGTGAAGTCTTTTTAATCATTTTTCGGAACAGCGGCGGACAAGAACGGACATTGAAAAAATATCCTCTGATATACGCGGAGGGCACTTACAAAAGCTGCCATAATTTGCATCATATTTATGTACAAAAATAAAAATACCCTAATATGTAATACATTTTTATACACATTTGAAACACAAAAGCATGAACATTTATAAAATTGACACATCGATTGCTAAATTTGCACTTTTTGAACTCTATTTTCGGAAGAGTGGCAGGCACCGGCGTAAAAGAACAAACATGAAAAAACATCCTCTGCTAACGTAGAGGGCAGTTTCAAAAGCTGCCTTTGTATCATATTTATGCACAGAAATAAAAATACCCTATAAGTAATACATTTTCATACACATTTTAAACATAAAAGCATGAACATTTACAAATTGACACATCAATCGCTAAATTTGCATTTTTTCTAACTATATTTTTGGAAAAGCAGCAGGCGGCGGCTCACAAGAACGAACATGAAAAAATGTATTTTTTGATAACTGGAGGGCAGTTTCAAAAGCTGCCTTTGTATCATATTTATTTGCAGAAATAAAAGTACCCTATAAGTAATACATTTTCATATACATTTTAAACATGAAAGCATGAACGTTTATAAATCGACACATCAATCGCTAAATTTGCACTTACTTAACTCGATATTTTAGGCATAGAACAGCGTCAGGGGCATATAGTTTACCCTAACACCTATGTAATAAGTCAATAAATTTTTAATATCATTTGCATAACCTTTAAGATCTGAACGGTTTCTCTGCAAATGTATGTACTTGTTAGACATAATGGTGCTAACGGCGCTGTTAACTGAAAATTGTGCCGTAAAAATACCTTAAAATATGACAAATTTGTAACTAATTTGTATTTTTCATAACTAACAAACCTGAGGTCTTAGCATTAGGATTAACTAGCGCCAAGCCGGAAACCGGTAGAATTAAATTTAAACTTGTGCGATCCAGGAACTATTGGCATCTATACCAGGTCATGGGGCATGTATACCCAGAATGCCCTAGGCGTCGTGTGACCGACCCGCCAGTTATACTTCTAACCCAGTTAGACTGCTAGAGGGGTGGTTTGAGGTGGGCCTTTAACTGTTAAGATCTCAGGTTTGTTAGTTATGAAAAATACAAATTAGTTACAAATTTGTCATTTGTTCATATATGAAACAAACCTTCGGTCTTAACATTAGGATAGACTTACTTATTGGAGGGAGGTAAGTCTGTATCTGACTGGAAGTTTGCCATCTAAATCCATTTCCGAATATTAGGAGCATTCTAAGAGAATGGACTATAAACCTTTGAACCAAAGATATAAGGAAATCTATTGGTTTCCCTCACTGGGTGCTGGTATCATGCCATGGTTTATAAACTATGGGGAAATAGAGGACCCTCTATTCTCATAAACCACTCTTGTCCCTTGTATCTGGATCTACCACCACCCCTCCCTTCCTTATTACCGAGAGGGGTGTGTTGGTACTGGAAAGTATACTATACTCTAACATAACTTTACAGTATGGCTGACCACCTCACCTGCATCTAGTCCGTTCCAGCTCATGATGGTACTCTCCTTCATACTGCCCGTAGGTAAAGGAGTAGAAAGAAAGTAGTAAAGAACAAAGACCAGTCATCCCATTCATTCTACTTTCATACCTTTATCTTAGACTAGACACAAACTGACCTGCCAGGGGTACTGGATGAGCTATACCACTTTTGCTGGGCCGCCACCACTGGACCCAAGGAAAAGGTATCCAAGGATCTATGGGCAACCTCTTTTAAATAAAAGGAAGTGAAAGTCATTTGGCGTTTCCAAACACCAGCTTTCAGAATTCTCTCCACAGACATATTCTTCTTGAATGCCAAAGAAGCACTCAAGCCTCTAATGTCATGAGCCCTAGCCCTCTCCCGGTTATCTGACCCCTTGTCTTCTGTCATGTAGGCATTCCTGATCGTTTCTCTTAGTCAAAACGATATTGTATTTCTGGACACTTCCTTTTTGTTCCATCCTGTACTTACGAACAACCTCCGGCACCCCGGCCTGAGGTGCCTTGTCCTCCTTAAGTACTCTCGTTACCCTGACGGGACACAGAAGCATCTCACCTTTGTCATTATCTACAAAATCTGCCAGAGAAGGTATGGAAAAAGTCAAATCTGCCGTACACTATTGATGGGTTTTGAGTCTTGGCCATGAATTCTGGCACAAACTCGAATGCCATTAACTTCCAACCTCTCGAGTGCTTTACAATAGATGACAGGCCATGTAGTTCCCCCACCCTTTTGGTTGAAGCTAGGGCCAATAAGAAGACTGTCTTCAGGGTCAGGCTCCTATCTGTGGACTGCCTTAGTGGTTCGTAGGGGGGTTTTGTCAGACTACTCAGTACCATGGTCAAATCCCAATCTGGGGCTTTTAGTTTTTTTGGTGAACATAACTGCTCAAAGCTCTTCATCATTATGGCCAACTCCCATGAAGATGAAATGTTCACGCCTTTCATGCATAAGACCGAGGCTAGAGCCGCCCTGTACCCCTTCACCGCAGACACAGACATATGCCTTTCTGTCCTGAGATATATCAGAAAGTCTGCTAATTGCTGAATAGTGGTACTGAGTGGAGACAAGTTCCCTCTACAACACCAATCACAGTATGCTGACCATTTTCATTGGTATACTGCTGCCGATGACTTTCCGATATTTCCTGCCATGTGCGCTACTGCTTTTAGCGAAAACCCTCTCGCTCGCAAGAGATACTCGGCAGTCTCCACCCATGAAGTGATAGGGACTTCACCAACCGGTAGTACCTCTCCACGTGAGGCTGACATAGCAGGTTGTTCCATGGGGGTAACTGTAACTCTCTCGGCACGTCTATCAGGAGTTCCAAGAGGTCCGGAAACCATTCCGCCTTTGGATATAACGGAGCTACCAGAGTCATTCTGAGGTTCTGTGACCACATTACCCTGTTCAGAACCTGATGGATTAGACAAAAAGGAGGAAATGCGTAGACGCCCAGATTGTCCCATGGCTGTTGTAGAGCATCTTCTGCTACTGCCTCTACGTCCGGGACTACCGAACAATACACTCCCACCTTTTTGTTGTACCTGGTTGCGAATAGGTCTATGATCGGCCTTTCCCACAACCTGAGCATTCTGTCCACTACTTGTTGGTGCAAGGACCACTCCATTCCCAGGATCTGATCCCTGCGGCTCAACTTGTCGGCCACTACGTTTCTTTTTCCCACTATTACGTTCTCTACAGCCCACTGATGAAGTTGAACTGTCATCACATGTAACTGTCGAGACACTAGACCTCCTTGTTTGTTTATGTAAGCTACTATTGTGATGTTGTCTGACATCAAAACCACTGAATGTCCCTGCACCCTCTCCCAGAATTCCTGTAGTGCTAGAAATGCTGCTTTTAGCTCCAGCACATTTATATGGAGTTTTCTGTCCTCGCCGCTCCATTTCGCTGAAACCATCAGCTCTTCCATATGGGCTCCCCAACCTTCTAGTGACGTATCTGAGAACAGCAGGAGATCCGGTGAGGGTTGCTGAAGGGGAACACCCACTGTCAGATTGCTGTCCTTCACCCACCACAGCAGCTCTTTCCTCACTTCTGCCAACAAGGGAAACTGCTCGTACGGGTGATCTACTATTGGAGACCAGAACTCCTTTATCCTCCATTGTAGAGATCGAAGGTGTAACCTCCCTTGTGGTACTAGCTTCTCCAAGGAAGTTAGAACTCCCAGTACTACCTGCCACTGATTTGCTGGCTGTGTTTGTTTTTCCAGAAAGGCATTCACCACTTGTTTGCATTTCTCTACTCTCTGGTCTGTCGGGAATACTTTAGCTTTTGTTGTGTCTATGACCATTCCCAGAAACACCAGCCATTGACTTGGATCCAACTGCGACTTCTCCCGATCTATCACAATGCAAAAGCTGTGACAAAACTGTAGAAGGGTCGCTCTGTCCCTGAGTAGTTTCTCTCTGGACTTTGCTATCACCAGCCAATCGTTTAGATATCTTATTAGCCTGATCCCCTGAGCATCCGCCCATGTCGACACGAGAGTGAACACTCTTGTAAAAACTTGAGGAGACGTTGTCAATCTGAAGCATACAACTTTGAACTCCAAAACTTTCTCTGCAAGACTGAAGTGGAGAAATTTCCTGGAAGACTGATGGACTGGGATCTGAAAGTATGCATCTTTCGATTGTCAGCATAAAGTCCCTGATCCTGACTGCTTGTAGAACCGTCTTTGGAGTTTCCATTTTGAATCTGGTTTTTCTTATAAACAGATTCAAAGTTGACAGGTCTATTACTGTCCTCCAGTCCCCACTGGCTTTGGGTACAAGGAAAATCCTGCTGTAAAACCCCTTTGATGGAATGGATACTTGTTCCACAGCCCCTTTTTCCATCATCTTCTTCACTTCCTCTTGCAGAATAAAAGCCTTCTGAGGTTCTTGAGCATAAGCGAGGTGAGGCAATGGATGTTCTGTCAGGGGTGGGGATACTTCGAACGGAATCAAATACCCAACTCTGAGAACCTCCACCACCCACTGCTCTGCTCCCAGTTCCTGCCACACCTTCCAGTGATTTGCCAGGCAACCCACCACTGGTGTGGCCGAGTGATGAGAGGCGCCTATCCTATCGTCTTGAGCCCCTCCTCTTCCCCTAATCCCCCTTCCTCTGTTATTTCTATTGTGAAAGGGCTGATGAGTCAATTTCTTTGGGGATGAGGGCCTTGTTGCTCTATTAGGGATGTTATGCCTCACTGGCTTCTTCCGAGGTATTTGCTGTTGCCTTACCTCCATAGGATTAGCCTGACTGCTAGATGCTTTCCTGACTGCCTGCTGTACCAACCTATCCTTAGTGTCCATCCTTCTCCTATCTATGGCCTCTTCTAGTATGGCCTCTGGCAACAGCAATTGCGACTCTAAGATATTCCCATTCCTCATTGCTAGCAGGGAATCCAAATCAACAGTGCGAATTAGTCTAGCCAAAGCTGCATCCCTCCTCATTAAAAGGATATTTGCCCAAACATTGGCACTTAAATTTGTCAAGTACGCAATTGCTTTGGCACCTGATTGTAGTAATCTAATGAACATTGATTCATCCACTGCCTTCCTCGTCACTTCTGAGGATGCAATCTTTGCAACTGCTGTCGACCAACGATCCAACTAAGAAGCAGTCTGAAAGACAGAAGAAGCTGTTGCTTCTAATGTAGCAGCATCTTGGCAAGTCATCGAAGGGCATTCCATTTTCACTTGATCTAAGGTTAATCCAGGCCTTAACCTTACAACATTTGGGTTAATTTGTCTAGACAGTAAAGGAATCGTCGGTGTCGTATAATATTTTCTGTTTCATCATTGGAGGAGGGATAAACTTAAAACAATCTATTCGATCTTAAGGAATTATCCCTTCCCCCAATCCGTGCGTTTACATGTTGTAAAACGGACTCCGCATGATTTGAAAAAGGCAATTCATACGACACCTTGGTATCCTTTTTCACACCAAAGGCCATGTCAATCCCCGGAGGAAGCATACTGTCAGGTGTTTCTGTTCTCTCCGAAAGGTTATTGAATTGACGAATCAAATCAATCACCTCGGCATACGGAGCCAGAAACTCTTGGTTCTCTCCTTCCTCCGGTTCTAGCGTACTGTGCTCAGCCACAGGAGATGCTATCTCACTCCTATCCCCTGACAAACGTCTGGGTGCTTCGTGGTCGTTTGCCCCTACGGCCGAGCCTTCTTTGATCTCCGCTGACCGCCGACGGCTCGATCCCGAACAGTCAGCAGGGGAACGAGACCGCCTCACTCCTTCTCTGCTTGTGGATCTAGAGCGAGAATCTCACCTATATCTCCAAGATGAGGGCTCTCTCAAAACCGAGCTCACTTCCTCTTCATGACGATTAATATCGTCTCCAACGACCGTCGGAGAATTCGGCCTTGATCCTTCATTTAGGCGGACAACGCCTTCCACCAATGTATTAGACGAGGTTGCCAACTCACTATTTTAGTACCTTTTAATAGGAGCCTTATCATCTTCCCTCCGTATTTTAAACGGTCTTATAGGAGAAACCAGTATCTGTGCTCTATCCTTTGCTGCACTTTTTGCCCCCAACATCGATTTCGCCAACGACACTGTAGATTTCCTTTGACTCTTTATAGTCTCTACTGGCAACTCCACGTCAGCCATTATCCCATCGGCCGCCGACTCACTCGCTCGTTCGGACTTTTGTAAACGGCTTCGCCCACTAGCTTTGAGCTTACCAGCCACTGACTTCTTGCCTTTCTTGCTGACTGGGATGTGACCGTCCTGGCCCGGAGATGAAGAAGAATTCACTCTTCTCCTCTTGGCCCGAGAAACAGTCGCGAAATCCAGTATCCTCCAACGCTTGACTGGTACACGCCGTGACGTCATCGAACTTAGTGATGACGCCGAGCTAGAGGAAGAAGAAGATGAATCACGACTTTTCTTTTTGCCTTTCTTATTAATTTCTTCATTACAGTGTGTACTACCGAGTCAGAAAGCGTATTTGAGTACGGAGGCAGTGAAGAAGACTGAGAACCAGTCGGCTGTGACATCATCGCATCTGCCATGTCGGTGTGTGACGTCGGTTGTGACGTCACCAATCTTGTAGGGATAGATTGGGCTGCTGCTGCTGGCATCCCTGCATTTGCAGCAAAACTACCCCCAATGTTCTGCATCGCTGTAACCAAAGAAGTTGTTGGCGTAGCCGCAACATTATTTCCCATAAAGTGCAGGCCTGGGGGATGAGGAATATTCAGCGCTGCCGGATTCTGCTAGAACTGTGACGCCTTATAATGCGACAGCAAATCTTCCAAGGTTGGTACGCCTGGAAGGCCTAGCGCCGCCCACATACCCTCCATCCTGTTCAAATCGGGAGCCGGCAACTGGAACAAAGATGCCGATGCTCCCCCCCTCCCTGCTGGGAACAAAGGAGCATAAATATTATGCATCAAATTACCCAACACCCCTCCTGGCGTTTCTGAAAACGAACCACTAGGAGAAACTGAAGGGGTATGGGACAAATCAAAGGCAGGTGACAAAACATATGGAGCAGACTGGTGTATTGCCAATACAAAATAAGCCGGCGACGCTTGGTCATCCAAAGATGGCGTCGACTCCTTTCTTTTGTACAGTGGTACCTCGAGATACGAAAGGCTCAACTTATGAAAAACTCGAGATACGAAAGCCGACACGAAAAATTTTACTGCTCTACATACGAAAAGTTTTCAAGATACGAAAAGTTTCTGAAAGTCCGAGATTCCCCCAATAACAATTTTGAAAGTCGCGCCGCGCGCCGCCATCTTAGTTCTAGTAGACTCACCACCATCCTCCTGCTCACCCATTGGTTCCTGATGCTAGCCAAGCCATGAGATCCTTCTCTCCTATTGGACAGCAACCCTCCCATCATGCATCTTATACGTATGTACGTGGTGGCGTCCCTACCCCGGCCACCTCGTACCAGAATCTTTATCGTACGCATGCGGCATTCGTTCGGTCCAATGATTTCGTTTAGTATCGTAAATTTGTTAGTGATTTCGTTGTGCTACTTTATCGTGTTGTGAGAACCTAATTAGTATACGTACTACATACATAACTTAATTACGTACAGTACATATAGTCATGGGTCCCAATGAAGTTGCTGAAGTTCACAGAAAGAAGAGAATGCTTTCTATGGAGACAAAGATGGAGATAATAAAAAAGTATGAAGCTGGCTTGCGGTAGTGTGATCGCTAAGGAATATGGCCGAAATCCGTCGACGATAGGCACCATCCTTAAGCAGAAGGAAGCCATCAAAGCAGCTACACCTTCCAAGGGCGTCACTATTTTGTCCAACAAGAGGAGCCATGTGCATAATGAAATGGAAAGGCTGCTTCTTGTATGGATCGAGGACAAAGAAATCGATGGCGATACGATAACCGAGACGGCAATCTGCCAGAAGGCCAGCGCTATTTTCAGCGATTTGATTGCCCAAGCCGAAGACGACGGTGGAGAGGGGACATCAACGGCAACCCCAGAGTTCAAGGCTTCTCATGGGTGGTTCGAAAAATTCCGTAAATGGACTGGCATCCATTCGGTGGTGAAGAAATTGAAATTACGTAAAGTATAAAAAAGTAAAAAGAAATGTAAAAATAAAAAAAAATAAAAAATAAATTCTATTTTAAGTTTTTTGTAAAGTTAAGTGTTACAGTTTTGTTAATGTGTTTTGTAAAGTTTAGTTTGTTTTTCTGACATTTTTTTATGTGTTTCGTAAAGTTAAGTGTACGTATCTGCCGTTTGTCTTCCTCCTCCTCTGCCGCCACTTTCGGAGATAGCCTCACTCGAAAGGTAAGCTTCCACATTTTACGTTACAGTAATAATATTTCTTGTACACTAATATACACTTTATTTACAGGTTTTGCATTTTTATTATTAAGTTACGTATTGAATGGTCCAAATTGTTGTAGTATTTCATTGTTTATAGGTCAATTTACCTTTATTATGAAATTTACTGGGGTGTTTTTGGAGGGCTTGGAACAGATTAGCCATTTTACATGTAAAATGTGGTCCAAGATACGAAAACCTCATGATACAAAAGGCGCCTCGGAACGGATTAATTTCATATCTTGAGGTACTACTGTACTGGCCTTTGTCATAAAACTTCCTCCACTGTTCCATCGACCAACCACGACAAATAGAACAAGGATTAGTAATTGTACATACATTTTCCCTGCACCTACTACACGTTGGATGAGGATCCGTTGACACCGAAGTTAGGAATCTAGAACAAGGAAAGCCACCGACTCCAGGGCATTTCCTTTGTCTCGCCTTCAAAACAGAAGAAGATCCTGATGGAGATGCAAAACACTCCATCTCACCACTTACACACTCTTACAGCTCACACCCACACTGAGCACACTCAGAAAAAGAGAATTAATAAGAAAAATGAAATTGAAATGGATAAAAATGGGCAAACTAAAACTGGCTTTAAACAGATAGACAGAGAACACATCCTATCTTAAAGGCGGTGGTATACATGCCCCGTGACCTGGTATAGATGCCAATAGTCCCTGGTTCACACAAGTTTAAATTTAATTCTACCGGTTTCCAGCTTGGCGCTAGTTAATCCTAATGTTAAGACCGAAGGTTTGTTTCATATATGAACAAACCTTATTTTTTTAAAGAATATTTTTTACGACAGCCATAAAACCGATTCGCCACTAAGCGATTGCACCGTTAACCATGGGCTGCCTGTATCACCGTACACCGAAATCCAGTATAAAATCCTGAAAATAAGAATAACTTGCCGCCACTACACACTCAATGTTTCCATGAGTGCAACAGAAAAAAGAATGATGTGGTCAGCCAAGTCATTCCGTTGTACCTACACTGAGCTTTCAAAAGCTTCCCACAAAATTTGAATTCTTGAGAGAGAGAGAGAGAGAGAGAGAGAGAGAGAGAGAGAGAGAGAGAGAGAGAGAGAGAGAGAGAGAGAGAGTGACGAGAGAGAGAGACGAGACGAGAGAGAAGATGAGGAGAAGGAGAGAGAGAGAGAGAGAGAGAGAGAGAGAAGAGAGAGAGACTTCAACCATAGAATGGACTGTGAACATCAAATATACCCAACCCTACCCACAAAGATTTTTACTAAATCTACAGATCAATTTTTCCCATTCTTTTTTTTACAAAGATTTTTATTCAATCTACATACAGATCAACTTTCCCTATTTTTTACCCTGAAATGATGAACAAATACAGTATTAGTTATATAGGGCATCATTTCTTTATTCCTATGGATATAAAATCAAAGCCCAGAAACAAATACTCACTGATCAAATACATTAAGCAAGAGGTTCAAAGTAAGATGAGTGGCAAGTGTCACACGAACTTGGCGATGTTTATGAGTGGCTCGTAGGATTTGGTGTATAACCTCCTCAATCTGGTTCACTCGAACCATGTCACTGTTCTCACCAGCTCGTAATCCAGCATTATCAAATGCTGAAGCCACACACTGAAGGGCTACATCATTCACTAAAAGAGAAAAATGACATTTATAATTAATTTGTATTTTTCATAAATAACAAACCTGCAGTCTTAACATACTAAGAATAAATCTTCTGGTGCCAGTTGGAAACCAGTAAAAAAACAGCTAAAATAGTAATGCAAGGAATCGGTGACAGGGGTCTATATTCCTGGAGATTGCATTACTACGAAAAATTTGTCTCAAACACCTATGATATACAATTCCTTGACGAGTTTTCAATACTATAAAATGATCAAAGTAGAAAATTTTTGGTTTTATGTAAGATTCCACAAAAAATTTAAATGCTATCAGCAAATTACTGTGACATATTGTTACATTTGGCAGACGAATTTGTAAAAGAAAAAGTCTTGCCATAAAAACTTACGTTTCAGTCGTGTCTGAAGTCGACGCAGTTTACATGCAGTTCGATAGGCAGCATATTTTACAGAGTTGGCAGACAAAACCTCCTCCATAATCCGTACATATTCTGGATGATCCCATTGTGTAACACCAAGAGAGTGACTGAGGACACAAACTACATGTGAATGGGAATATTTAGCAGCATGAAAGATTTATTCACTAAATGCACTTTTCAAACTAAAGCTGGTAAATTACAATAGACCAAAATCATTGTAAACTACAACAGAAACAGTAGACCTTGATAACACTAATCTTTATTCAATTTGTGCACAAGCTGTTCAACTGTTTCTCTCTAAATTTACATAATTTATGCTTAACATTACCACAGAATATCTAAAATGTTCAATTTCATAAACTGAATATTGTACTTAAGATTTACATTCAGCTTCAGACTCAACTGCACCACTTACTAATTCACTCAAGTTTCCCATTACAGCAAAAGAGTTTCTTCACTTTACATCAAGGAAAGCCTACCAACTGTGACAAAAGATGCATCATGTACTATATGATATTCTCAAGTCCAACATTATATCATATGTCAAGACATTATACAAGATGAAAAAGTCTTTGCTCACTTAGAACAACACTGTTGCCATTCATTTCAAAGAGCATTCATACATGAGGCTTTAATTCAAATCAAATGCAACACTACCTCATTTTCAAAAAGCATGGACTCCACTACCAAGGCTATTGTATAAGTATGCACTCTGAAAGGTTATCAGTACTAACATTTTCCTAAATACATACTTGAACAAGCAGGGCAAGCTCCATCAATTTGAACATGGCCTGGAATTACAGGATCTTCAGTTTTGATGGACAGCAGAACCTAAGAAACAGGACATGCTCCATCAAATTGAACAGGGCCTGGAACTACAGGATCTACAGTTTTGATGGACAGCAGAACCTAAGAAGCAGGACATGCTCCATCAATCTGAACATGGCCTGGAATTACAGGATCTTCAGTTTTGATGGACAGCAGAACCTAAGAAGCAGGACATGCTCCATCAATCTGAACATGGCCTGGAATAGGATCTCAGTGATTGGACAGCAGAACCTAATAACTTCCATGCTCCAGTCATGAACATGGCCTGGAAATTACAGAATCTTCAATGATGGAGCAGACCTAAGAACAGGACATGCTCCATCAATTTGAACATGGCCTGGAACTACAGGATCTTCAGTTTTGATGAATGGAACAGACAGACAATAAGGAGCAGGACACCTGCTGCTCCATCAATCTGAACATGGCCTGGAATTACAGGATCTACAGTTTTGATGGACAGCAGAACCTAAGAAGCAGGACATGCTCCATCAATTTGAACATGGCCTGGAACTACAGGATCTTCAGTTTTGATGGACAGCAGAACCTAAGGAGCAGGACATGCTCCAACAATCTGAATATGGCCTGGAACTACAGAATCTTCAGTTTTGATGGACAGCAGAACCTAAGAAGCAGGACATGCTCCATCAATCTGAACATGGCCTGGAACTACAGGATCTTCAGTTTTGATGGACAGCAGAACTTAAGAAATTAACCTCAACTACAAATCCCCAAGCAGTTTTCAAACCATGGGTTTGGTTTTCCTAGCTTTTCTCTTAGACTTTAAAGAATTCTAAGGAACGTTGAAAACATCAGACCACACTGATAGAGACCATGGTTCACGGTAAAACTTCAGAAGCATGCCGCACTGGATATTAAAAAAATAATCACCTACATGGAAAAAGCAAGTGAAAAGCTATATAAAAAGTATAGTCATTGTATGAGAAATTGAATGAGGTCGAATTAAATGAGTTTGATAAGTTTTTACATCGAATTTTTCCTAAGTCGGGAGAGATGTTTCCTCTACTGTAATGTTTACTTTTAATGAGCTGTGTAACTACTAAAATCCGCAGAGAAACGAATATACTATGACATCTTACACGATCTGTTAGGTTACGTAGTGCCCCGCAAATCACTTTTTTCCTGCTCCTCCCACCTGAAAACCCTGGTTCCCACTGGGGTCCCCTATAATTGTAGTAGTAGGTTTAGGGTTAGATTGTGTGTGTAAGAGTAAGTGATGGTTTCTTGTTTTTAAAGAGTTTCCTCATGTTTCTACACTGTGCAACACCAATCTGATGGTTTCTTGCCTTTTTTCATTGTTAAACCTTAAAAAACTGGTGCAGCATGCTTCTGAAGTTTTACCTAATTCACTTCCCTTCACTTTGTATCAAATAAGCACCTGTGAACCAAGCACAATAATAAGAAGAATAACTCCCCAGCCTTAGAAGAGTTTCTGGGGAAAATCTCAGAAGATCCAAAGCACTCTAGGGACATCTTTGTAGGAAGGTTGCTAGTAAAACTAAAAGCAACTATGAACACCACTGTATGGAACATAGAACATTATAGTTCAACTCACTGAAAATACCATCAAAACTACTATTTCTTGTTTCAGATAGCATTTTCAAACCATCCCTACTGCATGTATTTGCACTTGCATAATTTAACCCTTTTGCTGTGGAGAACAACTGTAGTTTCCCTAGATTCCCGAGCCTTCGCTGCGGAGATTAACTTTTCTCCGTATCGTGTAAGAAAATTTTTGCTAATTCTTCTCTCTGTCATTCGCTGATCTTGGTAAGTTTCAGTCATTTTTACATTTTCAGTCATTTTTACGTTATGTCAACATGAAAATATAATATACTGTATATATATAAATATTTTATGATAGCAGTACACATATTTTGCTATATAAATCAATATTATTTATGGAATTATTGTAATATCTAAATATTTTATGATAGCAGTACACATATTTTGCTATATAAATCAATATTATTTATGGAATTATTGTAATATCATGCTAGCCAATGCTCAAAAGTTTTGTTTACATTCGGCAGCTGTCGTGTAGGCTAGCTGCCTTGGCTGTCTATTGATCCCGTTGTATTTATATGTGATGAAATATGTGTATAGAGTTTTGTTTTTCAATAGACTAAACCTCACATTTATATTAGTAAATTACTATATTTAGTATACTATTGGGGAAAATGCTCTAATTTGCTTTGTTTTTATTAGTCAGCTGACTTTGTCCCTTTAATTTTTCCCTTTAACTCTGGGTGTAGCCTAACCATAATTTTTTTCTTTGCTTTTATGGGTATGAAATGGCCTCCACTTCTCGTCAAGTATCTTTAGACAAAATTGATGATATTCTGTTTGGATCTGACTCAGAATTTGGGTCAGACATTGATGATCCTACATCAGCTGATGATTATGATAGTACTGATGAAGATATAGATGAAGACATCCCAGCAACACGTTCATCAACCACAGCTGATGTAGCAAACTCATCGTACGTATTGGAATAAAATGAATTATAATAATAATCCAACTCAATTACATTATGCTTTTGATTACTCAGCCTCTCATGAAGTAATTAATTTTGAAAACTTATATCCGTATGAGTGTTTTACAAGATTTTTTCCAAAAAAACATTTATGAACATGTTGCAAAAGAAACTAATAAGTATTTTAAATCCATGATAGTTACAAAACAACCTTTACCAAAAAGATCAAGATACCACCAATTGTCAGATGTAACTGCTGATGATAAAAAAGCTGTTGTTGCTATTGAAATAGCTAAAGGTATACTTTAAAGGTAGGCTTATTTTTCAAACAGTATTTACCATCAAAGCCTTCAACTAAATGGGGAATAAAGGTATGGTCAATGACAGATGCACATACTGTTTACCTGATTAAATTTAACGTACTATAAAATGGGAAGGACTCTGCACGTCAGCCATCAGAAGGATTAGGTACTCAAGTTGTTCTGTCTTTTTTAGATTATGAAAACAAAGGTCATATTATATACATGGACAGTTTCTATAATAGTGTGTCCCTTTATGACAAAACACTTCAGACAAAACTTTAGCTTGTGGAACAGTTACGATAAATAGGACGGGTTTGCCAACTGATATGAAACAAATAACAGTTAAAAAGGGAGCTTTACCAGTAACATGGGTGATAAATGATGGTAAAATGCTTGCTTGTTCTTGGCAAGATACGTACAACCAGGGTTAATTTACTACGTATCTAGTTTTGGGACAGTAGGTACATATAAAGTGAAAATTCATTCAAAGAATAGTGACAGAGAAATTGATAAGCCTTGTGTTCATGTAGAATATAATAAGTATATGGGGGGAGTTGATAAGTTTGATCAACTTTGCTCAACATATCCTTACAAAAGAGAGAACCAGAAATGGTACCAACCCATTTGGCACTTCATAGTTGAAGCAGCATTAGTGAACTCAAATATATGCTACAATATTCAAAATCCCACTGCTAAGCTTGATAAAAAAAATTCACAGAAAAAATTATCAACAATTTATTAGAAGGGTATAAGGGGAGCAAAACTCAAAGAAGGGGTATATATTCAAATCCTATGGAATCTAGATTAACTGAAAGTCATTTTCCAGCACAGTATGTTGACAAAAAACCACAAGCCTCAATGTATTGTATGCTCTATCTTTCCAAAGAATTGCGTGATGAAAGGTAAAGGAGAATGTAAGAGAAAGCAACCCACCTATTTTTGTGATCAATGTGTTGAAAAGCCACCTCTTTGTATTATTCCATGTTTTGCAAAATATCACACCTATAAAGTGTACAAAAAGCACTGCCAATGTGGAAAATAAATGTCTGTGGCATTGAAGAATGAGGCAAAGGATTGTTGGTGAAATTAATAGTCATCTATGAGAAGCAATTTTTGTGATTTTTCTTAATTTTTACCCTTTTATCAAATATTTCAAGTCAGAAAATGATACACCAAAGCAAAAATAATGTTATATTCTGAAAATAGAATGGTTCTACAACACATAAAAAATTGTTTTAATAAATTTTAAGCATTTTGAATTTTTCATTGAAAATTTACACAATGCTGTGAAACGTACATATTTGCAAATCACAACGAAAGGGTTAACCAAAAGGCACTTATATTTGACAAACTTCACAGCTGGAAAATACTAACAAGTAACAACTAAGGTCCTCATGCTCTGATGAATGCCAACCAGCTACAATTTAAGTACAACTTCTTAACTAGCCACACTATCAACTTGTGGTGATCTAAAGATATTGGTATATGAACATAAAATACTTAATAACTGAAGTTTCAACTTTAAAACTTTCACCCTAAGAAGACTGACAGTCAGTACTATATTGTCATCTTAACAAGGCAGCCACCTATCTTTAATGTCTAAATTGGTCTTCTAATAGTTTTCCACATACAAATACACAATACATTACAAACAATATTAAACATCAATCACAAACAATAAGGAATACTTTTTATCCACCATATGAGCTGGCCACTGCCATGGAAATTAACAAATGTAGTTTGGTTTCAACAATTTTTTTTAGTGGAGCATTATGTTAAAATTCCATAAATTCTCATACACAGAAATGACAAAATTGCCATAAAAAAAAAAACTCATCTTAGGACCATGGCATGGTAATAAAAATGACAATCTTGGGAACTGTAACCAGAATGTGTTTTCAAAATAAAAGTTTAAATAACTTATTTCATCAGCTCCAACCATTGCTGCATTCATCACATAATGATGATCAAAAGATAATTAGATAATAAGGTCTATTGGTGGAAAATATAAAACCTAAATTTATAAGAAAGCAAAATACCACTTACTTCACATAGTATGGAACACCAGATGGCAAACGAGCTCTACCCCAGTCTTCTAAGACACATCCTAAAAGAAAGGGTACAGTAATTACAATTTTAGCCATTTCAGCAATGATGGTACGTAAACATAAATTTTAGTAACCTAGCATTACAGTAATTGCAAATAAATACTTACAATTAAAAGCCTATATACTATGTACAGTGGAACCTCAGTTTTCTTACATATACAGGCAGTCCCAGGCTTACGACAGGGGTTCCGTTCTTGGGATGTGTCATAAGCTGAAAACCGTTGTGAGCTGGAGCATCATCAAACATCCTAAGAAAACCTTAATTTTAATGCTTTGGGTGTATTAAAAACTATGTAAACCGTGTTTTTCTGTCAGATCAGCGTCGTAAACAAAGTCCAAAACAATCATTCCCATACGAAATAATGAAAATGATATTGTTAAGATACAATAAAGTTTTGTACATACTTACCTGGCAGATATATACTTAGCTATAGACTCGGTCATCCCGACAGAATTTCAAAACTCGCGGCACACGCGACAGGTAGGTCAGGTGATCCACCATTCCCGCCGCTGGGTGGCGGGATCTGGAACCATTCCCGTTTTCTAAGCCATAATTTCTCTTCCACCTGTCTCCTGAGGGGAGGATGGGTGGGCCATTAATCGTATATATCTGCCAGGTAAGTATGTACAAAACTTTATTGTATCTTAACAATATCATTTTTGTATATGAAAACTTACCCAGCAGATATATATTTAGCTGACTGGCACCCTTGGTGGAGGGTAAGAGACAGCTAAAACATAATGATAATACTAATAGTAAATACATTAAAAAACAGGGAAAAAACAACATATGTTCTTGGATATAAAAATCCATGGTTCCTACCTGATTGGGCTGAAGACTTCATGACTACTGTCGATGAGTCTGCCTGCCTCAAGAGTCCCAGCGAGGTATGGACCTATGGCTGAATAACTCTTTGGATCGTGTCAATGGGGGCTAGCCCGCTTACGCGACAGAGCCTACTCTGGATCGTACCAATGGGGGCTGACCCACTTACATGGTAGAGCCTTGACCTTCGTCATATCAATGGGGACTAGCCCCCTTACATGACAGAGTTAAGGTTTCTATAAATAAACACAAGGAGCACTGAAGCCAATCCCGATCACCTGACCATGTTAGTACTGTTATAACCTATGAATTGCAAGAGGGTCCCCTATTCCCTCTAACAATCAACCAATAAAAACAACCACCAATAAAGACAAATTTAAACACTAAAGTAAGTTAAGAAGGATTAGCCTCAGCTCCTTCTCCCAGCACTGAATTCGCCGAAACATACGCTCCCAGAGCAAAGCACTTTTCGTAAGAAATCTTTACGTCTCTTAGGTAATTGGAGGCAAACACAGAATTACATCTCCAAAAAGTAGACTCTATAAGTGCCTGAAGAGACCATGTTTTGTGAAATGCCATTGACGTAGCTATGGCTCTCACTTCATGCGCTCTTACTCTGAGAACCTTGAGGTGCTCTTCATTGCAAGTAAGGTGAGCTTCCTTTATTACATCCTTTATGAAGAAAGTAAGGGCATTCTTTGAAATCGATCTTTTCGGATCTCTTACAGAGCACCAAAGACTTTCTTCTGTACCTCCTAGCAACGCTTTCTTCTTCAGGTAGAACTTGAGTGCCCTGACTGGACACAAAGTCCTCTCTAGTTCTCTTCCTGTTAGTGAAGAGAGTCCTTTTATCTCAAAGCTTCTTGGCCAAGGTTTTGAGGGATTTTCGTTCTTTGCTAGAAAAAGTGGTTTAAAGGTGCAAATCACTGAATCCTTCTTAAAACCCACTTTACCTTCCAAAGCTTGCAACTCGCTAATTCTCTTAGCTGTTGCTAAAGCAAAGAGGAATAAGGACTTTCTAGTTAAGTCTCTAAATGAAGCTGTGTGAGACGGTACGAATTTTTCCGACATTAGGAACTTGAGGACCACATCCAAGTTCCAGCTAGGTTTCTTGATTATATGGTCTTTCGTGGTTTCGAAAGACCTTATAAGGTCATGGAGATCTTTATTATTGGTCAGATCTAGTCCTCTATGTCGAAAGACTGAGGCCAGCATACTCCTGTAACCTTTTACTGTTGATACTGCCAGGTTACAGTCCTTTCTCAAAAATAGAAGAAAATCTGTGATTTCAGTTACAGAGGTACTGGAAGAGGATATTTTCTTCCCCTTACACCATCTTCTAAACAACTCCCACTTCGACTGATACACCCTAGAGGTGGAGACTCTTCTGGCTCTTGCAATAGCCTTCGCCACTTCGCGCGAAAAGCCCTTTGCTCTGACGAGTCCTTTGACAGTCTGAAGGCGGTCAGACTTAGAGCGGGGAGGTTTTTGTGAAATCTGTCGAAGTGGGGTTGTTTGAGAAGATCGTTCCTTAGTGGAAGCGATCTAGGAAAATCTACTAACCACTCCAGCACCTCTGTGAACCAATCGAGAGCTGGCCAAAAGGGAGCGATGAGGGTCATTCTTGTTCCTTCCGAGCAAGCGAATTTCCTCAATACTTCCCCTACTATCTTGAAAGGAGGGAAGGCGTATGTGTCCAAGCCTGTCCAATCTAGCAGAAAGCTGTCTACTGCTACTGCTTGTGGATCCGAGATCGGGGAGCAATAGTTCTCTAATCTATGATTCCTGTTGGTCGCGAACAGGTCTATATTGGGCCTTCCCCACAGATGCCACAGTTGTTGGCAAATCTGAGGATTGAGAGTCCATTCCGTGGGTAGGACTTGGTCTTTTCTGCTCAACAGATCTGCCCGGACATTTCTCTCTCCCTGCACAAGCCTTGTGAGAAGAGAGATCTTCCTTTCCTGAGCCCAAATCAGCAGATCCTTTGCTGATTCGTACAGGGAAAAGGAATGCGTCCCCCCCTGTTTCTTTATATATGCGAGGGCTGTTGTGTTGTCCGAGTGGATTTGAATCCCCAGACCTGAGACCTGTTCCTTGAAATGAACTAGAGCTAGATGAATGGCTGTTAGTTCTTTCTTGTTTATGTGCCAGGACAATTGTTCTCCTTCCCAAGTGCCTGACTCTTCTTCCGAACCTAGGGTCGCTCCCCACCCTGAATCTGAGGCGTCTGCAAATAACGCTAGGCGAGGGTTCTCTAAGTGAAGGGAGATTCCCTTGCTTAGTTTTTGTGGATCTAACCACCAGCGGATATTCTCCTTGATTCCTTTCGAGATCGGAAAGGTTTCTCCCAGATTTTTGGACTTCCAATCCCATCTCTCCTTCAGATAAAATTGAAGGGGTCTTAAGTGTAGTCTTCCTAAGGAAACGAACTGTTCCATCGAGGAGAGGGTCCCCAGTAAGCTCATCCATTCCCTCGCGGAACAATGTTCTTTCCTTAAGAAGACTGCCACCTTTTCCAAGCAGCGTTCTCTCCTTTCCTGCGAAGGATACGCTAGAAAATCCCGAGAATCCATCTGAATCCCCAGATAGACAATACTTTGCTGGGGAGTCAGCATGGATTTCTCGCGATTGACTAAAAGTCCCAGGGACTTTGTCAATTTTAGAGTAAGTAAAAGGTCCTCCAGACATTTTTTCTCAGATTGGGCTCTTATTAGCCAATCGTCCAGATATAATGAGATCCTGATCCCTTCCAGATGTAGCCAATAAGCTACATTCTTCATGATGTCCGTGAAGACTTGAGGGGCAGTCGAAAGTCCGAAACACATCGCTCGGAACTGGAAAACTTTCCCTTGGAACATGAATCTTAGATATTTCCTTGCTGCCGGATGAATTGGCACATGGAAATACGCATCTTGAAGGTCCAGGGACACCATCCAGTCCCCTGGACGAAGAGCAGACAGAACAGAGGAAGACGTCTCCATCGAGAATTTCTTCTTCAAAACAAAGAAATTCAGGGCACTGACGTCTAGAACCGGTCTCCATCCCCCCGATGCTTTCGGTACCAGGAACAACCGATTGTAAAATCCTGGAGACTGGAGATCTTGAACCAGTTCTACCGCTTCTTTGGAAATCATCTGTTCCACTGCCTGCAAAATAGCAAGTTTTCGGACTGGATCCGAGTATCTTGCAGTCAACTCCCTTGGAGTTGTCGTCAAGGGAGGATTTTCCCTGAAGGGGATCAAGTATCCTTTTTTCAGGATCGAGAGGGACCAAGAATCCGCTCCCTTCTGCGCCCAGACTTTTGCAAACTGGAGTAGTCTGGCACCTACTTTTGTCTGGAGGACTCCCTGTTCATCTAGACTTCCCGAAGGACCTACTAGATGGTCTACTCCTTCTTTCTGGTCTGCGACCTCTAAGAGGGGTCCTAGAAGAGGAGGCACCTCGAAAGGGCTGTACAAAAGAGGGTCTCTCTCTTTTTTCGATAGGCACGGCTGGCCTAAACTTCTTGGCTGAGTGAGTGAGGAGATCCTGAGTTGCCTTCTCCTTAAGAGATTTTGCAACCTCCTTAACAGTCTCCTGTGGGAACAGATGAGGGGACAAAGGTGCAAAAAGAAGAGATGCTCTTTGTAGGGGTGATACGGCTCTTGCTAGAAAAGAGCTAAAGACCGATCTCTTCTTTAAGACTCCTGTTCCGAAAAGTGAGGCAACTTCTACGGAACCGTCCATAACCGCTCTGTCCAAGCAAGCCAGGACGCTTGAAAGTTCTTCCATGGAGACAAAGTCAGTGTCCTGAGCTCTCTTAGCTAATGCTCCCAATACCCAGTCCATGAAATTGAACACTTCTAGGGTCTTAAAGAGGCCCTTTAGAAGGTGGTCCAGCTCACACATGCCCCATGTTGCTTTAGCAGAAAGCAAAGACTTCCTCCTGGAAGAGTCCACTAGAGAGGCAAAATCCGCGTCTGCGGAAGAAGGGAGGCCTAACCCCATGGGTTCCTTGGTCTCGTACCACCTTCCCGGTTTCCCTGTTAACTTGGAAGGAGGGCAGGAAAAAACTGTTTTGCCCGCTTCCCTTCTTGAGGTTAACCACTCCGAAAAGGTCTTTAAAACCTTTTTCATACAGAGAGCAGGGCGCATCATGACGAAGGAAGACGACTTGTGAGCTTTCGTACTCGACATTAATGATCCTGGTGAAGGAGGATCAGCAGGATGAAGGGAGTCTCCGAACTCCTTGAGAAGCAGAAGAGAGAGCCTCTTGTAGTCAGAAACTGCTACATCTACGGGCTCCTCCTTGTCCGATACTTCTTCCAACGGATCCACTGAAGGAGACCGTTTGGGAGTGATCGGGCTCTTCCCGGGAGAAGTACTCCTTTCCCAAGAAGGGGAGCGCTGAAAGATCGAACTTCTATACGAAGAATGAGGCTCCTGTCGGTCCGAAACATTCTTGCGCCTACTAGACTCTTGTTGCCTAGGCACTTGAGGTTCGCCAGACTCGCGGCGCTTGATAGGCTCCTGACGCCCTGATTCAGGGCGCTTGACTGAATCCCTGCGCCCTGACTCCTGACGCCTAACAGGCTCCTGGCGTCCTGACTCTTGACGCCTAACGTACTCCTGGCGCCCTGACTCCTGGCGTCCTGACTCCTGCCTTCTAGCAGACTCCTGACGTCCTGAATCCTGTGGCTTGAGAGGCTCTTGACGCCCTTTCTTGCGTCTCACTGCCTCTTTGCGCCTGACTGGCTCCTGGTCCTGTAGTCCCAAAGGATCCTGATACCTAAATTGGTTTAGTTTCTCTTCAGGTTCCTTGAACCTAAACCGATCGAGACTTCTGCTCGATTCACGACGTCTCGCAGGAGAGAGGCTACGTACTTCCTGTCTGCCAGGATTCAAAGCCTTGTCCACCAGAGGGCGCTTTGGAGAAGAAAGCCTATAGGGCGAAAGGACTCGCCTGTCAGGAGAACAACTCCTGTCCGACGAGTCTCTCGACGAAGGCGATAATCGCCTTGGAGATTGTGGGGGTTCTCTCCTATATGAAGAGGGGCGCTTAGAGGAGCTCTTAACAGGGAGCGAAACATCTTTCCTCCTTGTTGTATCTTTAGCGAAGGAGCCTACTAAAGAGGACAACTGCTCTTGCAGATTAATCAGGAACTTCTTCGTTGGATCCTGAAGAGAGGGCTCCTCCTGTCTCGTCTTCTTAGGTTCTGAGGGCCAATTCTCGGGAAAACGCTCTAGGCTGGAATCAGCCGCGTCTCCTTTTGGCGCCTTCCAGGCTCTCTTCAAAGGGCGCGATTGAGAGGCCGAACTCCATCCTCGTTTAGGAGAGGAAGAGTCAGACGAGAAACACTTCCTTAGGAAGCTTTTCTGCGGCTATCCAAGGCAGCCTAGGACTTTACAACAGGATCTGCCGAAGGGACGCCTGACCGTTGGGGATGTTCTGCATCCTCCCTGCAGCTTTCGACATTCCTCCTCCCCTGGTCCTGGGAGTTTGGAAGAGGTCTAGGCCTAGGAGCAATGAGGAACCGGTCAGACGCCCCCTCCACTGCACTGAGGACACTGCGTAAATCACTATCACCACTCTTACCTTCATTTAGAGCTCGTAACTGAGCTTGTAGTTTCTTGATAGAAGCTTTCACATTTTCCCTTTCTGAAGAAGAATCTTTGGATTCAGTACAGGGAGAAGCAGCTGTGGCTAAGGGAAAATCGTTAGTAGTAGGAGAGTTAACAACTTCTTGTTCTAGAGAACAAGATCTACTAGATGACCTAGCTGAAGCTTTCCTTACTCTATCTCTCTCAAGCTTCCTAACATATGAAGATAACTCTTTCCATTCAAGCTCTGTTAGGTTTTTGCACTCAATACAGGTGTTATTAAAAGAACATTCATTCTCTCTGCATTTAGCGCAAACATTATGAGGATCTACCGCCGATTTCGGTAGCCTAACCTTGCAACCTTCCCTACTACAAACTCTAAACATAGGTGAAGCCTTAGCGTCAGACATCATGAAAGAGTAGCCAGTAGCCAATACCAAAGTCGAAAAACAGTCCACAATAAGCGTATGCCAAGCCAGAGAAAAAACAGAATACGTCACCAAAAAACCAATCCAAATTCTCGGCAAACGAGTTGAAATCCAAGATGGAGGAACGAACAATAGGTGTTGTCCGTTCAACCGACAGAGAAATTATGGCTTAGAAAACGGGAATGGTTCCAGATCCCGCCACCCAGCGGCGGGAATGGTGGATCAACTGACCTACCTGTCGCGTGTGCCGCGAGTTTTGAAATTCTGTCGGGACGACCGAGTCTATAGCTAAGTATATATCTGCTGGGTAAGTTTTCATGTACAAAAATACAATTATAATGCGTTCCAGACTCCCAAAAATATATTCTTAAAATACATTTTAAAGGGAATAAACAGTTTTACATACAAAAAACAATGAGAAATAAATATAAATGAACAATGAAAAGAATAATGAACATTTAACATCACTCTTACCTTTATGGAAGACAAAGAGGAGAGGTTATTGTTTGTAAACAGAATCCCCTCCAAAAAGGACTTCAGGTATAAAGAACTTATCTGGGGTTACTTCTCTACATTTTTCAGTGGCACTGTCTGGGTTACTTCCCCACTTCATTTTTTACTGGCAATAGGAACAGCTTATGAGTCAATGGATCCTGTCGCACAACAAAACTGTCCCAAGACATTTGTTTCTGACTTCTCTTTAAAATCTGCCTAAAGTGATACAATGATTTGTCATTAAACATGTTAGAGACAGATTTCATCATCTTTGTTAGGTTGAAACTTCTCAACAAAATTGTTAACATCACTCCACTTGCAAAAATGAAATTTTCATTATTAAAATGAAGTTTTATTGTATACTTACCGAACAATTATAGAGCCGTGATTTCCACGAGCGGCAGGATACTATATTCAAATTTAGCGCGTCGGCGTCGCCAACACTGGTGGTGATGACGTCATCTCCCTCCACTCGCGGGAGAACCAGGTACAACTGCCCAGGTGAATCCAATTCTTTCTGCCCGTCCGTCCACCTAAGGGGAGGAGGGTGGGTATAATCATAATTGTTCGGTAAGTATACAATAAAACTTCATTTTAATAATGAAAATTTCATTTTTATTGTAGTGTCTTACCGAACAATTATAGAGCTGATTACACATTTATGGGAAGGTGGGATTCAGTGGACCACTAGTATTTTCAAATGGTTACATTTATTGCAATACCAGTAAACACTCAAGGTGTCTGTTGTACCTTACCTTGTAAGAGAGCTACAGCAGACTGTTACTGCCTCTGGTCGGTGCTCTTCTTACTATTGTAGAGGAATTGGAATTTGACCAAAGTTAGCCTCTACAGGAGTGGAATCCTTCCGTAGTTCAAGCGAGTCAAGGCTGACTGACGGAGGATAGTAACAACAAAGATTGCCCTTGCCCTGGGCTAAGACCAGAAATTCAATCATACAAAACATTTGTCACCAACACCAGATTTAAAAACATATATACCCAACCATTGTAAAATCTGACCTAACAGACTGGTGAGTATCCCAGGTACTCAGTACCCCAGCTTCCCTTGAACTTGACAACCTATTCAAGGTGAAAAAGTTAGCATAGAGGTGACGACCCCTGTGCCGTTTCTCCCAACACCATGCCAGAAACCGCCACCGGACCTAACGTTTTACAATTCTCGAAAACCGTTTCTATCTCTTTGAGATAATGACTCGCAAAAACCGAATTCGATCTCCAGAACGTGCTCTGAAGAATCGAAGCTAAAGATAAATTCTTTCTGAATGCTAAAGAAGTTGCCACTGCTCTAACCTCGTGAGCTTTAACTCTCAGAACGGAAAGATTGTTGTTCTCGGACTGCGAGTGAGCTTCCCTGATAAGCTCTCTAATAAAGAACGATATAGCATTCTTAGAAAGAGGACGAGAGGGATTTTGAACCGAGGTCCAGAGCTTAGAAGATTGTCCTCTAATACCCTTAGTGGCAAACAGATACTGCTTAATAGCCCTGACTCGACATAAGAGCCTTTCTTCCTCCTCATGTCCAACCAAATCAGATAAGTTCCTTACCACAAAACTCCTCGGCCAAGGATTAGAAGGATTCTCATTTTTGGCTAGAAAGGTCAAAGATACCGAAAATACAGCATTGCCTTGAGAGAAACCGACTCTTTTGTCTATAGCGTGCAATTCGCTGACACGCTTAGCAGAAGCTAGTGCAATAAGAAAAAGTGCCTTCTTAGTCAAGTTCCTGAGTGAAGCCGACTTCAAAGGCTCAAACGGTGGCCCCATGAGGAACTTAAGCACCACATCTAAGTTCCAAGCCACTGTATCTTGCGGGAGCTTAGTGGTTTCGAAAGACCTAATGAGGTCCGACAGATCTGAATTGGAGGAAATATCCAAACCTCGATGTCGAAAAACCGAAGAGAGCATGGCTCTATATCCTCTGATCGTCGAAGGAGCCAGTTTCTTAGAGTTCCTAAGAAATAGAAGAAAATCTGCTATTTCTGTTAAAGAGGTCGCAGAAGTAGAGACTTTAGCACTTCTACACCACTCTCTGAAGATTCTCCACTTCCCTTGATAGAGTTTGTTAGAAGACTCTCTCCTACAACGAGCGATAGCTTCTGCAGCTCTTCTTGAAAATCCTTTCGCTCTGACAAGATTCCGGACAGTCTGAACCCTGTCAGAGCTAGAACGGACAAGTTTTGGTGGAACCTCTTGAAGTGAGGTTGTTTGAGATGCCACTTCTCTGGAGGAAGAAGTCTGGGGAAGTCTACTAACAACTGGAGAAGGTCCGGGAACCACTCTTTCCTGGGCCAAAAGGGAGCGATTAACGTTAGTGTTACATTGCTGTGCGAAATGAACTTGTTCAGCACCTCTCTTATTAGACCGAACGGAGGGAATGCATAAGCTTCCAGACCCGACCAATCCAACAGCATTGCGTCCACCGACCAAGCTAGAGGATCTGGGACTGGAGAACAAAAGAGAGGAAGACGGTTGTTCCTTGATGTCGCGAACGGGTCTATTGACGGTCGTCCCCAAAGGCGCCAAAGTTTCTGACAAATCTTGTTGTCCAAAGTCCACTCCAGAGGTAACACTTGCTGTTGACGACTTAACTCGTCCGCCAGGACGTTCATCTTTCCGGAACAAATCTCGGGACTAGCTGAACCTTCGCTTCGTTTGACCACAGGAGGAGATCCTTGGCTACTTCGTACAGAGAGAAAGACTGTGTCCCCCCGTTTCCGCACGTACGAGAGAGCCGTGGAGTTGTCGGAATGCACTGCCACTACTCGACCTTCTACTAAGCTCCGAAACTGTCTGAGCCCCCAGAAAATTGCTAACAGTTCCTTTACATTTATGTGGAACTTCTTCTCCTTCTCCGACCAAGCTCCTGAAGTCCGTTGATTTCCCAGTAGGGCTCCCCAACCTGTGTCCGATGCGTCGGAAAAGAACTGTAGGTTCGGGAGGATGGGTCGTAAATCTAACCCTTCTTCCAACCTTGCTCGAGAGAGCCACCACCTTAGGTCCTCTTTTATTTGATCTGTGACAGGAAAGGTAATCGAGTCTGGTTGTGTCTTCCTGCACCAAGAGGCTCTCAGGAAAAACTGCAGAGGTCTCATGTGCAGTCCTTCCCAACGTCACAAATTTCTCCACTGACGTCAATTTGCCCAGGAGCCTCATCCACTGATTGGCAGAACTTACCTTTTTGTCCAAGAACTCCTGAACTGTCTCCAGACAGCCTTGAACCCTCTTCGGGGACAGAAAAGCCCGAAAAACTTGAGCATTCAGAATCATCCCCAAATAAAGGATGCTCTGAGATGGAACCAACTGGGACTTCTGTTTGTTGACCAGAATTCCTAACTTTCTGGCAAGATCCAGAGTTGTTCCAAGGTCCTTCATGCACCGACTCTCTGATTCCGACCGGAGAAGCCAATCGTCCAGATAGAGGGAGATTCTTACTCCTAATATGTGCAGCCAGCTTCCTATCGGGGATAGAACCCTGGTGAAAACTTGAGGAGCGGTCGCTAGTCCGAAGCAAAGCGCCCGAAACTGAAACACCTTGCCTTCGAACATGAACCTCAGGTACTTCCGAGATTCGCGATGTATCGGAATGTGAAAATAAGCGTCTTGCATGTCCAGAGAGACCATCCAATCCCCCTGTCTGATGGACTCCAGAACCAACCGAGTGGTCTCCATATGAAATTTTGTTTTCTGGACATGCAAGTTCAGGGCGCTCACATCCAAAACCGGCCTCCAGCCCCCTGATGACTTGGGAACTACAAAAAGGCAATTGTAAAAGCCTGGAGGAAAATCCCCTTCTATCTGTTCTATCGCTTCTTTGAGAACAAGCGCTTCCACTTCTGCGGCTAGCGCCAGAAATTTGTCTGAGCCCTGAGAGTATGCCTGGAATGGAATTGGCACAGGTGAGAGCGAGGGAGGTGAAACGAGAGGAATACGATAGCCGAACTTGAGTACTTGCACTACCCAGGCTTCTGCTCCTCTGTTTTCCCATTCCTCCCAAAACACAGCCAGCCTGGCTCCCACTGGTGCATGAAGAACCGAGCTTTCATTTGGAAGGTTTGTTAACCTTGGCCGAGGCCTTAGACTGAGGTCGCAAATTCGACTTCGGCCGAAAGAAGCGCTTGGTTTTCTCCCTCGAAAAAGGCACTTGGGCCAGAGGAGAAACCGAAGGAACAGTCTCCACAGGAGCTTTAGGTCTCTTAGTAGACTGTGCCAGTAAATCCGAAGTAGATTTCTTATCTAGCGCAGACGAAATTGACAACACTACATCGTCTGGAAAGAGGTTATCTTTCACAAAAGGAGCAAACAAGAGAGCAGACTTCTGTTGGGAAGTAACCCTTTTAGAAGCAAAGGAGCACCAAAGTTGCCTTTTCTTAAGGGTACCAAAGGCGATGAGCGAAGCTAACTCATCACATCCATCCCTAATGGATTTGTCCGCACAGGACAGAACACCAATCCAATCCTCCGCTAACTCCTGAGAAAGAGAAGGACAGTCTTCGATCTTGGCCGCTAAAGCGCCAATAGTCCAATCAAGGAAGCTAAAGACTTCCAAAAGTTTAAATTGATTCTTTACAACGTGGTCCAACTCAGGCGCTGTAAAGAAAACTTTCGCTGCGGCGAAAGCAGATCTTCTAGAGGAGTCGATTAAACTGGAGAAGTCTCCCTGGGAGGAGGCAGAAACTCCCAGAGAAGGAGCTTCCCCAGTTACATAAAACCTATACCTCTTACGAAGCAACTTAGAGGGAGGGTAAGCAAAAAGAGCCTTCCCTAAGTCTCTTTTCATAGACATCCATTTCTCAGTCTCTTTCCACGAATGTCTAACCGCTTTAGATAGAACAAGTTTTGGGAGGAGAGGGTCTGAAGTTTTCCTCCTCATCAAAAAAGTCGAAGTTGGGGAGCGCGGAGCCGCTTTCTCAAAATAATCTGGATAAGATACCAGAAGAAATCTAAGGAGACGTGAATAACACGAGAGGTGATGTGAATCCTCCTCCTCTACTTCTTCTTCATTCTCCGATACCGCCGAAGAAGTAGACGGAACTACAACCGGATCTGAAGGTTTCGAACCACCCTTGGACTCATTCATCCGAGTTGGTTAACATCTCTAACTGCTTGCGCAAAGGCGCCAGAGACGAATCAAAAACAGTTAACGTAGGCTTGGAAGAGCCTAAATGTTCAGCAGGAGGCGGAAAAACTACTTGCGCCTCGCTCGGAGCCGCCGAAATTCGAGGCGAAACAGGCGCATCAGGCGTAACAGACTGAACAAAAGGCGCCTAAAGAAACACCCTGTTAGGAACTGCTAGATACAGTGCTAAAACCACAATCTCTACTAGTAGATGGAGCCGAAAAAGGCACAGATTGAGGCGACGAACGAGCCGCTAACGGCCGCGGCGCAACCCTACTCTCAGGCTCCTTATACCGCTTGACTGGAGGAGGCGAAGAATCGGCGCCTGAACGCCTCTTTGTTTAAGGGACGCGAAACGGGCGAATCTCGCCAAGAGCGCCGCGCGACCGGAGACGAATCGCTTGAATCATTCGAAAGGCGTCTGACCGCAACACCTTTCCAACGCTTAACCGAGCCCTGTTGAGGCGCAACAGGCTCAACAAGAGAGGCGCCTGTCTGTGGGCAAATCCCGATCGACTCCCTTGGACTTCCGGTATGTCTTCTCCCCGGTGCGGGGGAGCTGGACAGTGACCTTTGTCTAGGAGACGTGTCAGGACAGACAGACGCACCCTCAACTACACTCTTACCTGAAGCCGCTTTCTCCAAAAACGTCTTAACTGAATTACCAAGTTGCAAAACCGTATTCACTAGTACCGAAAATTTCTGATCTAACCTCGATTCCAGACTGGCAATGGTGTCGGAAGAAACTACACGGGAAGCCGGAGAAGTGGGATTAGTAGGAGGAATAGGAGGTGTAGTTAAAGGAGACATAACAATTTGAGGAGAAACAGAAGGAACAGATGCATCGCAACGACGAAGCAGAGCTAAGTCTACTTTCCCTAAGCGCTGCTTTTCTAATTCTGTCTTTAGCTAATTTCTCCGAGTATGAACTAAAAAAACTTCCATTGAGAATCAGTCCAATCACTACACTCGTTACATGTTCGATCTGCTGAACAAACCTGTCCCCTACACTTAACACATTTAGTGTGAGAATCATACTCTAACTTGGATAATCTAGTTTTACATCCTGAGATGCAAAACCTAACTCCCGACGGACTAGAATCCGACATGGCAACGCCTAAATAAAAAGCAAAATAACAACAACGCCAAAAAAGAGTACTTCACCAATTCCGAAGATCAAATCCACATGAAAAAAAGCGAAGCAAAGTCATCCAACCGCACCGACCACCGATGTTCACCGGACGCCGGCAGGAAAAGAATTGGATTCACCTGGGCAGTTGTACCTGGTTCTCCCGCGAGTGGAGGGAGATGACGTCATCACCACCAGTGTTGGCGACGCCGACGCGCTAAATTTGAATTTAGTATCCTGCCGCTCGTGGAAATCACGGCTCTATAATTGTTCGGTAAGACACTACAATAAAACATTTCTTTAATCACTGAAGTAGGCACAGTATCCACTCTCTCTTCCTCCTCCTCCTTGGATTCCTCATCTGCTGCCTGTTGCTGTTCCTGCTGAAGGTCTTGCAGCTCCTCAGTGGTTAGCTCTTCCCTTTAGGCGTCCAATATCTCTTCCACATCCTCGCCACTCACATCCAAGCCCATGGACTTCCCCAGAGACACAATTGATTCCACAACAGCCGTAGGGTCGTCAAGATCAGCCTCAAATCCTTCAAAATCCTTCTCAAGCTAAAATTCTGGCCACAATTTTCTCAAAGCAGAGTTCATTGTCCTGGAAGTCACTCCCTGCCAAGCCTTATCTATAAGACTTATGCAATTGAAGATACTGAGGTAATCCTTCCAGAACTCTATTATGGTCAATTCAGTGTCTGAGGTCACTTCAAAGCACCTTTGGAACAATGCCTTTCTGTAAAGTTTCTTGAAGTTCGAGATGATTTGCTGGCCCCTGGGCTGGATTAGAGGAGTAGTATTAGGGGGCAAGAATTTCACAGTGATAAATTTAAATTTAGTCCAACAACTGGTCTCCCAAGCCAAGAGGATGCACAAGAGCATTGTCATTACCAGGAGGCACTTGAGGGGCAACTGATTATCCTGGAGGTATTTTTTTTACCAAAGAGCCAAACACTTCATTGACCCACTCAATGAAAAATTGCCTCGTGACCCATGCCTTTTTGTTTGCCCTCCACATCACAGGCAATTTATTCTTAATAACATTGTTTTTCTTAAACACTTGGGGAGTTTCAGAGTGATACACTAGTAGGGGCTTCACTTTGCAATCCCCACTGGCATTTCCAAAGAACAAGAGAGTTAGCCTGTCCTTCATAGGCTTGTGCCCTGGCAATGAACTTTCCTCCGGCGTGATGTAGGTCCTCTTTGGCATTTTTTCCCAAAACAGGCCTGTTCCATCACAATTGAAGACCTGTTGAGGGAGGAATCCTTCAGTCTCAAGATTTTCCTTGAATTCCTGAATGAATTCTTCGGCAGCCAGTTTGTCAGAACTCAGAGCCTCCCCATGCCGTACGACATTTTTAATTTTTCAAACCCACCTCTGCTGACCTTGAAATCACTAACAGCAATGCTTGTTGTTAGTATTTTCTAGCTTAGATCAGAATGCAACACCCTAGCCTTTTCAAAAATGTTCAAGTCTGACATACTAACCCCCACTAATTGTTTTTCATGGATCCACAATAACAAAAGCTTTTCTATGTCTTCCACTAGTTGCAATCTGTTTTGGTAATGAAGTGACCCCTTTCACAGCATCAGCTGCCTTAATTTCATTTTTTTTTGCTAGGACAGAACTAATTGTTGACAATGACTTGCCATACATCCTAGCAAGATCACCAACAAACACATGCACCACTTTCATACTTCAATACAAGTTCTTTCTTCAATTCTATAGCATTTCTGGTCTTTTTACCAAAGGGCTGGAACTTGGAACTTTCTTTGGCCCAATGATGGCTTGTTTGCAATCAGTTTCACAAGCAAAAATAGTACAAAACACAACAAAAACATGCGATGATGTGGACTGCGTGCAAGGTGATGCTCATTCAGTGAGTAACAAAGGCAGAAAGGGTCACGAAAGAAGATGGGATGCTTTGTTTGGGAGTTTGGTATGGTGGCCGGTCATGTGGTGGGCCCTGGAAATGGTATCTTTATAATAAAATTAGATTTCATATATACTTACTAAGTAATTACATACCTTAAAAGTTTAGTTTAAAGTATTGGCAGCTAAATTCTGAAATTTGTGGTAGCAATTCTTTCGTTTTGAAAGTGTAGGCAAATGGCCCCACCCACTTTCCAAAAAGAGAGGAACAACTGAGCAGAGAGAACCAATTTGTTTATGTAACTGTCTATGCATGGGGAGGCGGGCGGGCTCCCATTCTGTACTTACTTGGTAAGTATATACACAAAATCGAATTTTATTATAAAAATACCATTTTTGTATATGTAACTTACCTTGTAATTACATAGCTGATTCCCTCATTGACAGGAGGTGGGATAAATGGACTACTCTATTCCCAAACAATGTTAATAAAAACAATGAAATGAGAAAGAAATTCTGCTAACAGTCTCAGTGTTTGTTGTTTCCTTACCTGTTAAGAGAGCCGCAGTATCAAGATACTGCCTCTGGTATTACGCTCATCTTAACCAGTAGACGGGGCAGTATAGCCACAGGTCATCTACTACATAAGTGGGAGCCTCATAGTGGAGGATATTTCTGAACGCTAATGAGGACTAACAAATAGATGCCCCTGCCTGGGGCGCAGCACCAACAATAAACTCAACAGAGAAAAACAACACTTTCACCTATACTTATTTATTAAAATTACCACCACCCCAACCATATAAAGTGGTGAGTACCCAGGTACACTGTACCCTGAGACGTCCCAAGAACACAACATAAAATCAAGGCGAGATGTGATAAGGAAGACACACTTCCTACACTCCCTCTCCCAACACTATGCCAGCCAATGATAAGGTCCCAAGGTACTGCAATCTTTATATGTCATTTCTACATCCCGAAGATAAAGTTGCTCTCAAAAAGGACTAAGAGAAAGATTTTACAGTGATCCCCCCATATTCGCAAGCAATGCGTACCAGGTCCCCCACGAATAGTTGGAACCCCTATAAAAATGCTTAAAACCTCCTATTTTGTTAGTTAAAACTCAAGAAAACCGCGCTAAAAATGTTAATACCTGGTTTTTTTTAGTTTTATCACAAAATGCAAATTTTATGAAAAAAAAGGTAATTTGTGGATATTTTTCATAGAAAAATACCGCAAATAGGTGAATTTTCTGCGAATAATGGGGGAAATGTTCCACAGAGCTCCGCAAGTCAACGAATCCAGGGGTCCACTGTAACTGAAAGCCAATGAAGTCGCTATTGATCTGACTTCATGTGCCTTTGCTTTCACTAATCTGCAATCCTCCTCTGCTCCTTCAGCGTGTGCTTCTTTAATCACATCCCTTTGGAAGAAGGATAACACATTTTTTTTACTTAACTGAGGTCCAGAGGTTGCTAGACAGTCTCTAATGTTTTCTGTTCTGTTAAGATAGTATTTAAGTGCTCTTACAGGGCAGAGCATTCTGTCTTCTTCCGATCCTAGATTTCCTGACAGACTTAATTTCAAAGGATAGAGGCCATGGTTCAGTGGCATTCTCATTTTTAGCAAGAAAACCCAATGAAAGAGAACGTACTGCGCCACCTGCCGCAAAACCGACTCTTTGGCCATGGCTTGTATCTCACTAACTCTTCCTGCTGTAGTAAGAGCCACTAAGATGGGAGGTTTCTTTGTCAAATTACGAAAAGAGGCTGAATCTGGGGGTTACAAATCAGAACTAGAGAGCCACTTTAGCACTACAGTGGTCCCCCGTAATCGCAGAGGGATGTGTACCAGACCCCCCACGAATAGTTGGAAACCGCAAACAGTTGGAACCCCTATAAAAATGCTTAAAATGGCCTATTTTGTTAGTTAACTCAAGAAAAAATCCAATTAAAAATGTTCATACCTGGTTTTTTTTAATAGTTTTCTTACAAAAAGTCCATTTTATATGAAATTGATAAAAAAAAAAAAAAACAGAATTTGTGATTATTTCTCAGAAAAACACAGCGAATAGGTGAATTTCCCATAAATAATACGGATTAGTGGATTATAATTTTTTCTTTTTCTTTTTTTTTTGGCTAGCACTTTTCATTGATTTAAGTCTATATTAGTATTTTGATTTTTTTAATACCTGTATGCCAGTAATGTAACCTGTAATGTTTGCATGCTATGAATGGCAAAATCATCGTTGCCACATTAGTGGAGCTTCACACATACGCCGATGCATTGTTATAAACTGTTTCCATGAATTCTAGTTGTCATAGTAATGCAATAATGATAAAATTGCTTTATTATTTATGTAAATATACTTCCAATACATAGGCTAATTTCACTAATTTCTACGTTTTGTGCAAGTCTTATACCCGGTTTGGAGGGTGAACACATACCAATTGGCAACAGTGTATAAATATATCAGTCAATAGACAGGTAACAACCAAGTGAATTGTTAGATATATCCACCAATGTAAACTATTATTAGATAGATAGATGGAAAAATCATAGAAAATAAGTTTAAACTGAAGCAACTTTCAGAGAGAGAGAAGGACAGGTGAAGGAAGGAAGAAGGACAGGGGTGGTGGGAGAGGGTAGGTGGAACTTTTTACTGCTGTGTTCGTATCCATTTCTGGATAATGGAGTTTTTGTCTCTTGGTACAAGGACAAGTGTCGTTATTCTTAACGATTAGTGTTCGTTAAAGAAATATTGCCAAAAAACGTGCTTGCACTGTCTCTGAAACCCATAGTAGGTATGTTGCTTAGTTGTCAGTCAAGTTTTTTGTAATCAAGTATTTTTTACAAGCTAGTAGCTATTGTATAAATTTGTATTTTTCTCAATCAAAATATATGCTCCTCAATGCTAACTTTCCTCTTTCAACGACTTTATGGTCATTGCAAATTTGGCACCATTAATTTCTTATGGTGCAAAAACAGACAAGAGGCCCAGGGAGCGAAAGCGATTGCGTCACACTACGGCGGTAATCCGGCAGTAAAACATCTTCATATATCCAAAAAGTAAATAATAAAGATATATATGCACATTACGATTATAACAATTACATGAAGAGCTGATAACAATCTGCATGAATAACTGGTAGGTACGAAAGTCAAGATGTCGTGACGTCATGATACAGGACTTAAAAAAACGTTCTAATTCCAAAAAATAATTACTTAAATTTGAGTCAGGAATCAAGTTACTTTTCCAAAAACGAATATTTTCAAATTAATCATCATAAATATGTAAAATATTGATATTTTACTATTTATTTAAATAATTATCTGATGCGCGCTTCGTCGTCGTCTTCTCCCAAAACCGTAGTTTCCTTAAAAACGTTGTGGCAAGGGACCGTTTTATGATTGTTTTGATGAAAGTGCCCTAGCGTCTATGGTTACAAGTGGTGTTCGGATTTAGCACAGGAAATGGGAAGTTTGTTGACACAAGCGACTCCGCAAACATCGAGATGGCGTCAATCTTCTAAAGTTTTTAAATCGTAAGTAAAAATTTCTAAAGCGTTTTGGTGTTGTGCACCTGCGTTGGCCATCCTTTTCATTACCCTCTCTGTTTAAAACTTAAAATATGGCCTTAATTTCTAACTTTGGAGAAAATACTTGCTTCGAAAGGAGAGTAGAGGTCTTTAGCTCCTTCTCTCACCAACAACAACTCGTGACTGATGACCATCTAATATAGGCAACAAAATGTTGTTTCATTGTGCTGATTACAACTGCAATCTTGAGTAAGATCAATAAATGTTACATATATATATACGCTAACACTGTTCAAATGAGTGCTGGGAAGGCTGGGAAAGATGGTGGATTGTCCGTGGTTAGACCGGCCAGCCTGACGATAGCCGCCACATTGGATTTCAAAACTGCCTTAAAAACATATTTTACGAAGAGCGTCACATGCTTATTTTAGTTCATATGGGGCTTTCATATATCACATTAGGGTAAAAAACCGCATGGTACAGGGGTGGACCATGTACGATCAATGTGTACAACCCCCAAAAAAGTACATTAGGTATAACGCGTCCTGACATCGGAGATGGGCATCAGACGCGACTTCTTGTTGGTGAGAAACGGAGCTAACGACCTCTACTCCGGTGTCAGGACGCGTTATAATGTACTTTTCTTGGGGTTGTACACATTGATTGTACATGGTCCACCCCTGTACCATGCGGTTTTTTACCCTATGTTGACGAAACTTCAATCTTTTGAATGGTATGCTTAAAGTCGTAATTGTATTCTTGTTTCACCATTTAGTAAATATCGAGTGAATAAGACCCCGCCAGCGTGATGACGAAGGATCGTCCGTGATTGTTTACCCTAAATAGAACTGTGTGCTGTGGTAATAATTCGGTAATTACAAGAGTTTTTTTTATATTTAGGACACTTATTTCGATGCTTTATGCCCCAGCCATCCTACCTGGATACCTAGCTACCTACTAGGGCTAGTAGGTAGGTATACTAGGTAGGTATAAAATCCCAAGATAAGCTCTCTACTGTACCCTAAATAAGGTAGTATACTGTTTTGATAATTTCTTCCTAAATACATAAATAACACATAATTTAAGACGCGTATAATTAAAGTTGTAATCTCGATATTTAAGTTATAATACTGATTTTTATCATAAATAATCGGTCCTGGCCAGCGTACCTAGACAGGGTAAATTGCCAAGTTCGAGTACAACTGGGATGGCTGGCCGATTACCAATGGATTTCAATCAAATTAAAGCATGAAAACGGTAAAGTCGTTACCTTCTAGTGTCTCCATCATTCTGTTTTTTATTTCGGTTAATTTCCTACGACACAAACGTCTCCATTATAAGCAAACACTCCAAATTCTCGCCGAATGAAACTTTACGAAAGTTTGAATGGTTGACTTTGCAGTGATACCAACACAAGACTAGAGTGTCAACAATGGCAAAAACAAAAAGTAATCGGCTGATGAGTTTGTCAATGTTGCCGAATACAATACATTTTCATTACCTTTATTGTTAAAATATGAAAAATATTACATAAATATTAATCATCATGCACTTTTTATTTCAAATACCTTTTCTATGAATTATTTTAGCATTTCTGAACGCGAGCGGTGACAACACTTTTTTTTGTACGTCTGTGAGTCGGATGACTCACTTGTTGCTGGTGGTAAACAAACCGTAAAAGTGTCCTATGTTGCTAACGCAAACTTCAAAAACATACGCATTTCCCCAGGTCCAAATTACTATAAATAAGATGAATTTATTCTAACGTCTTGCTGAAAGACATTGTATCGATAGTCTTGAAGAACCTAATTTACATCGTGTTTCCGCCATCTGTCAAAACCACTCCCAGCATCTGGTCCTCTCGAATAACGCCTTCCTGGCGTCCTGCAATTAACTTAACCGTTCAGCAACCATACTGCCTACCGGTACAACTGTATTATAAAAGATGAGGGAGTGATAGATCATACAATGAACTGCATATCACTATTTACTGCAGCCAGCATTTCTGAATGAGTAGCTAAAGAATGATCTCACATTACGAAGATAATTTTGTAATATGTTTATTATAATTCAATTCTTGTACCTATATCTTTAAAGAACTTCCTACTTTTCCAAGTGTTTCTTTCTACCTCGTACACACACACACACACACACACACACACACACACACACACACACACACACACACACATATATAATATATATATAAATATATATATATATATATATATATATATATATATATATATATATATATCTATATATATATATATCATATAGTATATATTATATATATAATATATTTATATATTATATATATATGTAAACTCTACGTGAATTCCCATCTTGGTTTCCAGAGATACTTCAAAATGTTCCAGTCTTCTGCATATTATATCCTTCTAACTTCTTCTCTCATCCTACCATCATCCATTCTATTCACTTCAAAATACTTGTACCTACAAGTCAACAGCTTCCATTCTTCTGCCATGCATGTTGACATTTACCCTCATAAACTCTTGCTCGCATTTCCACTCAACTTTCTCCACTTGCAGACATTTTCAAACTCTTCCACTAGTGTCTGTAAGTACTCTTCAGTGTTTACTTTGTCTTCTGCAAACACCAACATCTCTGACTCCATATATGACCCAATCCATTAAGGCATTGAAGAACCACGGAGGCATCACTTACCCTTGCCTCAAACCCACTTTAGACCAAACTCATCATTCTTCCTTATATGCTACCAGACGCTTTGTTTTCCCTATAACACTTTTAATTACTCTGAACAGCTTATTTCCTACACCATACATCCTCAACGCTATCTACACTGTCCCTCTATTGATTTTATTTCAAGTTTATTTTTCTAAGTCTATGCAGGTCACATACGGGTTTAACCCTCTATTTTCAAACATTTTAAACAACTGTTTCTAGACCCAGAGTATTCTTTCCCTAACAAATTCTTGTCATCTGCCTCACATCCTCAATCAAAATCCCATTATACACCCTCAGAAGTTTATACTAAGTATTATTATTACTATTATTGTTATCATTCAGATGAACCCTATTCATATGGAACAAGCCTACAGGGGCCAGACTTTAAATTTCAGCTTCCAAAGAATATGGCGTTCATTAGCAAGAAGAGGAGATAAAGGGAAATACAGAAAGAAGAGATCTCGCTTATCAAATTAATAAATAAATAAATAAAATGTATTAAAATGCAAAGAGAACAGATTAGCGTAGTAGCATTGCATATTCGCTTGAACTTCTGATGTTCTAATTAGGTACACGACATCTTCAGGGAGACTGTTCCACAATCTAATGGTGTGAGGAATAAAGAAGCTCTGGAATTGAAAATTCTACCGCGAGGCACACTCACGGCATATTGGTGCTGCTGTTCAGCAAATCTGGTTACGCTCGACGGGAAAGGGATCAGGGATCAATTGAGAATCTGAAAAATCTGTTAAAATACAGCTTTTAAAAAACTAACAAACAAGAGACCATCCGTCGATGACTCAAGTCATAACTGCTTATGGTAGGGAATAGAAACCTACCACCACGAACCACTCTATCTAAAAGAGTTATATCTCTGGCTGATGCAGACATCCATACCGGAGAACAGTATGTTAGTAAAGGAAGTATAAATGACCTAAAACAGGTTGCATTGATTTCATAAATATATGAGGTCTTTTGTACAAGACATAACTTCCGTGCATTTGCTGAATTTTCATCAGATGTTTCTCAAAGTTAGATATGAGTCCAAAGTTACACCTAGAATAGTTAAAAGCTCCAGACTCACTCAGCAGAGTACCATCGGCATGGAGGGGAGGATGGGGTGGAACTCTGTACAAGATTTGCTAAACAACAGTGTTTCCGTTCTACTGGAGTTCAGCCTCATACCCCACCGACTACAACATTCATTAATCCGCTCCATGTTCCGTTTGAGACTAAGGGCAGCCTCATTTCTCATAAGTGGAGACATGACACCCACAAGTGTAGCATCATCAGCACACTGAACGATCTTATTTTCCAGGCCAACGAAAAATGCCAATCAAGCTAAAAGTCAAGATCTATAGCATAGTGATACAACCAGTGTTAATGTATGGGTCGGAGACATGGGATCTAAGAAGAAAAGAGGAAGTAATGCTTAAGAGAACAGAGAGTCAAAGAAATCAGACTGGGTACTGACTGATTTATTATGTTGTTTTAAATTTAGTTGGCCTTATGCCAGCACGGGCTCTTCCTCCTAGAGCAACTCGTAAGGATTTATTACCTGGGCAAAAGGTATACATAGCAGCGTGCAGACGGAAACGAAGAGCCCGACCTCAGGTTCCAGTGACCCGCACGATGAGTGAGAGCAATTTGTGTTTATTAATAGTCAACCAAATAGCAATAACAAGAGACAATGTACTGTCGGCCAAAAAACTCGTGGCAGAGTTTCATAATTTTTCGTTCACCTGCCTGACGCACGATTCATGCCTTATTTATCTATTTTTCTTTTCAAAGATGGAAGAAATCATGTGTAATGACGTTAAAAACAGTCACTGATATCTTTAAAACATTATGATATGTTATTGTGTAAAACTATCTTCCATAGAGCAAAATTGACATGAACGAAACGAAGTGATAAAAAACGTCATATCACAACCATAGATATATATTACCAAATAGATAGGAGACACCTATCACTAGTAGTATCGCATAAACATAGTCCTTAAATTATCATTTCAATATTAAGTTGAAGGTAGTTGAATATTCCATTTGTTAAATTTTACAGAAAACATTGGAATCTCACAAAATGCTATCAAATTTAAAAACAAAAAGAAAAAAACTATATCTTAACAGTGTGAACCAGGCGACCTCACTCTATTGCTTTTGATGTTATGTGCACGGGAATCTAACGTCAATGTGTCATTTATCGGTCTAAGAAACTTCCCTCGATGAGCGAGAGAATCATTGCACTGCATTCGGTGCAAGTTCCTGTTGGAGAGATATCAAGAAAGCTTAATAAACCGGAGAGAATCATACATAGATGAATAAAATTGTTTAAAGAACGGCAAAATTTAGAACATGGGCCTAGAGGTGGAACACCTCGAAGCACCACATGAGAGCAAGACAATACAGTAGTGTAAATGTTGCTGAGCAACATTCATTTGTGAACTTTGAATTCTAGTGCCTTGTCACGACATTGCTGAACCAGGAATCATAACTAGCTCTACGCTTATGACTGGTGTCTGATGAATACTTTAGATTTTTAAATCTACACTTGAAGTCTTTGATAGTTGTCTAATGAATAAGTCTAATGAATAAGCAAACTTATCTTTGATGGATGAGAGATTCAGTTAGGCTTCCTCTTTTTGTTTTGTTTTTTATCGGTGGCCGGTGAATATCACGGATAGGGAGGGAAACGGTTTCAATGATGCATGCATTTTTTTCTTCAAAACCTAAAGAATACATTTTATTGGGAGATACTTTAATAACATCGGCCTAATCCTTCCATCACTCCTATACGCCACCTCCGCTCTCTTCTACATCTCAGGCGACTAGATCCGACTTCTCACTACGAACTCCATCTCGTGAAAGCATCACTAATGATAACGGTTATTTTAAAATTCCCCGCACCGACAACGGACGCCTTAAAATGCATGTTTATAAAATATTTTCTGTTCAAAGAAACTTTATCTTTCATCCCACTAAATATGTGTATACACTCGTGTCACACCCTGTAGCCGTCAAAGAGCAACCCTTGATTAAAGCAGTAGGTTTTTCTTGAAAAAAAAAAAACTGAAATAGACTCAAACGAGAACGTCACCTTTCATATTTCTTATCCTTTCAGCTACTTATAATATGCTTATGGTAGTAGGTCTAGTAGGTATACATGTGAAACTAATTTGAATTAATTTATATTTAGAAGAAATGAATAGCTACAAAAAGATCAACCTAAGAAAGCTTTAAGGAAAATAAGTCTATCTTAATGTATTCGTCAGTTTTGACTCCCACAGCTTTCCAAGGTGTCCAAATGAAACAGGATGATATGCAAGGAATTCGATAAAAAATAAGACTGAATTATATTCGTTTGATTTTTTTATGATTGCTTTTTGACTTTGAATTACTAGGTCTGAGTTAATTATGTTAAGCAATTATGAAAAGGATAAGACTAAAGGCGAACATGGCTAATAAAACAAGAATAACGGGAATAGTCAAATAAAGCAGAAATATATATATATAGATATATTTCTATATATATATATATATCATATCTATATATATATATAATATTGTCTTATAGATTTAAATTGTCGTATTCATTAATATTACATATCCGAGAGAGTATACTGCTGAAAATAGACCTAGGCAAATCATGTGGGAAAATCAGAAGTCCAGTTTAGGCCGCCTAAATGTGTCATGCAAATTATTTTATTGATCAAGGACAAAATTAGTTTAACTAAATATCGTTTTCAAAGAATGTTAACGCCTTGATGTATTATTTATCGGCTGTAGGAGACGAAATGACAACACCCCAGCGCAGTACGATAAGTTGAGTCAAGACTCGAGCGGCAGCAAAGCCAACTTCAAAATCTTCGGTACGCTGTCACGAAGCTAGAGTTGAGAATAAAATTAGAAATCGTGGACCCATTGGTATATATTTTCCTTACTTTGCAAAATAATTATCTTTAATACATTGAATAAGTCTACTCAGTTCTAATGTAATTCATTTCAAGTATAGCACCTTTGAAAGGAAATGTTATTTTTGTTAAGTAAATAATCTGGCACCTGCATATGGCAATATTTCCATAACGAACAATGAATTAAGAAACTACGCCAATTCTTCGTTGGCCGTCTGTACATACAGTGATAAAATACATATTGGCGGAAAGGCCAGGAAATTCTACATACAAATATATACATGTAATTCTTGTTGCATTGATAGATGCGGTACATGATCGTAATTAATGGGTAAAGAAGACGTCTTAACAAGCACTCCCCTCCCAAGACAACGATTTATGAAATAATGAATGGAAAATCTGTTGAATGTTAATCTTGGAATCTTCTTGGGAGCAGGAGCCAACTCCGAGTTCTTGATATCTGTGGTTGTGGGGCGGTTTCGACTGCTGAGTCATCCGGCGATTTCGCCTGACGGACGCCATCCTTAGTGTGGCCCTTGGGACGTCTTCGACCTTGTTTCGGGATGCTGATCTCTTTGTCTGAAGTCATGTTTTGTGAAGGAATTCTGGCGCGTCTGCCAGTTTCCTCCCGGGTTCCGCTGTCCATTAGGAAGGCTGGCTTTAACCTGTTGATAGATATCAACAAGTCTTCCCACCCATGGATGTTGACGAGGTAGGCCTTGGATGATCTACTGACAACTCGATATGGTCCTCTGTATGGTCTGGTCAAGGGAGGGTGGTGGGCGTCATTCCTCATGAAGACGTGTGTACAGGTTTTCAGGCCTTCTTGGCTGAAGTTATGGATCCTATCCAAAAAATCTTCCGTCAGGGAGCAAACTTCTTTCCGATTTCTCTTAGACCAGGTATTCACGCTCAGGTTTACCTGTCAGTCCACCCACGACCATTCGATGGATGACTGTCCACACGTAAAGGGTAGAACTGTCAGTCGGACGGTCAACTCGAGGTCATTGCCCTCATTTCTCGCCGAGCCTTCATCTAGAGCCACATAGACAAGCTGCTGCTGTGGCATTCACTTCAAAATAAGAGAGGCGAAAAAGATGTAACGGAGTAAGGTCTAAATATTGTCTATTAAAGAGAGATGTTTATTCTCATACAATATTAATGAATAACATTCAATTACACCTAGGGGTTGGTTCAGTTATACATGAAGCCTAGGCCTATACCAAACTGTATTTATCACATGGAAATAGTTTTTATCTATTATGATATGATTTGGACTCAAACGGTCTACAAATAGCGCTGCAGAGTCTAATAATGAAATTAATTAGGCCTATACATAGTTTATTCATATTCTGGTCTGAGAGGCGGAGATCCTTCCCAGGCGAAATCCAGTGGCGATCTGTCATAAAATCAGTGGTTACCCATCCACACGTGCAATCATTTGTCAGTCGGTTGAAAGAACTTTAGGTAATTCCATAAGTTCATCAGTTCTGGTGAGTGGACTGTCTCCGCCCACAAACTGTCGTCCACACATACATTTTAAAGTCAGTTTCAGTGAATTGACAGGGAGACTGACAGGTAAACCTGTGCGTGACGGGGTTGTATGTTGTCGTACTGTGGAATGTTGTCCCCATCAGGCATGCCAGGGGGCCATCTTGTGGAACGGTCTATGATTGTCAGGAGGAATCTGGCACCCGCTGTTTGCGGCACAGGTCCTACGATGTCTACTGGAATGTGCCTGAAACGTTGTCGTGGTTGAGGGAAGTCTCCAATGCCTGATTCCGTGTGCCGGGTGATCTTACTTGTCTGGCATGGTATGCAGTTCTTCGCCCATTCTTGTGTCCTTCCTGATCCCATGCCACACGAATTTCTCTGGCATCAGGTGCGTTGTGGTTCATCCTGATGGATGTGACAGGCTGTGGATGATGTCAAACACCTCCTTTCTCAATGACGTGGGTATCAGGGGGTGGGGGCGGCCTATGCTGGTATCTCAGAGAAGTGTTGATCCTGATTTGCCTATTGGTACGTCTTCCCACTTCATTGTGGTAAGTGCTGTGTAGTAAGCTGCCAATTCCGGGTCTGTGGGCTGTTCCTTCACCAGGTCTGCGTAGTCTATGCCCAGGTGGACCAAATTTATTTCAATCCTTGATAGGGCTTTGGCTACCGGGTTCTTCTTGCCAGGGACGTAGCTGATTGTGTATCTGAATTCGAAGATAGCAGCCAGGTGCCATTGCTGTCGTGCTGACCATGCGTGTCCCGCCTTCGAGAACGGATGTACCAACGGCTTGTGGTCTATTAGGATGGTGAAAGGGCTGCTGTCCAAGAGGTACTTGAAGTGCTGCACGGCTTGGTAGATTGCCAGCAGTTCTCTGGTGAATGCACTGTAGCGGGTTTCCGGCGGCTTTAACTTACGGCTAAAAAATGCAAGTGGGCGAGGGGTACTGTCTACTATCTGCTACAGCACGGTTCTGCAAGCGACGCTGCTGACATCGGTGGTGAGTCTCAGGGGGGCGGTGGGGTGTTGATATTTTAAGGTGGTGGCTTTGGCGAGGGCTGCCTTCGTCTGTTCAAATGCCTTTTACCACGGGACTTCCCAAGTCAGTGCTTTTGGCTTCCCCTTCAGGGAAGTAGTTGACCATGCTGAGGAACTCCTGCAGGGATTTGATCGTTTTTGGTGTTGGAAAATCCTTCACTGGGTCTACTTTGGAGGCCATGGGGCGGACACCTGTCAGAGAGATCTCATGTCCCAGGAAGTCTACCCTCTCCACTCCGAAGATACATTTGTCGAACCTGACAATCAATCTGTTCCCCTGAAGGTGTTTCAGCACAGCCCAGATGTGGCCCAGGTGCTCCTCCAGGGACCTGGAGAAAATCAGGATGTCGTCCACGTAGCAGACTCAGAAAGGTAGGTACCCCAAGATGCTGTCCATCAGGCATTGGAATGTGGCCCTGGCGTTCCTGAGGCCGAAGGTGGAGTAGGAAAAGGTGTATGTCCCAAACAGCGTGATGATGGCTGTCTTCAGAACATCATCGGGATGTACTGGTACCTAAAAATAAGACTTGAGCAAATCCCTTCTTGTGAATATTTTGGACACATGCAGGGCTACTGGAGACCTCGTAGTTCATCCCAGACGTCCCTGGGTGATGCGTCCCCCAGGGGCTGGTTCATCAGGTCAAGGGTGCATTGGGCTCTCTCTGGGATGGGCATGGAGTACATGTCAATGGGTTTCTTTCGTATGTCTTCATACTTGACTTTGCCCAGCTGCGAGTCCAACCATGAGGTGATTCTGTTGAAAACCTCCTCTGGCAGCGTTGCCATGGTGAGATCTGCTTTGGTTTCCTTGTCCGTGATTTTAGATACACAGAAATGGACGTCTGCTTGCAGGAACCAGGATGTGGTATTTTGCCGTGAGAGTGGTGGCAGTTTCATCACCTAGGGTATTGCTGCCTTTGAAGGCGAAAGGAGGATGCAGAGGATCTGTGTGTCCTCAGAACGACTTTCTACCTCAGTGTCTACCATCTTGACTCACGCCAAAGCACGAAATATTTCTCCGTTAATGGTGTTTGGGGCTCATCAGAAGTAAAAACTATACACTGTGTGGTTCCGTTAATGACTTCTGAATACGGTCGATGTGAATCATAAATGGCAGGGCCAAACCGTTCGAGAACGCCAGAACGTACCTGAAGAAGGTATGTCATAATAGTCCATTAGTGGCGTGGGTGTTCACTGAGGAAGGAGCTTTCAGAGGTCTAGACTTTGTCGCTGTATGGCTCCGTTAAAGTCCTCTGAAGGTAAAAGCAGAGATGTAGTGAGTCAATTAATAGCGAAGCCAAAACTGTTGTGTTTAGCATCGCTCCTCAGGTCACCAGTTGTGGAGTCAAAGAAAGCAGACTGGGTACTGACTGATTTATTACCTGGGCAAAAGGTATACATAGCAGCGTGTGGATGAAAACGAAGTGCCCGACCCCAGGGTCCTGTGACCCTCACACTGAGTGAGAGCACTTTGTGCTTGTTAACAGTTAATCAAATAACAATAACAAGAGACATAATGTATGTACATACAGTGATACAATATATATTGGCGGAAAAGCCAGGAAATTCTACATACAAATATATACATGTAATTCTTGTTGCGTTGATAGATGTAGTATATGATTGTAATTAATGGGTAAAGAAGACGTCTTTACAAGGTGGATTATGGGAATATCGCTGCTTGACATATTGGAAAATTATGAAATAATAACGGCAGGCTTAGTAAAGATAACAGAGGTCATAAGAGAGTCATGATTGAGATGGTTTGGGTATGCATTGAGGATTGGATGATGAGAGGAAGGAGTGAAGAGGGCTTGGGAAGAATCTGTTAGAGGAAGAAGATCGAGAGGGAGACAGAGAATTAGATGGTGAGATAAAGTGAAGGTAGATATGGAGAGAAGAATTTGTTGGAGGATGATGCCTTAGATAGAAGGCAGCGGAGAAGGTACATCCGGTAACCAACCCCTTAATGAAGGGATAACAATCAGAAAGGAGAAGGAGAAGAAGAAGAAGAACCATATCACTTGTATACACTAAAAAAAAAAAAAAAGTGGGGCAAGAACATTGCCCTGTGGAACTCCGGACACAATAGGTCTAGGTTCACTAAAGATCCCATCAACAGCAACTTGTTACTGCCTACCTGTAAGGAAATTTTGAAGCAATCCTAAAACATATGCATCCACTCCAAGATTCTGACATTTATGAATAAGTGTCTTGTGATTTACTAAATCGAAAGCAGCACTAAAATCTGCTTGAATTACTTTACACTCAAAACCCTTATCAAGTTCCCCTTGGAAATAGCATGTTAAGTTTAAAAGAGCATTGCAGGTACCCATTGCTTCTGATATGCATATTGAATATCAGCAAACAATCCTTTAGATTCCATATACTTATATAGTGGCTTAGAAATAAGTTTTCCTGCAACTTCGGAGAGTGAAGGAAGAATAGGAATTGGCTTGTAGTTACTGCAGTCAGCAGATATGCCATTCTTTGGAACAGGCACTGTATTACTAACCTTGCGCCCATCCGTAGACCTAATTAAAATCGCCATCAGCATTTCATTTACCTTTTTCTTGGGAACTGGATCTCATTTGGCATCTGAAATATGGAGTGCCTGACATGCTTCAATAACACAACGCCAATTGACTCTAGATTTCAACCAAACCGCTTTTCTAATGGTCGCATAGAAATATACTAATTGACAGATATGCCTATCTCAATGGCATGACACAGTGATCAGAAATGCCTATATTCTCACAGACCTTGGACTTTTCACAATGCTGGAACATCTACGATTATGAGGTCTAAATAATCTATCACCAGGAGTATGTGTGGGTTCCTCAGTTAGCTGGATAAAATCGTAGGATACAAAGAACTCACGAGCAGACTGGCCATGTTGAGCTGTGGAATTTGAATTTAGCCATTCACTGTGCTTTGCATTACAGTCTCCACAAATAACGAATGAAGCTTTTGAATCTTGTACTGAGCCATATACTAACCCTCTCCAAGAGACAGTCATATATAGAATCGTCGAAATTTGGATTGTAGTACACAGCAAAAACGTACACATTGTAGAACTTGCTGGAAATGATAAAACAAAGAATTTCTAGGCAGCTACACTCTAAGCTTTTCTGACCGGACATAGGTCGTCTGGACTTGTGTACCTATACAGCCATACCTTGCGTATGTGGGATGTTACGATGATAAATAAAATCTCGGCCATTAAATCCTGGGATTGAAAACTCAACCTTTGACTTGTCACTACTTACAAGAGTTTCAGATAAACACACCAAATCGTAGTTACGGACACAGCTCTGGAGATCAAGAAGATTTGACCTTTAGCCTCGAATAATTTGAGTAAACTGTAGATAAATGAAATGTGAGACTACGTTCAGTATTATTTTATTACAATGCTTATATGCATTACATTATCATGTACCCTTCTGTTATGAGTATTATTGATGACTAATGTATAATAAACACACCTTTTATGTACTTCAATTTACATTTCAACATTTCATTATGAATATGGCAATGACCTGAGGACATGTAACATTGTATCTTTCCCGCCTCTGGCCATTGCATACCAGTGTATCGTCCAGTCTTCTCTCGTGACGGATGTCCCTCCGTCCACTTGTATATACTAACTCTAATGAACCTACTTGCTTTTGCATAGTGTTTCCTTCCTCCCTTCGAGGGAAACAGTCACAGGATGTAATCAACCCTACTATGGCTCGATAAGGAGCCCCCGACATTGCGCAGTGATATATGAGTTTAAAAGTGTTTACAATTTACGCAAGAAGACGACGAGGAGCCCCCAACATAAAGCACTTCGGAATTTTTCTTACAGTAATGAATAGCAGGTCCAGGGCTCACCTCAATGTCTCTCGAACGAATTAAAATTAACAACATAAAATTAGTAGCAAAAGTAATAAACAGACTAATAGCAACAACAACATAATAAAATCCAAGAGAACAATAAACAATAATAATGCAATCAACAACAACAGTATTTATACTACTTACAACTGGTTGATAAGGTGGAGACAGCACACTTTATAAGGCACAAAAGAAACCCACCAGGTTTGCCGCAACAACTGGGGAAGGACAGTCAGGATGGACTTAGAACATATAAAAAGCTTAGTAGGACAAGATAAGGTAAAGAAGTAGAAGGCACTTTCCTGATAACCCACCAACTAACTTTTGTTTTCTCATCAAGCTATCCTACACACTTAAAAAAAAACAGGAAAGTGAACAAAAAGAGGAAAAATGCCTGATTGAAACCTCAAGTAAGCGAACTCAAACTCAAGACTATGCCTACTTAGTATACCACAAAATTCCTTGTAATTTCTTACAGTTGCCTTTATAACTTCACTTTTAGACAATGAAACAATTATTCCTCTCAACCCATTCCATAGGAACAACATACCCCTCATCCAGACGTACTTTTCAAACTCTGAGCAATTCCTCGACTGCACTGATCACCACAGTAATGCAGTATTACCTGCAATGCCACCAGGTTCTATTGTCTTTCCATTCTTCATTTTCTTACTTTTCCTCCGTACGTCCTCAACAGTCACTCCCAAACTTACTAGTGGTAATCCTTCCCCTAATACGTTTTTCAACTCTTCCTCTCTTCTATCTCCCCATTCAATCAATATTTATACTACTCACTCCATCGACCCGAAATTGCATTCACTTTAGACAGCATATTTCCATTTGCCTATTTTGTTTTCTTTACAGACGCATCTGTTAATTAACCACGCATTGAATTTCTTCTATAAGAATGTTTTGTTTTCTATAAAATTCTTGTTCTTTGGATTTCGTGGCTTTGCCTTTTTCTTTCATTCCCTCCTTGAGTACTATAACCTTCTCTTATGTATACCTGCACATGATTTGCTCTTCGGCCATTCAGTTACACCTTAAAACAATAAGTCCCTTTTTTCTCTCCTTACTGAACCTCTCATTTAATCATCCCATACTTACTATTTTCATTCCCTTTTCCTACTTACGTTATACCAGAAAGATACCCTGTTTACCCTATATCCACATCTAGGGCTTTTGTATATGCCTCACTTACTTTTCCCATATCTATGTCTTTTAACCCTAGCTCTTATTTCATCTCTCTTTTTTTTTCTTTCACACTCTTTTCATTTCCTTCTTTTTAAAGTCATTTGCCTTTTCACCTTAAAACTGTATCAATCTTAACTTCTGCTCTAACTAAATATTGATCAGGTATACTTCAAGCCACTCCTTTTCTTACCATCACAACCATCAACTTGTTCCCCTTTTATTTTACACTGACACACAATCTAGCAAGCTCTTTTCCACTAACCATTTTCTCTTTCCAAAATATAATTAGGGGTTAAAGTTGCTCATGAGCAGCAGAGGCAGGGGACAGGCAATGCACAGATGCACAGTGACCTAGAGACTGAATATATATACACTTACAACCAGCAGTTAACCCCCATTCCACTCAAGACAAGACCTGGGAGAACAGACAGTGGCAGATGATGACTCCAAAGGTAAACCTATGGGCTCGATAAAAGCTTCCATCCCTAGCTCAAGGGGCTGGCGAGGTCGTGTTGCCAGTGAAATCTATCAAGGATCATGGGGGCCTGCACTGAATTCACCACACTGAGCTACAATGACCCTGAATCTATATAATTTTAGCAACCAAGCCAATTTCCAAATATTTCATAAGACTCTCCATTCTTATTTACTCCAGGAACTCCTTACCTATCCACATCATTATCTCTCTTTCTCTTTCATCTATTTTTGCATTTAAACCGCCCAGCACAGCCCCAACCCCCCTTTCAATTTCTCTAAACCCAGCCAGGTTCAGTTTCAGACCCATCCAAATTCATTCTCTGCCATTTATTCTTTTACATTCTGGACCATAACAACTCACTTTGGCAACTTTTCCTCCTTTGCACTCCATCCTTGAATATGACAGACTCAATTGCCATGCTGTGCTGCTCTTTCACCGGAACTCTGAGTCACAAAGACCAAACCAGCGACACTTCTTTCCTAGAGTGCTTGCTCCGTTCGTTTCTCTAAATGCCAAGCTATTCAGCTTGTGTTGTATTGTATACATTATAACCTAAGTACTTATTGATTTTTCTGTTTTCTCTTACTAGGGGAGTAAGACTACAAACTACTTTGTTGTTGTAGATGTTGCTGTTGTTCTTGCTGTTGTTGTTCTTGTTGGGGGGAAGGAAAGGTCTATGGAACAGGCTAAAAAGATCTGAAAAAGGTGTTTCGAGTTGAGTTAAAGATACAGGAATTTCAGGATAGGATATTTAGGATTTATTTATTAGAAGGAAAATATAAAAAATAAACAATGTGCATGTTAAACAGTACAGAACAACTATTTCTAATAAAATAAAGCGTACTTATTTTAATCTTTGATAGTGAAACAATGTGCTATTCGACCATAGATTTTAGCATACGCCCCAAGTAAGCTCGAGGTCGGATCATGCCTTGTTCATGATGAACATTGGGAATGGAGCTTACAAACCCCATGGTGACTTGCAAACCAAGTACAAAGCCCAATGATAGACTAAATGAATATGTCATTTAGCATCACAACTGCAATGGTCATTGAGCAACGAGAATTATATATTCTAAACCCGGAATTGTACTCACACTATACATACACACATATACTATATATATTCTATAGCAGCGTCTCCAACCAGTGGTCCACGGGCCATTGGTGGTCCATGAGTAAATTTTGATGGTCCGCAGAAAAATTGGGACACTATTTAATTTAAATTTTTATGTTTTCTTAATTCTCTTCTGGTAACCCTGATACAAACTGCGCAGAAGACAGAGAGGCCAATGTTGCCAATTTAACATTTTTTATACTAGATTTGGCATTTTAGGGCGATTTAGCATAAAAAATTTGGATTTTAGCATTTAGCAGAAAAACAAACCAGCATTAAATAACTAACAGTATTATTAATTACAATAAATCAAATATTATAAATATGAATTTATCCTAATGAAGTACACATAAAATGCATATCAAATAAATGCATTTACCATTTTCTTTAATTCGTATTAGTGGTCCGGCAAATGTAAATTTATACATTTAGTGGTTCATGCAGTTCGAAAGGCTGGCGACCGCTGTTCTGTAATGTATATGTATGATTTTTTTTTTCACTTTGACGATACATTACCCGGTAGAGTAACCACCCCTAGAAGCCCCTTGAACATCCGTAGGGGTAGAGGGCGTGACGCCGGACGCGTCATCCTTATACGTATTGAAAGCCAGGAGGGTAAGGACCCCTGGCCGCCAGAGGGGAATGCTGAGAGAGAGAGAGAGAGAGATGGCAAACGATCAAAATCACACTTGCGACACGTCATATGTTTTTCGTGTCTGTCATGAACATCGCATGAGCAATGTGATGACTTGACTCATGAATCATACATTTATTATTGACATTATTATCGATTACAATTTCATACATATGGAATGAGGCCAATTGGTTTTTGTTGCGTAGACTATCGTTAGTCTCACTTCATATTTCAAATGTCTTCTCTCGTTGAATGATTATGAATAATCCCATCAGGATTATTCAGCGCCCTCGTGAAAATGAAATCATTAAGTTAAGTATATCTTAGTTTTACCAGATCACTGAGCTGATTAACAGCTCTCCTAGGACTGGCCCGTAGGATTAGATATTGTTACGTGACCAGGAACCAATTGGTTACCTAGCAACGGGACCTACAGCTTATTGTGGGATCCGAATCACATTGTATTGAGAAATGAATTTCTATCACCAGAAATAAATTCCTCTGGTTCCGCGTGGGCCGAGCCGAGAATCGAACTTCGGACCACCGAATGGTAGCCGAGCGCGAAATGCACTCGGCCAACGTGGAACTAATGAAGTCATTAGTATGATGAATTATGAATAAGTGAACGATACCAGTGTTCAAATATGAACTGAAAAAATTAAGAATTATGACAACAAAAAATAACTATCGAAATTTTATCTTTAAAAATATATGCTTTATAAATTAAAAAGGACTAAAATCTTTATTAAATATATTGAAATCATATCTTATAAATAGCCAGACTTTTAGATAACCCATAAGGTTGTCTACCTCAACACCATCATTTAAAATGTCTAAAATAGCCTTCCCAGCTGTCAAGTACTTTGCCCCAAGGCGATTAAATCTAGGACAGTGCCCCAGCAAGTGCTCAACAGATAGCTCACCATCACAGTGTGCACAAACTGGGGCACTGGGGCTCTGGACCCCTCTAAAATATAACTACGGGTGAAGCGGGTATGGCCAATCCTAAGCCGTGTTAGGTTGATCTCTAATCTTCTGATGCGATTAAAACCCGAACTCCAAAAGTCAATATATACTTCTTTAATATTTGTGTACTTCCTATTTGTGGATAAAATAGGGGAAGTCTATCTCTGCTGGCATATCTTTCAGATGTATCTTCTAATAACTGGATGCATATCCAAATGTGGCACCTTATTAGTTGAGAAATATCTCGCAGCATCCTTTACTTCACTATCATCCAGTTTATTCCCTTCTATACCATATGCCCAGGAACCCAACAAAACTTAACTGATTTGTGGCGAACAGAAAGATAAAAAAAAAAGCCATCCCTAGGCCTTTTGAATGAACGGGTGGGTAGGGTTGACTTCTTTAGGGCTTCTAAAACTCTCCTCAAGTCACTATATACATATTACTGTGGATTTAAATTTATCAGTTGCAAGATTTAAAGCATCAGCTATGGCTGTTGCTTCAATAGTGAATATGGATGAGGAGTCTGGTAACTTTTCTTATATGTGACTCCCTCTCACACACCGCTGCACAGCCCACTCCATCTTCTGATTTTGATCCATCAGTAGATTTTCCTGTCATTTCTATGCCTCTCATTATGCTCCAAAAACTTGTTTCTGACTTCTTCCAGACGACCTTTCTTCTCCATCTCTTTAGTGCATACATCTATTGCTGGAATAAAACCAAGGAGAGATAGCAGGAAGTTTCACTTGTAGGATCTTCTGCATTTTTATATTTTCATCCCCAGTTCACTCAGCTGTCTGATTTGAAATGGCGTTGAAGATCTTCTAAATCTAAAAAGACTTGAATCACACTGTTTTAAGATCTAAAAAGAAGCATTCTCCCTTGTGCTTTTCAGCCGCATGGTGTATCTCAGACCTAGCTCATGTCTCCTTAGGTCCAGTGGTAGCTGATGGGAGTCTACATAGATATTTTTAATGGGGGAAGTTCTAAAAGCTCCAGTGCAGATCCTTAGCCCCATATTACGCAATTCCTCAAGTTTAGTCTTTGAATCAGTTTAATATACGTGGCAGCCGTAGTCTAACTTAGATAAACATACTGCACTGTAAAACCTTAAAACGATTTCTTATCAGCACCCAAATTGAAATGAGGTACTTTTAAAATATTTAGTGGTCTTTTCACTTTCACTTTTAACTGGTCAATATGATTATTCCAAGTGAGCTTTTCATCAAAGACCATTCCTAAAAATTTTACTTCAGTATAGTAGGGTAAAATAGTTCCATTTAAGGTAAGAGTTGGAATGGTTTCCTTAGTTCAGCGCCTGTAGAACCAAACAGCGACAGTTTTTTATTCAGGGAATCTAAATCCTTACTCATTAGCCCACTTGTTTACTTTATTGATGGCTCTTTACATGAACCTGCTGGTAGAAACTGCAGCATATCCTGTGCAATACAGAGTCAGATCATCTACAAATAAAAAGCCTTTTACTGATGGTATATTTTCTAATACGTACATCAGTAATGGCAATAGCAAAGAGGGTGACACCACGGACACTACCCTGAGGAACTCCATCTTCTTGTAAGAAAGGTTGTGATACATGATTTCCAACTCTTACCTTTATATATCTTTTTGATAAAACTAATTTACATATCTGATAATTTTTCCTTTAATGCCCATCTTATACAACTTTTTTATGATACCAAAGTGCCTGAGCATGGGATCCAAAGTAGATCTACTTTTCCTAAAGCCAAACTGGAATAGAGAAAGCAATTTATTTGTTTCTAAGTGCCATACAAGTCTGGTGTTAATCATCTTTTCCATCAGCTTACAAACACAACTGGTGAGTGCTACTGGTCTGTAGCTACTGGGTGAAGAAGGATCCTTGTTTCTTCATAGGGATGATTAATGATAATTTCCAGCTCTTAGGAATAATACCAGTTTCACAGGTTTCATTTATTATATGTAGAAGAAATTTCTTTGACTTTTCTGGGAGGTGTTTCAGCATTTCATAAAGTATTTTATCTTCACCAGGGGCTGATGCTTTGGTATTCGACAAGGCATCTTTGAGTTCCTGCGGTGTAAATTTTGCATTATATGGTTCAAAATCATTTTCACTTAAATCAAGAGAAATCTGGGGATTTCTAATGTCTTTGAATTCTCAAGAATAGTTCTCACTACTCAATATTCTCGAGAAATGTTCTCCTAATTTTTCTGCCACCCTATCTCGTTGGGTAATTAGGTCACTGTTAATCCCAAGGGTAGACCTTAGACCTTACAGATCTTACAGCTCGTTCGGGTTTCCCCAGGTCCCTCAGTGTGAGGCACCTCTAATGTCTACCAGAGAATTGCTGATGCATTTTCCGGTATATTTTGCATCTTCCAATCTTGGATGGTCTGGGATGCAGCATAGATATTTATCGAGCTTATTCTTAAACACATCTATGCTCACTCCTGATATGTTCCCCAGATGAGCTGGCACCGCACTGAATAGCCGCTGCATTATCGATGCTCGTGCGTAGTGGATTAATGTCCTGTGTGCTTTCCTTAGTTTTCGTACTATAGTTTTGGGCACTATTAATCTATCTCTGCTTGCGCTTTCTGATATTTTTATCTCCATGATGTTTTAGTTTTTTTTAATTTTCTTCCAAATCGTTTTGGATGGGTGTTTTTGAGCTAATGCCATTTATGTAGCACATCCACGACTCTTTTTGCCTTTTTTTTTATACGCGTGTAGTTTGCTTGGCCACAGCACGTTGGTAATTAACTTTTGTTTGTGCGGTTACACTTCTCTTATACTTTTTATTATAACAGGTTTTGTTCCACCAAGGAAGGAACCGTTAGTCTAGAGGGCTTTCCTTTCTTTGTTGGAATAGAGGCAACTGCATTGTTGATGGCAGTGTTATTAAAATAATTATATACCTCTGAAATGGATGGAAATGATTTTACATTCTTCTCTATGAGAGCAGACTCGCCAAATTTCGTGCAGTCTGCTTCATCTACCTTCCATTTAGGAGTCGACTCATTTGGCTGATTTTTAACTGATTTTATACGAACTGGGAAGTGGTTACTTCCATACTTCCATTTGGATATTCGTTAACTGACCATTCATATAATCAATGTCAATACTAGATGAGCAAATGCTAAGATCGATAACTGAGTAGGCATTGGACTAGATATTATGACAAATCATGGCTCCACCCTCCAGTATCCTACCCTTTGCATCTGCCGTTTCTTCTTTTCTGTTATCTTCCGCATTTCATTTTCCATACCTGGCAACTAAACCCTTAGGTTGGCTGAGACAGCAAACAAAAAATAGGATAATGTAGAAAGATTAAAAAATCAACAAGTATTTATGTAAAAGTTCCTGAGAGGAGTAAAATGCTGAAAGCAAGTTTGCACAGATTCATAGGAAAATCCATACTATTATATTATTATTATTATTCAGAAGATGAACCTTTATTCATCTGGAACAAGACCACAGGAGCCACTGACTTGAAATTTAAGCTTCCAAAGAATAGGGCGCTTATTACAAGTAACAGAAGCTCATGAGAAATACAGAAAGAAGAGATCATATAAAAAAATTGATTAACAAATTAAGAAATAAATAGTTAAAATGTCAGTAAATTAATTAAATACGACAAGAATTGCATCGAACTTCTGAAGTTCCAATTGCACGACATCCTCAGGGAGACTTGCAAACGAACTGAGAAGTTCGGCAGCGAGGAGCATGTACTGCATATTAGTGTTGTTGATCAGCAAATCTGGTTGCTCTCGCCAGGAAAGGAGGATCAGGGATAAACATTGACAGAGACCATCCGTCGATGGTCCAAGGCATAACTGCTAATATTAAGAAACAGAAACGAACCAATACGAACCACTCTATCTGTCTACATTATTACAACTACTACTAGTGCTTTAACGACGACACAGTCAGGGAGACTGATCTACAGTTCCGCAGTGTAGGAGGAGCCGTTGCAATGACGAAAACCTCAACACTGAACATTGACGCCTGCGGAATAACAAACACTCTCGCATTGAGCGGCATGACATTACGGCACCTCAACGGAATGGAAATGTTGACTCTTTTAAAAGAGTTGCATACACCAATGACAAAAATTTACCCTTTTTAAAGTCCAATGTACTACATTTTTAAAGTTTATCCTCTTGCAAGTCCTATGCCATTCAATCGATCAGAGTCTGGAGTATACTAGGTAACCTACAGAATAGCTACTTGTGTCTTCCTCAACCGTCTCCTTTCTATGGTACTTCATTTCTTCTTAATTAATTGTTCTCCTCTCAGCCTGGTAACTGACTCGATTCTGACCCTCAACACTTACGTAGTTTCCAACTAGGTAGTGAGTTAACTTAATCGCAGATGATACTGACGAGGAAGGCAGAAGCGCTAAACTGTAAAGAAAACAAGACTGAACAAGCACATCTAGCCTATTAATATACATAGACGGAAGTAAGTGCATTCGTGCAGAGAGAGAGAGAGAGAGAGAGAGAGAGAGAGAGAGAGAGAGAGAGAGAGAGAGAGAGAGAGAGATCGCCCAAGTTCACGGTCAGAGTATTTGTCATCCCTATGATGCTTACTACCTCTAAGAAAGTGTCCATATCGCTTTACACATTTCACAGAGGCTTGAAAACTACCAAATTAGTAGCAGAAGGTAGCTAAACAGTCATATAATTGCAAGCAAATATTTGGCACGGACTGATGCAATTCGCTTTGGTACGTACGTACACAAAACTCGCCTCTCTTAAAATGATGCAACCGTCCCTCACATGTCCATCCAAGGCCAAGAAAAAAAAAATCAGTACGAATTGCAAGCTTAATTGATGCAAATGCCAATAGCCAGGACTTCTCAGTGTGAAAGGTTAATGAAATCAGTCTCGATATATATACATATATATATATATATATATATATATATATATTTATATATATATATATATATATATATAAGTAGACCTACTATAAGCAGTGGAATTGTTTTCTAATTAAGGCTAACGAAATCTGTCACGTTCGGGTTCTCAGATGACGAACTTCAGCAAAACGTTCTTGGCCTTACTATTGCATCACTTTACGAGAACAAAGAGCAGAGGATTGTGGGAGATTACGGCTTCCTGGAAACGTACGAAAATAGGAACTAGGAAATTGAATCTCCAAGATCGTCAGAAAGACAAACAAGAAGGCCAAGCTAGTACTATATCATGGTGAAATCTTGATTACATCAGATGATTGCCTGTAAGACTTAGTCTCATTACAGTGGCGGCTCGTCAGTAGGCACTGGAACTGTAGCATCCCCTCTAGATTTCATATACGTATATGTACAGAATTATGAATATATACATGAATATGAGCATTAAGTATAGATTATTATCAATAATCCTTAAAACATTATTACCATTCTCCTGTTTTTGTAAATAAAAAAGCAAAAGAATTGAAACAACATGTGGAACTGCTGGTGCTCACCAGTTCTCCTTTTGCTAGCAGCGTGATAATGTGGGAGACAGCCCGCGCGTATAGGTGAGGGGAGCACTGCCCTCTCAAGCAGTGTTAGTCTGCCTGTTGGGGGGGGGGGGGGGGGAGATGTGTTCTGAAATTCGCCAAACTTCAATTTATATATTTATACATATTTGTTTAACGTATGTTATATATGTATATAATATGTGTTTATGCAGTTAACATCAAGGAATTAAAAAAAATTATGTAACAGCACCCCAATGAATGATAGCCACGAGCCGACACTAAGTTAGACATTTCCTTTTCAATCAAATGTCTTCTTCTAATTTTTTGCTATGAGGAAAAGTGGGCGAGTCAGAATTCAGTTTAGTCATTTGTCACTTATCTGCATTGCTTGTCTGATATAAGAATACAGATGTAAGTGATGGTAATGACAAAGTTTATAGAATATCACAGCATGATCAGTAAGTCGTACTGGATTCAGAATAACGATATCGGGAAGAGAGTATGAGAAAGTTAGCTAGTAAAGTTCATCAACACAGGATAATTTAAAAAAAATATGCATCAGTTGTAAAGTCAGCCAGAATAGGCGCTATGGATCAGTTGTACAGTTCGTCAGAGTGGGACCAATGTATCAGTTGCAAAACTCATCAGAAATGGCTCATTTTTTTATATGTATCAGCTGTAAGCTATCAGATTATGCACATTTATTGTTAATATGTATCAGTAAGCTCACCTGAATAGGGAGAGTTATACAACTCATCAAAGTAAGAGCATTTAAAAAAAGATGTGTATCATTTGTAAAACTCATAAGCCAAGGAACGATGTATCAGTTGCAAGGCTCATCAGATTATGCACATTTTTCTTTTGTTAGTATCAGCTGTAAAGCTCATCAGAATATGAGCAATGCAGTATCAGCTACAAAGCTCATCAAATTAGGAACATGTTTTAAATAAGTATCATTTGTAAATAAGTATCATTTGTACAAGCTCAATAGATTATGCACATTTTTCTTAGCGTCAGCTGTAAAGCTCATTAAAATAGGCCAATTATTTTGTAACATATACCTATGTTGTAAAGCTCATCAGAGTAGGAACAACGCATCAGTTGTAAGACTAATCAACAGAAGCACATGGTATCAACCTCATCAGTTTGGGTACATGCTTTGCTTAACCCGTTATCAAAAGTCCCTAATGGTACTACATAATGGAGAAACATATCATTCTGTTTATTTTGATGGGAACTCACTGAAACGTTTCAGGAAACCAGACAGGTCTATAAATTCCACCTGTTGCAGGTGAGTGAAAGCGCCAGACTATAAACGAGAAGCAAAGGACGAGTAGAACTGGAAAAGGCGAAATGTGAAGAAATTTTATTTCAAGATAATCTGGAGCACCAAGTCTCCTCATCTATGGCGGTATTCAAATATTATGTTGCAGAGCAATAAGACGTTTCATGAGGCAAAAGAAGCAAGTGTTTACTTTAGTCTAATAATACTTAGTCTAATAATAATCAATAATAACAAAACAGTCATCAAGCTACGATATTCAACTTTACGGTTTGACCACTTGAATAGTTCCTTGTGGATATAATCTTCTTCAGTGACAAAGTTCAGTTGTATTGTTTATGAGAACCGTAAGTTTTCTTCAAATCGTTGCTTTGATAAAGTAAGATGTTTATTTTCCAATTTCTTTGTAACGGGAAAACTTACTTCAACAGTGAATGTAAATATACAACAGCAATGCTAATTATTATATCTTCTGTTAGTTTTCTTTTCAAAACTAAACCTCTCTCTCTCTCTGAAAAGAAGCATGCTGATGGTGATAGTTTCACTCCCTATGACTAATTCCTTAGAACACACACACACACACACACACACAGAGAGAGAGAGAGAGAGAGAGAGAGAGAGAGAGAGAGAGAGAGAGACTGAATAATTTTCTAGTGGAAAATAAATACCGTAATTTATCTGCGGAAGGTGGGAATAAAAAAAAAATCGATCTCTGTCGCAAGAGGGAGACCACCTACGAGAATACATCTCCGTAAGCGCTCAAAGGTTATAGACAACGCGCTAAGATCGATTTTGGGGAGTTTACCTCCCAGCAGCTTTTGGCAGATTAAATTATGGATGAATCGAAAAAGAAAAAGTTCACGGGGGCAGGAGAAGTGGGGGACAACGATTTTCTCCCTCCCTCTCTCTCTCTTTCTCTCGATAAAAGTATAAATAAACGACGACGAAGTTAGCAAAAGACACTGGACTAAAATCAGTCAGTTCTCCGCCATTGTGCAGAAAGGAGCCGCTTCCGATACGACTTTTGTTTTTACTTTTGGAAGTTCGTCGCAAAATCAGATTGCTCATTTGTTCTCCGGGGAATTCTTTGACTCTGTTGTACGTACCTATTTGCTTTTACATTTTGCTTTCACTGTCTTCGAATATTTCTGCAGGTTAGTAGCTACGGATTAACCGAGGGTAGATGCTGTGAAGGCATGAGCGTAGAGTAATCGCATAGAAACTAATGAGTTAGATTCTTAATAACCGTAATTGTAGTAATTTTTTGTAGGTTTGCGACTTTCAATTATACATTTTATATATTTTATTTCTTTACTTATTATAAGCCGAACTGCTCATCCTCTTTTCGAATTCGTTTATCTTCGAGAAACTTAACATGTTCATCTTGAAGGGAAAAAAATCCACTAAAGCACTTAGAAAGAGAAAAAAACGTTAATTGAAAAAAATCATTAAATGCGTATTAGGAAAACTGGCAAACGACACGGAGCGAGTTACCCTTCCTTGGAAATCAGCAGGTCTGAAGTCTACCGTCTTCTCGCCAGAACCCATCTCTAGTACTGCACTCAAAATGAAGCCTCCGAAAACTTTGATACAATTTTAATTTAGCCTCTGCCATGTTGTCTCGACGAAGGTCTAAGGATTAATTTCCGTGGTTTCGACAAGTGCTATGTGGAACACGTACCGGGCCCGAAACGTACCGAGGCTTGGGTGTGTGTATAAACATCCAAGTCTGGCCGTGTTGCGTTGCAGTTAGTCAACTCGCTCCCAAGAAGTTGGACTATACCAAGATTGTTTGCGGTTGGATTAAACCAAGATCGTTTCCGGCCGGGTGATTCATACATTCTGGAGGAAAATTTAGCGATGCTGGAATACACTTTAAGTTTTGCAGAGGAAGAAGCAGATACAGATTGTTTACTTATACCGTGTTACGCGTTTTCGATTCGACATGAAAATGGGAGGAGCAAAGTAAGTTATACCGTAAGGCGTTGTTAGCACGATAGATATTCGCACAGCTTGTCTCAGAATTTGACTCCGGTGCTGTATTCAGTTTTTTTTAATTGTAAAATTAATCACGAGTTAACTGCGGCAATAATAATCAAGCACGAACATGCTTTAAGTGACGATGGACATAGGCCTAAAATCCTGGTGACGACAGGGAAAGTAAATTAACAATACGTATAATAAAAACCCTGAATACTAAATACGAGAGGCTCTAAAGCACGAGTTGGATACGCCATTTTCGTAAATTTGGGATGTATGTAAATAGCATAATAGCTTGAGATTATATTTATGAAGAGGTTAAATGTAATTCAACACCTCTAGGGAAATTGTGACAGTTTGAAGCAGTTTAAAAGTGGCCAATCCTGGGTGAAAAACATCCGATTCTCAGAGCACGCGGTTGATTAATTACCTACCTGCCATTATCTTTTCCCGGAATGAGATAACCCAACGATTCTTGGAGCGCACAGTACAGTACTTCATTATCGAGTGATTTTTCAGTGAGAAACGGAGATAATTTCGCAATTTCTTATCGTAGTGCTTAGCCGTAATTGTTTCCATCGAACGTTTACAAATGCTACTACAATCGACTTCAAGTGAATGGAAAATCCTCTCTCTCTCTCCTCTCTCTCTCTCTCTCTCTCTCTCTCTCTCTCTCTCATTTGCATCCATGTGGATAAATCAATGAAGTAGCACCTGCTTCTCTAGCCTCATCCCTTTTTAAAACTACCTTCTCTGTTATTGTTTCACCTCCTCTCCTGCCCTTCCCTCAGTTTTTCCTCCCACCTTCCCCCTCCAACAAAACACCTGGCTGTACCGCTAATGAATTGATAATTATGTCCTCGATGATGTCACAGGAAGTTTTATATCCCCCTATTTTTTTTTTCTTTTTTTCTTTAATCAATCGAGATTGGAGACTGAGCCTTGTTTTCGGGAGTTTTCTCAATTAGTACTAGTGAAGGTTTGAACCTTGGCTAGTGTAGTATCTCCGATATAAGTTTGGAGATTCGTTCGATAGGCCTAAGCTAAGCGACAAGATGGAAAAGGTGGTTTTAAAGACAAATCCCCACTACTACTGCTATTAATATTACTACCAAGCCTTAATTAAGTATTTTGGATTATATATATCCACTATTGGTTCGAAGTTTCTGTAAAGTTTCTGCTTTTATTCTGAGTAAAGGCTATAATGACTGTGACATGTTTTTCATACCTGAGACCTCAGTAAAGTCTACTATGCCTTCGCTCACCTTACTATTAAATCAGTTTCAAGTTAGTTTTCAAAACGAATTTCAAGTTTATTCCGTAATCTCAATAACTGTATTGGAACAAATTTTATATATACAAATTTATCTACTTCATTACATTAAGGCAGCTATTTTTTATAGCTGGTAAAAGCAGAATCAGTGTAAAGTTGTAAAGACGTACCACATCTATCAACGCAGCAAGAATCTCATGTATATATTTATATGTAGAATTTCCTGCCCTTTTTCGCCAATATAAATTTTATCCCTGTATGTACATCATGTCTCTTGTTATTGTTATTTGATTGACTGTTAACACGGGATCTGGGGTCGGGCACCACGTTTCCGTCCGCACGCTGCTATGTATACCCTTTGCCCAGGTAATAAATCAGTCAGTACCCAGCAGCAATTGTGGATATATATAAAACCATGATCTATTGCTGTTTGCACTAAAAAACTGTTTAATGACAAAAAAAATTGTTTTTCATTTTTCCAGACATTCTTACACCTCTGTGAGGAAAGTCGTCAGCGAATACTGGGTGGCGGACAGAATAGCTGACAGGCCAGGGACAAACACCCCAGTGTGCCAGCTGTACAATGCTTACATCAGAGACAATCCGAAATATTACATGGATATAGGACAGGTACGTTTATCTGGAGTGCAAAGTACGACTGAAACCCTCTAGAGTGAATGGATATAGGACAGTTAGGTTGATCTGGAGTGCAGAGTTCCTAAATAGGACAGGTAGGTTTATCTGGAGAGCAAAGTGGCATGACTGAAACCTTCGAGAATAAAGATATAGAGAGCAAAGCCAATAATTCAAACCTTTGAAAACAAGGCTCAATTGAAAGGGAATTGAATAAAGACTTACAACACTAGGCAAGAACAGCATGGGTTTAGACAAAAAGAATGTTGATTAAGGGGAAAAAGCTGTGTGCGACATACATGGACCAAAGGAGAACGTATGATAAGCAACTTGTGGGGGGGAGGTGGTGTGGCTGTCAGAAGGAGTTATGGTATAAAAGACAAGTGGATGAGACTGATAACAAGTTTATAAGATGCCCATGGACTAAGTAACCCGTCAAAGAAATGACACTGGTAGTGAATGAAGAGTTATGAAACGAAGATTTATCAGACATCTTATTGACAATGTAACTTATTAAGGTTCACAACAAGACATGATTCTAAATATTAGAATCTAAATATTACAATATTACCATGCTGATTTTTATATCCATTTTTACAGGAGCATAATTATGACATTCATTTTGTGACAGATATCGGTGCTTACAAATAATTGAATTAAATTGTTCAAAAAGGGTAAGTATGACCAGGGTTTAACATGGAAATTTAATTCCTTTTTGTCCCTAGTTTAGTTATCTTTCATTGTTGTTATTATTCTAAAGAATCCTGATTTTAAACTATTATTACTGCTTAACTGTCATAACATAACAGACATTTTCCTTTTTCATTCCAGTTTGGCAAGGTTCTGAAAGCCCGATTTCCCAACAGAAAACGCCGTCGGGGTAAGCAAGGTGCTCAGGTCTATGTTTACCAGGATGTGGCTTTGAAAGAAACAGACCAGTCTTCAACAAACTTTCATCGTGTTTCAAAACGACCAGACGCAAGTCACAGTCAAGAAAAGGTGAGCAATTCTCACCTTTTACCTCCAATGGTCATAGGAAACAGTAAAGTTGGCCCGATATTGGTTTCAGTTGGGGAGTCCTTGGAGGGTGTCAAGCACAGAAGTATTACCTCTAAATTGCCCTTGAAAGATTTGGAATCAGGTGTTCCTGGAGAGAGACCCTACAGATTCGACAAGAGCACAATGAGTGGCTTTAGCCATAATAACTCTTACACCCTACGTAGTAAAATTCAGCAGGAGAACAATCCGGGAGGAAGTGATGATTTTGAAATAGAAATCGATTCTTCCCAGAGGCAGGTCAGTGGAGAACACTTGACCATTGGCCAGTTCTCAGACAAAATTGGCATAGCTTCTGAAACAAACAACTTTCACACGGTTAATGCTGAGAGAAATAACTCTGCAGAAAAGCTGTGCTTAGATACAGATCTAGCTAATGATTCCTTTAAGGATGACCATCCTATACGATACATGAAAGACTACAGAAAGGATAAAACACTGGAAGATCCATCTTACTTGTCACCATCAAAAGATTTTCAATCAGATAAAGATAAGGGCTGTAATTTCTCAAGCACTGAAGAAGGCGATTCGGGAATAATAATTGACATGTCTCAGTTCTGCATGGAACAACAACTGAAGTCAGAAATTGAGGTGATGGATATTCCCATTCCTGATGAATATCCTGAATCAAATGAACCCAGTGAGACTGAACATTTGAAGGGTAGGACTGGACCCACTCATACTGAAGATGTGGTTTCGAGTTCGACCCAGACAGACAGAAAGTACCAGAGCGCAGCTGAGGATGGGGCTCGCAGAATGACTACTGGTCAGCAGTGGTTGGATGCCAACTTGAAAGACACTCCTGGGGCAAGGACCTATGCAAAGGACATTGAATGGGCTTATGCTCAGGACCATCCAGAAGAACCTATTCCAGAGTCAAATGTAAGTAAGTTTGAAAATATAGTAGAAAAAGGGTGTTCTTTGAAACACACAGGAATATATATATATAATTATATATGATATATATATATATATTATATATATATAGATATATTATAATATATAATTAAGATATATTTAATATGTATATAATATATATATATATATATACATACATATATATACACATATTATGTACATAGGTGAAAACCAGTAAGAAGATTCTTACCAAGAACATTTGCATTTATTCAGGCATCGTTGGGCTGCACAATTTTGTGCCTGGACGATGCATGAATAAACTGGAATGCTTGGTACGGACTGTCAGACTTGTTATTTTTCTGTGATTTTCTAAATCCTGTGTATCTCCTGTGATTTATTTTAGTATATATGTAGAAACATGACTGAACCATTGCATGGACATTCGTATACTTTATCATTCATGGGCTTGTTTTTATGAAGTCTCACAACATAAAGAAGGGTAGAAATTTCTGACCTAAAACGAGAAATAAGATCATTGTATTTTCATTATGATAGGCAATTGGATTCCTAAGTTATGATACATGTTCTTATGTTGTCTTCAGATGGCCGTGCTAATAAGAGGGAAGTACCCTGGCAGACGGAAGCGAGTCACCCAAAATAACAATCCTGTTTACATCTATCAAGATCTGGAATTGGTTAAGAAGTCCACTGTTAATAACACTCCCCAAGTACCTATGTTGCCCTCGAATCCAATGAATCCTCAGACCTCACGTTGCAAGCCTTACAGTGGCATGTATTCTTCTCCACAGGCTGTGATTGTGACGCAGCCAAACATTAACACTGTAGTATGCAGTCCTCCTGTGAACAGTATCTTCAGTTACCAGGGTTTCCCTTGTGTTGCTTTACAAGTCGTGCCACCAATGGGTTCCCCTCCTTATGAGTCTTCCGTGCATCCGAATCTCAAACAAAATATGAATGCACGACCAAGCCCTGTGAATGTTAATCCGTCTCTCAACTTTAATCCTAACGTGTCTTACATCCTCCCAAACTCTACTCCAGCTGTTCAGCAGCTCAACTTTACACCTGTGCAAGTCCAGACTTTGTCTCCACCTGCAGTACATCCAATGAGGTTACCTTTGACTCTTGATGATACCACTCTCCCTCCAGCAATGTCTCCGCTCAAAGTTCCTGCAGTGGCACGGCAGAATATGCAGCCAGTTTCCTCGTATCATTCTTTGAAGATGCCCCATTCACAAGGGCATGGCACAATGCCTGTGAGGAGGCACAAGACCAGCATCCCCCCTCTGAAAGGACCACATATCAGCCACACCAAGAAGCAACAGCAAAAGGAAGCCCCTTTAAAGGGAAATATAGCCAATCACCCAGGAATGCCAGCCATAAAGTCGAAAACTTCTGAGGAAAGTTGTTACCCAGATATTCTCAAAGACAATCCAGCACCATCATCTGAGCAGGCAAATCACGCTGCTAAAATATCACCCAACACTAGTATCTCACCACTGATGAGGATGATCAAAGAGGAACCCATCACAAGTGAGGAGAACTCATTCTACATGGAACAGATGAAAGCAAATACTTCAATGGGCGGTACTCAGAATAACATTCCTGTTTATGGTTCTCAGAAACTTAAGAAAATGATGGAGGCAGTCTTACCAGACATGGATGTAGATGATTACATCTCAAATGAAATTTTAGATTCAGGTAAATTGAGTAGGGATAACAGCTTCCATTACCAAAAATTACTCGAGTCTAACGGCTCCATACCAGGTCTTGGTAGCCATTCAGACTATTACAATGCACAAAAGAATGGATTTTTAGACTGGAGAGAGAAAAGGAAAGATGTAGATGTTGCATCCACCATCGTAAATTTACCCAAGCATTCACCGATGCAGAACTCATTTCATGTGCCAGAAGTGATTACTGTTCTAGATAATGTCATGCATGATTCTTCAGTTCACCAGGAAAAGTATTTGAATCAAACTGGTATTAACCAGAATATGAATAAAAGAATGAGAAAGGTTTGGGATGAAGATATAAGGAGAAGTGTACATAATGAAAAAGCTGACATGAAACAACAGAACATAAAAAACAAACGAAAGTACACACACAAAAAGAGGGGCTTATTCTCTGAATTCAAAGAGCATGATGCGCAGTTGGCTGATTTCAACAACAGTTACATCCGAGAGCCTGTTATGACTTACGCTCTTCAAAGGGATGGACAAGAGTCAAAAATGCCAGAAACTTTCATCTCCACTAGGAGTCCTTACACCAGAAGGATCAGAGATGTCCCAAGTAGAAAGAGCAGTGACCTCAGAAATGTGCAAGCTGGTGCTTCAAATCTCCAGAATATCCAAGACTATTCTAGAGCAAGTGATAGTCTTCCAAAACTGCAACTCATGACATCTAGAATAAATATGAGCCATGCTTCACCTGGCTCTGATGCTAAAACTCATTATACAAGTTGGTCCAACAGCCACAAATCAAAGCTATTGTCACCTGACCCACGCCAAAAGCAGGCAGTCAGTTCAGTTTTACAGACCGCTCGACATCTGCTGAAGGATATTGGACCTCCTTTGAGTGAGACAGAAATTGCTTGTAGGTTAGAAGCCGCTCTGTATGAAGAGAATCCTGCCGCAGTGTACACATCTGAGCAACCATTGTCCCACTGCTCTAGCGACAACCCAGAAGCTTTCCCGTGCTCTGTGACGCAGGCACTTAAAGAACTTACCAGAAGCACTCCCGATTATGTAAACCAACTTCTACATCACCAGGAGTCGTGCCATGGTTTAGGTTGCTCCGAAAAATGTAAAACGCTGAAGGCTGCCTATACTCACATTTATATCTTCCGCCACCGTTGTAGTGTATGGAGCACTTACGTCAAGATTTTCAGCAAACATTCCAGAGCATGCAGACGCGTCAGATGTGCGCTTGCCTTATGCTTGTTCATGAAACACGAACTACACCTGAATGGCATTTCAGTACTTCCAATGCAGTTCTCAGAAGAAAGAGATCTGCTTGAGAATCACTTCAGAAGATGTGAGAAGGCGGGACCCCACAACGCCGAGCTGCAATGTCGCCACCTCCAGGGAGTGGACAGCATGACAGTGGGTGATCCAAGTATGGCGTCGGGATCTGAAGAGGCGAAGGGACTGACTGGAGCTTCTTTTGTGAAGGAAATCAGAACTCTCGTCGACGAAGCTCAGCAAAATAACAGTACCTCGAAGTCAGTTCTGAGAATGCTCGAAGTTCTGACTGATATGATGCGCTCACACGTTTACAAGAGTAATGTTCCGAAACATAGTGAGAAATATTTGAATATGAATAACGACTTGATACAGTGATTTTCTGTAACTTTGCTGTTGGTAAATCGCATGTAAATGTCTTTTTGTAGTGTTTGCAATGTCTCAGTTCTTATTAATATTATATTTATTCATTATTTCTGAAAATGTGTACCTGTTGAACGAAATATGCATGTTCTTGAATGTAAAACGATTCACAGAAAAATACTGGAGACCATGAAGCAAATCGAAGATGGGAATTGTTTCTGTCTTCAAAATCGCCAAAGATGAATGAATATCCAAATGAATAAAAAAGAAAAATAAACTAGAAATAACAGAGATAAACTTCAATCTATCTTTTCCTCATTCTCGATTAAGGTACTCTGTGTTCTGTTTCATTTTTGTTCAAAAGATTTCTCCAAAAGAAAAGTCTGACATGAAACTGCTCACGATTAGTGTGATTCCATCTAAATTGCTGATCGAATTACAGGCTGCAATAACAGTATCCCTCAGTCACGTTGAGCAGTTACTTCCATAATGTATTATGCAACCAAAATCAATACACTGTACAAAGCATCTCCATAGGAGGACCTCAGATGGTTCACTGTTGGCGTTTTTTCACACATTTTGGATACGCCTGTCCCCACACAGCCCCAGACGGCGCCTCAGTGGCGTGGTTAGTATGGTGTTTGCGTCCCATCTCGGTGGTTGCGGGTTCGATTCTCGGCCATTCCACCGAGGAGTGAGAGATGTGTATTTCTGGTGATAGAAGTTCACTCGACGTAGTTCGGAAGTCACGTAAAGCCATTGGTCCGTTGTTGAATGACCACTGGTTCCATGCAACGTAAAAACACCATGCAAACAAACAAAGCCCCAGATTCAAAGGCAAAAACATGTACTGTGATGCCCGTAGCAGGATTCTAACCCACATCCAGAGTATCAGAACGGGGTCACGTTGCCGACCCGACCACGAGGTGTTTGCAGCCCCTTCGGCCCCCAACTACACCAACTTTGTAGCTTTTATTTAGCTACATTCCCGCTTCCTTTCCTCCATTTTGTTATCCAACCACACCAACTCCCTCTTTTCCATGTCTTAACTGAATGACTGAAAGTATCCCAGTGTTTGACTTTATAATAACGACATTCATAAATCAAATCATTGTATTTAGCGTCATGCGTGCGTTCGTTACAAGTGGGCAGATTCTAACTAGAGTAATATGTCTGGCAGGGGGAGTTTGAGGTTGATATAGCTATGGATAAGCATCAACATACCATTATTTCTATGTAAACTGGCAAAAACTCAGGTAGCTACTGAAAGTCTCAGAAGTTCCTCACCACTGGGCAACGACTAACCTCTCCACTAGATCCTGATATTGATCCTCACCTAATGATCAATCTTTTGCAATTAAGTAATGAGAATTTGGAAAAGGGTAACATCAGTTTACGGAACATCCTAGCGGAAGCGATACCAAAATAAACTGTTATGGTAAATAAATGGTATTTTAAAATGGTTCCTTTGAAGTCATTCTAAAACTAAAAATATTAAAAGAAGTCCATGCAAACAAACGAGGTAGGTAGGGCGAAAGCTTAAAGGTAGAAATGTCGGAACAACACGGTCATAAACATTGCAGAAGAAATGCCAGCGGATGAGTGACTTACAAAACGCATGTGTGGACTTTTCGTACATATTTAAGGGCATATACATCTATTAAAACAGGAAAACAGCTTACTTCCGCTATTATTATAGCCGAAATTCACCGTTTACCTATTTAAATAGTTTTGAATGGACACATGCAACTATGTCAAAAGTCAGAATGCTGTTGCTCATGCTCCATCGAGGATATTGTTTAGACTAAAGAATTAAGTGCTGACTGTGGATACATCTAAAGCTTAAGCACTCAGAGATTAGATAATTTATATATCATAATGTGATAATGGTGATCATCATATCGTTTTTATTATTACAGAAAAAAAAACATACCAGGAGTACTTAGCAGTTCAGTTGTATAACAGAAAATAAATATAAACTGATGTTCATATAATGATTTAATTCATCAAGTTCATTTTCAAAAACGCCCCAATCATTGTAGTGCTTGTCCTTTATGGGTATATTTTTATCTCATACACTTACAAAGAGTAAGTAAGTTTCCTCACAATCCAATGGGAAACGTATATATCCCTATGGACTGCATGCTTCTTCTTCCCCTTTCCCACCATTATCCCTACATTAAGGGGTCAGTGGCCTTCTCCTCCACCAAACCGCTTCTCTCCATATATTCTTTCACTTTATCTCGCCATCTAATTCTCTGTCTCCCTCTCGATCTTCTTCCTCTCACAGGTTCTACCCGAGCCCTCTTCACTTTCTCCCCGCCATCCATCCTCAACACATGCCCATACCATCTCAATTGTCTCTCTTATCACCTCTGTAATCTTTACTAAGTCTGCCCTTCTTCTATTTCATCATTTTCCAATCTCTCAAGCAGCGATATTCCCATAATCCACCTCAGCATTTTCATCTCTGTATTCTCAAGCTTTACTTCCTCTTTCCTTCTCAGAGCCCATGTTTCCGATCCACACATTATTATTGGTCTTATCACTGTGCTATAGATCTTTAGATCTTGACTTTTAGCTTGATTGGCATTTTCTTACCACATACTACTCCAGCTACCTCTCCCTACTTACCCCAAGCCGCTTTTTATCCTACTGTCAACTTCAGACTACATGCCGTGACTGATTAATTAACTCCTGATACGTTGCAACAACTGAAGTAACCAACGAACTCTTCAGTGACGGCTAAAGAAGGAAAATACTGTTTATTTATTATCCAGTAATTTGATCAGTGATTTGTTCAGAAATTGTCTATCAAATTAGAAAGTTATGGTAAAGAAAACATGAAAAAAGTTTTAGGAGCTGATGAGAAGCATAACATTCAGAAGTGAAGAGCAAAGGTGGCGTCTGTCAGTCAAGCACATATACGACAAGTAATGTTTCTCAATTTCGACTGCCTTTCAAGTTCCACCATGAAAGTGGTTGTATTTCACCACTCACGACAAACAGACAGACAGAGATGAGAATGCTGAGGTGGATTATGGGAATATTGCTTCCTGGGAGATGGAACAATGATGAAATAAGAAGGGCAGGCTTAGTTAAGATTACAGAGGTGATAAGAGAGTCACGACTGAGATGGTATGGGCATGTGTTGAGGATGGATGATGGGGAGGGAGTGAAGAGGGCTTGGGAAGAATCTGTTAGAGGAAGAAGATCGAGAGGGAGACAGAGAATTAGATGGCGAGATAAAGTGAAGGCAGATATGGCGAGAAGAGGTTTGGTGGAGGATGATGCCTTTGATATAAAGGCAGCGGAGAAGGCGCATCAGGCAACAGACCCCTTAATGTAGGGATAACGGTGGGAAAGAAGACCCATGACATACGATGTTGGTTAATCATTCTCGCACTGCATAATCATCTTTGCTGCATATGCTCAAAATTGATCTTTAATTGTATGTTACTTATGCTGTGGAACAAACCCTCGTCTCTTAATCATGTACAGCATTATTTCCAAGAAACAACTTCGGTTCAGATGACTTGTTGTTGAAGCATCTTGCACCAGATCGTTAAAATCTTGATCTATGTAACTATTTGTGATGAACATGGTCCCCATGGACAAAAGGGTGGTACTAAACTGGCTGGGGTTTTTTAATGATTATTTTTAAATTCATCAGCTTAGGAACACCAGAGCTTACACTGCGTCTAGCACACAGATGTACGCTGAAAAGCCTTCCAGAGAGAGCGAGATGCTGTAACTGGAGTTACCTTTCTCTAAAACATCTAAACAGTTCATTTACTTGTGTCGAAGGATTTCACTATGGATTGTGGACTCATCCGCATGGAAATACCTTTTGAACGAGAGAGGCAGAGCGGTGGTAGTTATGGTGGGGTGGGTGGCGGGAGGTAGTCAGCGGTGGGTCTGACGGGAACTTTCCCACTGGCAAGATCGATTTTCCATTGATCATGCTGTGAGTCAGTTTCCGAATGCTGGATTGTATTCGGATCTCTTTTATAAACCAATATCTTTGGACCACAGCAGAAGTAGCTGTGTGCATAGCTGAGACAGTGGTATTATATCAACTCAAAAGAATGAAGTCACTTGCAGAGCCATGAATAACTGCTCACGATTTAGTCTCATTAAATTGTGATAGTCTCATTAGATTTGTTTGTAAGCCGTATACCAAAATAATCTGCTCTATCATTGACAAACTCGACTCTTCTGTAAGATATCGTCAATACATAGGAAAATGAAGAAAATACAACGAAAATAAGTGTACAACACGACAGTACAATATCTCATGAAGTTACAATCGTATTTATCAATATTTAAATGCATTCAGCGAGCATCATTGCATTAGATAATTGAATACTCTGCTTCTCTCTAAATCTGAAAAACGCTAAGGACGTACATCTGATGAATTGAAGGCTAATGTCCGCGTCCTTTGAAAAATAAATACTTATACGTGTAATAAAAAAATTAACTTTTTTTTTTTTTTTTTTTTTTTTTTTTTTTTTTAGTACAGAAGGCAAGTATTAACGTTTTGAGTATAGTGACTGTTTTACAATCCACGATGGGTTTAAAAACTTTAAATGATTCCTTTTAGCTAACTATTCTGATAAGAATGTATTCCTGGTCAGTTACAATCTACAATTTCATGATAGCTAAAAGAAAACGAAATTGTGTTTACAGGAACTAATATACATCTTAAACGCGCATCGATTGCTATTTGCATATATAATCAGCTGTTGGATAAATGAATAAATTGGCCTTTTTTGTTTTATTATGAACGACGAAGCTTTTATACTTTAAATACTAAAGAAAGTTATACAAATCTTTCTACACGACAATGGAGTTAGATCTTAGCAAACAGCGGGTAAGCCTAAAAAATAATTACTGCACTCAAGGAGAGAAGGAGAGAGAGAGAGAGAGAGAGAGAGAGAGAGAGAGAGAGAGAGAGAATGTGTGTAGTGTAGTTGAGTGTATTTTCTTGATAAAACCTTTAGTTCAAGGACGTATTACTTTTCAAGTTATTGAGCTGGAAAGAATACCATGAGTACTTATCCAAGTGGTAAAAATAACTTTGGGTCGTAGTTGGGGACTTTCCTTTGGGATATTCAAGCCATCTGACCCAATGTTGTCTATTCGTCACACCGTTGGACTGTGAAACAGTCTCCCAGAGGATGCTGTGCTGCTGGAACCTCAATAAATGACATTTCTACCTATTTATTAATCTGTTTGTTCTTTTCTGATAGCTGATCTCTTCTCTCTGTATTTCCTATTACCCTCTGTTTCTGTCAATGAACACCATATTCCTTGGAAGCTCGAATCTCAAATCAATGGCCCCTGTGGGACTGTTCCATGTGAATAGGGCGGTTTCATCTTCCTGGAAATTAATAATAATAAATAAATATAATACAATAATAATAATAATAATAATAATAATAATAATAATAATAATAATAATAATAATAATAATAATAATAATAATAATAATAATAATAATAATAATAACCAGCACCACCAGCACAGCCAACCCAACAGAAATCAAAACAGCAACCTCCTTGGAAAAGGCGCCTGGAAAAGCAAATCATGGTGATGAGATCTGACTTGAGTAAACTGAAAGAGATGGCAGAAAAAAGGCTAAGAAGCAAGAAAACAAGGGAGGAACTCAACGAGAAATACAAAGTACAAGAGAGGGAACTAAACAACACAATAGAAGATGTAAAATAGAGGCTTAAGGCCAAAGCACATAAGATCCAACGGTACATGAACAAGAATAAGGGATACCAACAGAACAAACTATTCGGAACCAACCAGAAAAGACTATACAGCCAACTAAGAGGAGTAAACAACCACCAAGAAATTCCTGAAGCTAAACCAAGTAAGAGACTCTGGGAAAACATATGGAACAATCCGGTATCACACAACAAACATGCAACATGGCTCCAGGAAGCCAAGGAAGGAGAAACAGGGAGAATAAAACAAAGATTCACAGAGATCACGACAGACACAGTCAGACACCAACTAAAGAAAATGCCAAACTGGAAAGCCCCAGGTCCCGATGAAGTCCATGGATAATGGCTCAAAAACTTCAAGGCCCTACACCCACGAATAGCAGAACAACTCCAGCATTGTATCTCAAATCACCATGCACCCAAATGGATGACCACAGGAAGAACATCCTTAGTACCAAAAGACAAGAGTAAGGGAAATATAGCCAGTAACTACAGGCCTATCACCTGCCTACCAATAATGTGGAAGTTACTAACAGTTATCATCAGTGAAAGGCTATACAACCTACCTAGAGGAGACACACCATCCCCCACCAACAGAAAGGCTGGCAGAAGGAAGTGTAGGGGTACAAAAGACCAGCTCCTGATAGACAAAATGGTAATGAAGAACAGTAGGAGAAGGAAAACCAACCTAAGCATGGCATGAATAGACTATAAGAAAGCCTTCGACATGATACCACACACATGGCTAATAGAATGCCTGAAAATATATGGGGCAGAGGAAAACACCATCAGCTTCCTCAAAAATACAATGGGCAACTGGAATACAATACTTACAAGCTCCTGGAATAAGACTAGCAGAGGTTAATATCAGGAGAGGGATCTTCCAGGGCGACTCACTGTCCCCACTACTCTTCGTAGTAGCCATGATTCCCATGACAAAAGTACTACAGAAGATGGATGCCGGGTACCAACTCAAGAAAAGAGGCAACAGAATTAACCATCTGATGTTCATGGACATCAAGCTGTATGGTAAGAGCATCAAGGAAATAGATACCCTAATCCAGAATGTAAGGATTGTATCTGGGGACATCAGGATGGAGTTTGGAATAGAAAATTGCGCCTTAGTCAACATACAAAAGGGCAAAGTAACAAGAACTGAAGGGATAAAGCTACCAGATGGGAGCAACATCAAACACATAGATGAGACTGGATACAAATACCTGGGAATAATGGAAGGAGGGGATATAAAACACCAAGAGATGAAGGACACGATCAGGAAAGAATATATGCAGAGACTTAAGGCGATACTCAAGTCAAAACTCAACGACGGAAATATGATAAAAGTCATAAACACATGGGCATTGCCAGTAATCAGATACAGCGCAGGAATAGTGGAATGAACGAAGGCAGAACTCCGCAGCATAGATCAGAAAATCAGGAAACATATGACAATACACAAAGCACTACACCCAAGAGCAAATACGGACAGACTATACATAACACGAAAGAAAGGAGGGAGAGGACTACTAAGTATAGAGGACTGTGTCAACATCGAGAACAGAGCAATGGTGCAATATCTGAAAACCAGTGAAGACGAGTGGCTAAAGAGTGCATGGGAAGAAGGACTAATAAAAGTAGACGAAGACCCAGAAATATATAGACAGGAGAATGACAAACAGAACAGAGGACTGGCACAACAAACAAATGCACGGACAATACGTGAGAAAGACTAAAGAACTAGCCAGCGATGACACATGGCAATGGCTACAGAGGGGAGAGCTCATGAAGGAAACTGAAGGATTGATAACAGCGGCACAAGATCAGGCCCTAAGAACCAGATATGTTCAAAGAACGATAGACGGAAATAACATCTCTCCCATATGTAGGAAGTGCAATACGAAAAATGAAACCATAAACCACATAGCAAGCGAATGTCCGGTACTTGCACAGAACCAGTACAAAAAGAGGCATGATTCAGTGGCAAAAGCCCTCCACAGGAGCCTGTGCAAGAAACATCAGCTACCTTGCAGTAATAAGTGGTACGAGCACTAACCTGAGGGAGTGATAGAAAACGATCAGGCAAAGATCCTCTGGGACTATGGTACCAGAGCAGATAGAGTAATACGTGCAAATAGACCAAATGTGACGATGATTGTCAAATTCAAGAAGAAAGTACCACTCATTGATGTCGCAATACCATGGGACACCAGAGTTGAAGAGAAAGAGAGGGAAATAATGGATAAGTATCAAGACCTGAAAATAGAAATCAGAAGGATATGGGATATGCCAGTGGAAATTGTACCCATAATCATAGGAATACTAGGCACGATCCCGAGATCCCTGAAAAGGGACCTGGAAAAACTAGATGTCGAAGTAGCTCCAGGGCTCATGCAGAAAGCTGTGCCAATAGAAACAGCGCACATGGTGAGGAAAGCGATGGACTCCTAAGGAGGCAGGATGCAACCCGGAACCCCACACTATAAAAACCACCCAGTCGAGATGGATAACTGTGATAGAAATAAATAATAATAATAATAATAATAATAATAATAATAATAATAATAATAATAATAATAATAATAATAATCAAACTGAATGCTGGCTTTATTGAAGAGCGAAATCTTCTTCTATTCAAGTCCTTCAAGTTTGTGGTGCATAAGTTACGTCACTTAAATTAAAAAAAGAATGCCCCCCAAAATCGATAACTCTGTCCAAGGCGGTAACATTTTCCCCCTGAACTTTAAGGTTTTCTGAGTAATTTTGCCTACTATGCTCAGCAGAGAGAGAGAGAGAGAGAGAGAGAGAGAGAGAGAGAGAGTGGAGTGGCGATCACAATTAAATCGCTTGGCGCAGACAGTATCGCATCCAAGTTTAACTGGTTTCATGTATAGATATACAAGGCGTGATCCGACCTTCAACGTACTCGAGGCGCATGCTAAAATCTACGGTCAAAAAGCGCGTTGTTTCACCAACAAAAATTTATATTAAATACGCTATTTTTCTTAGAAATAACAGCAACAGTGTTCAAATGCTTTTCGCCTCAAGATGCAAAAGATTCCTTCCCGTACTTTCATATTGTTTCATATTCATCCCACTATTTTTTCCACCCATATTTCTCACCACTCATCTTCACTGGGCATGCGACGTGCCCAGCTTAAGATGGGCAAATACAAACCATTCCATTCTGCTTAGGCTAACAGGTCAAAAGCATACCATGAACGAGTACGCTCGATGGAATAGTTCACTCATCACTTGGAAAGAAAAGGTGAGATGTACATATGTAGAATCTACTGGTTATTTTTACCAGATACATATGAAATTGTAATAGGCTCAACTTCTCAAATTCTTTGCTCTTTTTTTTTTTTGGATACGCTTGTCACTACGAAGCTTAAGCTCCAACCTCAGGTTTTTTCTTTCTTTTTTCTTTAAGAAATCATGATGTCCGGTAGCGGGAAACTCGCGATACCATAATCAAGACGAGGTGACGGTACCAGGTCTTAGACATTTGATCGCCCCCCCCCCCCCCCTCCCGCCCGCGTCCCAGAATTTTTTCATTAACTACACACAACTCATTCAAAAGTCTAAGTGCCATTGCAAAATCTCTTTTGAAAAACATATCTGGCCCATCTTATCTTCAACTGCCCTCAAAATCGGTAAACAGGGAAGGTTCTTCAAGATATTTGGATGGATGGAATATCAACTTTAGGCCGAAGGCCAAGCACTGCGACCTATGAGGTCAATCAGGGCTGGAAAGGAAATTGAAAATAAAGGAGGTATGAAAGGTTGAACAGGAGGAAAACCTAGCAGGTGCCCTTCAAATCATTGTTATAAGACGGCGGATAGCAAGATGAAAGATAATATGAATGGAGGTACAGTAAAAGGAATGAAAGATGTTCCAGCTAGGGGCCGAAGGGACGGTGCAAAGAACATTTAGTAATGCCTTCAGTACACTGCGTCAGGTGCACTGACGGCGCTACCCCTCTACGGTGAGCAGAATATTTGGAGACCTGCGTATCCTGGTGAAATGTTCAGATGCATTTTTTCCTTCATGTTCTAAATATTGTTCCTCGATTGAGTCTTTGGCAGCCGACCGGCACTTTAAATTGTTGCACACAATTTCTCGATATCAATCACAGGCACTTTCGTTCAGTTAGCTCACTGGGTTTACTCACTTTACTGTAATACGTAGTTCATAATTCTGACCGTCCTTTGCAGTCAAATCATCCCAGACTAAACCATCTACCAAGTAGATTTATGTAGTTAATTTACCAGTCATGCCTTTTCTTCAGTGAGCTTGAGTTGATAATTATCATAATGGAAAGGTTGACAACTTAAAAAAAAAAAAAAAAAAAAAAAAAAAAACTACATGTCCCAGAAAAATCTTATTTATACACACTGTGTAACCTACGTAGAGTAAGTATGTGCACCATATAGATAAAAAGGCCCGACAAAATCTGGAATTCGAATGAGTCTATACGACATTTCCAAAACTTTGGCGCAAAACCTTCAATTTCTGGAACGTGTAATATGCAAGGCGTATTTAACTCAAACTGCCCTTGATTTTATCATTCATTCTTTGCCAAAAGCAATTCTCTCCCCTTTTCGCCTTCTTCCTCTTCGGTACCTCGACACGCTCTGAAGCCTTCTGAATCATTAACGACGATGAGGAACATTAACTGACGTCGGATTAGGGAAGCAGCGAGTCAGTATCGATGCCGAACATGACTAAACGCTTAAATGTGCCTCCTTTAAAGGTCTCTGAGGGGCGTAATCGTCCCCCCGAGTGTCAAACTTCCACCCCGCAACACCTCTTATCGATTATAGCCTTATTGGCTGAATGTAGATCAAGAGAATCGAACGCGAGAGAAGGAAAGGCAACGAGAAAGTTTTGTTTAAAACTCAGCGACCGTTGGATTACGGTAATTCGGCTGCCACCCTCTCGCGCAGGATACTTGAAGAATACTATACTATACGTATACGCGAGCTACGATTTATTTCTCATAACCTTATATCATGTTCCTGATTAAAGAAATTCTGAAGGGTAAGAGAGTTTAATGCCATTTAAAATGAAGTGCTGATTGGTGGTATCGAAGAAGTATATTCTTTTATCTACGGTTTACCTCCATAGTTTCGTTATTCAGTATCTCAGACTCGTCACGAATTGCGCAGCTCAAATTCCGCCTTCCTCAAAGCAAATAGAACCTACAAATTTTTTTTTTCTCTCTCTCTCTCTCTCGCTCTGTGTGTGTGTGTGTGTGTATGTATGTTTTCGAATACTAAAGGAACGAGGTCTTTATCTTCATATGTATTCAACAGAAATGACAACTTCCGTAAAAAATATATAAAAGCCAAGTTCCTCGCTTGCACCTGTGCAACCAGAAACTTATGATTTATGTTTGGTATAATCATTATACAATCAGGTCTACTGTTTTGTTTAGATGGCTTATGAAATAACTGTGTATTTCATTATATCATTAGCATTTGCTTAAGAAATAAATTTCGGCTTCAGCTGTCCCCGCTTCACATAGGCCTAGCAACCAGGATTTTGGTCTAAGAAGAGTGGATTGTAAATTTTACTTCTTCAGTAACATTTCTTTACTTTTATGATCTTCCCAAGCTTCGATTATCTATCACCCTGAGAGAGAGAGAGAGAGAGAGAGAGAGAGAGAGAGAGAGAGAGAGAGAGAGAGAGAGAGAGAGAGAGAGAGACCCAACACCTCAAAACCACCGTTTCTCATATTTATTCAAAGGGGCTCGATCAGTGCTACTTTCCATGAATTGTAAACCTATGTTATTCCTTTCCATTTGCTGTTTTCCTCCAGACAACCCGCCTTACGTCCCCCTCTCTTGGAAGAGTTGATTTATGATTTTAATATGAGTGAATACTCAAAATGAAAATTTAAAAGCAATACCATTTTTTATAACGGTAAAGACCATTCAAAGATGTTGACACACACACACACACTCACACACACACACACAACACACACACACACACACATATATATAATATATATATATATATATATATATATATATATATGTGTGTGTGTGTGTGTGTGTGTGTGTGTGTGTGTGTGTAATGAAATATCTGGAATATACCAGGCAATTTTTAAAAGATGCAATTTTCACTAACCGCAATGACCTCTTCACTCCTCGACTTACGAAACGCTTGTCACTACTATGCCTAAATCAAGAAATAAATAAAGATACTTTGATGTAATACATAAACTTATATAGACAATACCAACAGTCATGCATTTATAAAGAATAATGCATATAGTGCATGCATCCACATAAGCAACATCACCGAGCATATATATGTATATTTCACGAAACATTCCTCCTACGTAATGTCCGGCAAGAGTTCGGCGAAGACAAAAACGCGGACCAAAAATATCCAGCGAAAAAACCAACACGGAAATCAATAAGAGGTCACAAGGGAGAGATCAGCGGTTTTGTGGCAAGGCGGAGTGACAGATCTTTGCACAGAAGGAAAAAACAGTGACGCGGGATTCTGATCACACGGCGGAAAAAAATCTTGACTTGGAAGACCCAGGGTAATCTTTAATTCATTGCACCAACAAGATATTTTTAAGTTTAATCTCTCTCTCTCTCTCTCTCTCTCTCTCTCTCTCTCTCTCTCTCTCTCGTCATATACACAAACGTGTTTAACTATAGGTCTACACACCACACATGCACACAAAGTAGAAAACAACGGGTTCCATAGGCTAATGAAACTAATCATTAATTAATTGAACCAACAAGATTCTTTTTAAAGAGTTTAATCACATCTCTCTCTCTCTCTCTCTCTCTCTCTCTCTCTCTCTCTCCCCATATAAACAAACATGTTTAATTATAGGCCTAAACACATTTATACATAGTAAAAAAAACAAAAAACGCGGTTAGAGGCTAATAAAAAACAAAAACAAATTAAATTCAATTACACCAAAAACAAGAAAAATTTTAAAAGGGTTCTTGTCGCTTTCTCCTTTCTCCTTCTCTCTCTCTACTCTCTCTCCATTCCTCTCTCTGTCTCTCCTCTCTCTCTCTCTCTCGCCATACAAACAAACGTAATTAATTAAAGGGCTAAACACACATTCATGCACACGCAGCCGAAAACAACGGCGGCCGTAGGTAAATAATAAAACTAATACTCTACGTAGATAATGTAGAATAAAAGATTGAACCGGAAAAGAAAAGTATAGACTAGGTAATTCTAAATGGAAATAATCGCTGTCTTGTTAAATTAAGGTAATGGAGGTAAAAATAAAAGCTGATGGTGGCAACAAGGCATAAGTATGCCGCCAAACCTGATATTTTTGGGCGATTCGCGGCAGAAGAAGAACCGTGAAATTGCAGAGTAGCGAGACAGAAGTTTTGGCGCGAAATGGACTTAATCGGCAGAGATGGTCGAGAATGCGTTCAATATTCACGAGTGAATGGCATCTATCGTTTTCGTGTTCAGTGGATTTCATGTATAGGATTCGGGAAATTTATTATTCAGAGTATCCACAATGTTAAAAGTGTAAATTTACTTTCCTTTCTATTTCTTTTATTCTTTCCGAGAAGGCTTAATTTTCGCCTCCCCGTGGAGGTAATTGACTTGTATTTTTTTTAAATAAAACATTTTAGTTGATTTTGTAGCTTCCTGTAACCTTATGTGTAAGTAGCCCATACCTGCATTCACTTCTATGTATGTGCCGAAGCTTATTTAACTAGGATTATCATTCGAGATTTTGCATTATTTTTCCCGTAATACATGCAGTCCAGCAATAATAATAATAATAATAATAATAATAATAATAATAATAATAATAATAATAATAATAATAATATTATATTATTATTTATTATTATTATTATTATTATTATTATTATTATTATAAAATAAAAATGGTTAATTTTAAAAGCCTCCACATAATCTATGGAGTCTAGGAACAGCTAGCTAAATGTACAGCCACATTATACATACATTATCTAAAATGTTAAAAGACTCACGGAATTAACACAATGCAACAAAATAACAACGAAATAAAAGAGAGAGAACCTAGCTTTACCTGAACAGTTTACAATTGTCTTTCATACTTTTTAATTTAAAATTTAATGCTATTTCGTTTGTAATGAGACCAAGGCAAACAAAAATATTTGGTGTTTCCTTATCAACAAATTATCAGTTAACTTAGAAATTTGTACTTGACACCCCCCCCCCCCCACCCCCAGTTCCTTAAGATAAGGACATGCCTACCGTTTTCTCTCCAAGCACGATTTCTTCAACGCTAAACTGACGCCTTAGGACGAAAGAGTTTACCGTAAGTTTAATGATTATTCATTTCTCTCTCTGCTTGGAAATTAGGTGGAATCCAAGGCACAAATAATGCAACTTAGGACCAGGTCGTACTTGTCCCCCGCCCCCTGAAATCCTGGAAAAATTTCACACACACACACACACACACACATATATATATATATATATATATATATATATATATATATATATATATATATATATATATATATATAGATATCTATATATATATATATATATATAGATATACTATATATATATTATTATACATTACATTTAACTATATCACTTTGTTTTCCTTCCATTTCTTAATATATTCTGTCAGTTAAAGTAAATTAAAGGTATCATTATGTAATTGTATGATATTTGTATGCCGTATATAACTACGTTGTTCTTTCCAAAAATATTTGAATTCAGCTGAACAGTATATGAAACTATTGAAAAGAAAACAGTCAATGCAACTTTCTGTATTTCTCTTTATCGCATCTTGCTTCACTAATATTATTGGCATCGCATTTTCACTGCATATATATATATATCTATATATATAATAATAATATATATCTTACCCCCTCTTGGAAAATATACTGCAGGTACCCATGGCTGGCATAGGAAAAAATTTTTGGATATTAACATAAGTTTGATGTCACTTCTTCTTCAAGTTGTTGAAACAAAATAATCCCGAAAAAATGAAAATAGCGATATTCATAAAACTGTTATAAGTTGTAATTGTATAAGACTAATCATTTACGTAAAATATACGTTGGAAAATGTCAGAGCGATAAATCTCAAAGTGAATTCAACCAATACCAATGTACTCTTATAAACGCAGACAGTTGAATACCTATCTATCCTTTGCTTTATAGACTCAAAGTGAGATCGATACTTATATAAGATAACGCAAGCATATACCAGGTCCTGGCATATACGAGAGAATTTTTCGAAAGTGGAAAAATGTCTAAAGTTGTTCCTTCTCGCCCCTTCGGGATGGATGTTCCTAGATTCAAAAAGAACAGAAGCATCTGGACGCGGGGTTCTGATCGATGTTGGAACAAAAATCGGCGTCGCGGTGCAAATGCATTTCTCTGTAGTACTATCACCTGCCAGGAACTTTCTTCCCTTCTGTCGAGTCCTCGACACTTGAGGGACACCATGATGCCATTCTTCTTCTTCTTTTTTCTCCTCCCTTCATCAACCCCAACCCCACAAAAAGAAATTCTGTTGACCCCTGTAACTATTGATCTATTTCTGGTTGTCCCTTCTTGAGTCTAACACCCACTTAATACTTTTACCCCTTAAGGACTCATTCCTGTATCTCGCCCTTTATCCACTTTGCATTTGAATTACTTTTTCAAGATTCTTCCTGTCCATCTTACCGTCTGAATGCATGTCACTTAGGCCTTAGAGTATGGCGATCGTTGGCTAATATTCTCTCTCTCTCTCCTCTCTCTCTCTCTTATCTCTCTCTCTATCTCTCCTCTCTCTCGATCTCTCTCTCTCCTCCTCTCTACGTCCGTCTCATCATTCTCTCTCTCTCTCTCTCGTCACTGGCCTTAAACCGCGCTCTGTCTCAAAACCTAAATAATAATTACTGAGAAATACCGAACTAAAAAGAAATACTTTCATTATGAGAAAATGTGACGATTATAAATGAAATGTAATGAACGGCACCCCAGTATTTCTTATACGAATAATTGCAGTATATCTTCCATAATGCTTCTTTCTGTTTTAAAAGGACTGATAATTATCATGATTCTGCTATCAAATACATTCCGAGCAGTCTCCTCTGACTTCCTTATAACGCAATAGTACACTATGGTTACAGCTTTTAGCACCTCTCTCTCTCTCTCTCTCTCTCTCTCTCTCTCTCTCCACACACACACAGGCACTCTCTCTCTGGGGTCTCAGTAGGGAAAACATTCAATACCGAAAAGAAAAATGAGAAAGAAAGAATAAACTTTGAAAGAGAAATAACGAAGAAAAACAAAAAACAAAGCAAATTAACTGCGACGAAAGGCACACGTCATCCTGCACAAGTAAAAAGCAGCTGCACCAAGTTTGAACTTCAAAAGATCCAACAATCCAACTACAGGATTAGGAAGATCATTCCAGGATTTGGTAACAACAGGAATCAAACGTCTACAAAACTTTCCGGTATTGAACCTCACAGAATAAAAGGCAAGACTGGAAGAATTAGAAGAATTAACTGCATTATAGTACTATACGGTAGATGGTTGCTGGACACTTGGAGTACAAAGGATGATCAGAATTATGAAATATCTTACACAGTGAAGGAACGATACTGCGTCAGATTAATATCAAGATCATGGATAAGAAATTCATTAACACTTGCGTTGTTATTCAACAATCTAAGATGCGGGAACAATACTGAGAACATGTATCAAAATAGCCCCTCAGTATACTAGATAAGTCTACAAGAATCTTGAAAGACTCAGTACGTATACCGATCTTTTGTGCAGGTGAGAAGATAGACCAAGAATAGCACCTATAATGTGAAACAGGTTACAATTAGTAAAAAAAAAAATCAATGTAAAAGATATTATGGTTTGGGTGTAACCATTGTCCTATACCTGTCAGCAATCATACTTTGAGTTTTGTTAGGGTTTAAATTCCTTTCACATAATTTATATATATAATATTATTATATATATATATATAATATATATATTAATATATATATATATATATATATATATATAGATAATATATATTATATATATATATATATATATATTATATATATAATATATATATATATATATATATATATATATATATATATATATATATAATATATTCCGTCGTTAGTCCCAATAAACGTTCAAGTTGGATTTTTAGATAAGGTTTTATCCGTGAAATTAAGCTTATGTATAAATATACAGAGCCTCTTATGACACAGATGCATAATTCCACTGATTATACCTTATCTAAATATCAACTTGAACTGAAGTGTTCCTGGAACTCGGCATACAAGTTTCAAACAAAATTTGTACCTTCCACTACGTCTGACAAAGGAAAGCCATTTCTTAGAACTAACCTACACAGCCTAAAAAACTTTTCGATAAGCAAATATCTGTAAACCAGACAATATAATTATCTCAAAAGGTCGATTGTCGTCAATTTGTTCACAGGCTGTAGATTAACATCGAACGTTTACTCAGTGATAAAATCTCTTCACACGTAATCAGCTCCAAGAGATAAGAAAAATCGTGTTAATGATTAGACTCATTCTTTAGCAACGCTGAGCCTACCTAGTAATAACAGTAGCTTGAAGGTATAACCAAGAAAAAACATTGCATAAATGACTGCTGAAAACAATTGTTCTCTTAATTCACGACTTCTACATACAATTTGTAGGAATGCAGAGCTAGGAGTGTACAAAGTGAGGAAATTAATGTTTTTTTGCAGTTGCATATACAGTACAGCCCTTCAGTGCTCTAGGCGGTGATGCCCAAAGAACAAGGCGCAAATTTTTAGACAAAGTGCAGTAAAATATCTACATAACCTTTGTCAGGTAAAAATAACTTAGCGAGTTTTGTATTCAATTTTCCCCTTCATCTGTTTCAAAATCCTAACATTAACTTTCTTCTCTTTTTATTCGTCTTTTATTGATAAACTAACGTGTCTAACAGAAGCAAGTCAGAATTTCCCGTTTTCTGATTTTAATGTCACGCAAAATTTCCCATTTTCTTATTTTAATGTTTCTATCAGTGTAGCAGGTTTCAAACTTTTTTCACACACCGCTACACTAAAGCTTTTACATTCACTCATCATTTTACATACCTCTGGAATACCTCATCTTCCACTCTTTAGTTTGGTCATTAATGCTAACTATCTGACAAGACGAATCTAAAGTTATCTGTCAGTTTTGCCCTCCAGCAGATAGCTCGAAATGAGTTAAAATATACTCACCCATTTCTGATCTTATAAAAAAAATATAACATTGTGTGTCAAAGGCAAGAGAGGGCATTTGGGTACTACCAAGGCATTAGGGTACTACCTAAAGGGCCAAACCCTAAACAAAATGGGGTTGCGAAAGCCTCTCCATTTGTCGCTAGAATAGGACATTGTGGTACAAATTTACATGTGACACCGGATATTCATCTGGGCAAAAACTAGTGTATCTCTACATTGCCATCAGTCAACTTCATCTTGAAGCATTAATATAATTGCTAGTATCAATCCTTTCTGAAAAATCATCACGCCTATTCAAGTCATGTTACCTTATTAATTAATTCTGTTGTAGCTAGTAATTTTGCTTGCATGTATAATTCTAATAAATTTACTGATAGCAGTCAGGTGAAGGAGCTTGCATGCCACTAGGTCTTATCTTGGCACAAAATGTCTTTAATCCTCTTAACTATTCTCTGTAACTTATAAATGTAACAAATACGTTACAGTTTACCTGCTAAACTGAGAGATTCACTCTTAATTCTTGCTAGAGAAAAGCTAATAGTCAAACTTATTACTAAAATATCTATCTGAAGGAAACTTGTCACAGTATGATTTATGGAAAGTTAGAATTTGCCAAGAGAAGAGTATAGGAGATGTGAATATTAATGTTCTATTTGCTACTGTGTGTTTACTGGTTTGGTTACAATAATAATGAATATTTGAAGACATTCTCTGAGCTGTATAAGTAAAACAAAAGTAAGTGGGAAAGGTCCCCTTAGCTTATTAATTCCCCTGAAATTTATGACTTTAAATTCAGGGGGTTGTTGAGTGACCCACATTCCCACAAAGGCTGTTCTACAGCTAGCAGGGACACTTATAAATTGTTATGGCACATTTTGATTGTGGTAATTCTGTAAGTTCACCCGTATGTCCAATCTTTTGCAACCAAGAACACTTTCAAGTTTAGGTGGCTAATTTGAAGGACAAGTACTACTTTGATCACCATAAAAAATCAATGTTCAGTACAACTATCTTCACTCACCTCATACAGATAATTTCTTCAACTATGCGCAACAAAACTGATGACAGTTAACCAGCTATGAACAGATATGACACCATAACCACTAATGAGAGAATGGCCAGCAATGACATCACAGGAAGGCATTCATTCACAGATGATGTCCTAGAAGATGAACCACATCTTAATAATGATACCAGAGAAATTGGGATGATTGAAGTAACTGTTCAAAAAAGATGAAAGAACAATAACACCAAGGACAGATTCAGCTACTCCAGACATGCTAAATGTTTACAGGTTATGTATAAATAAATGTTTTATAAAAAATAAATGGAGACAGGCTAGCATAACTGTTTAAACATCCATGAAAGGAAACAAAAAGGGTAAAGATTAACCAATGACCAGTCTCTAGAGCCAAAAGGGTCAGAGAAGGATGTCATGCTGGTGGAGAGGAGGAGGAGAGGCATGATATTATGTAACTTACGCTTAAATTGTGGACAGTAATGCTTGATGGAACAAGATTAACTACACTTGTTACAGTATTCTGAACTGTAATTTTGAAAATAACAGAATCTGCAATATAGATTTACAAGAAATCAGTTTGTTAGGTCTAGAAGAGGGTAGAATTTTTTATCCTAGGATAATATAAAGAATTGCATATAACTAAAAACACCCTGATTTTTGTGCAGTGAAAACTTTGTACAAGGTTTCAACAATCTCTTCCAATTAATGCATTCAAGACATTTAAAAATATTAAAAAATGATATATTTTCTAGAAAATAAAAAGTTTTACATACAGAAAACAATGAGAAATACATATAAACGACTAATGAAATGGATAAACATTTAACATCACTCTCACCTTCATGGAACTCTTGTTAGCGTATGGAAGATGGAGAGAAGGGGAAGAGGAGGAGAGGTTATTGTTTGGAAGGGGAATCCCCCTCCAGGAGGAGTCCAGGTATCAAGGACTAATCTGGGGTTACTTCTCTTCATTTTTGACTGGCACTAACTGGGGTTATTTCTCCTCTTTGGTTTTTACTGGCACTAGGACCAGCTTGAGTCACTGGACCCCTGTCGCACAACAAAACTGTCCAGACATTTGTTTCTGGCATCTCTTTAACATTTGCCTAACGTAAAACAAAGCACTGTCATTAAACATGTTGGAGACATGGATTACATCTTTGTTGGGATAATAATTCTCCAATATCACTCCACCTTGCAACCATGTCCTTAACCACTAAAGTACAGACATTATGTATGCCGGTTCACTTTTTGAATTTTTCAAACTAGCCTCTGCTGGCCTTAAATTCACTAACAGCAGCACTTACTATAGGCATTTTCTTACTGAGATTACCACCTCCAGGACTTTGATATGACTTCTTTCTTAAATTCTATAGTGTTTCTCAGCTTTTTTGAAGAAGGGCTGGCACTTGCAACTTTCTTGGCACCATAATGGCTTACTGTTTAGCAGTGGCACTCAAAAATAATAATGCACAAAAAACAACAAACACAAAAGTAGAATGGGTCACAAGAGAACACTGGATGCTTTGTTTGGGTGCTCAGTATGGGCCTAGTCACGAGGTGGCCACTAGAAGGTGCATTTCCAGGTGTAAAAAATCCAAGGAAATGTACAAAGCCCAATTAAAAATTTTGTCTGAATAAGTTAACAAAACCTGAATCGTACAAAAACCAGGGCATACGAATTCGAGGTTTGATTGTAGCTATGAAGCAATACAAGATATGGAAAAAGATTCTGTAGAATGCATTATACATATTATGTATTATTATTATGGAATGGAATAGTATAGAATTTAGGCCAAAGGACAAGTGCTGGGACCTATGAAGTCATACAGCAGTAAAAGGGAAATTGTGGGTAGAAAGATTTGAATGGTATAACAGGAGGAAAACCTCACAATTGCATTTTGAAACAGTTGAACCCAAGCCGCTATCTTTCACACAATGGAAAAAAGAAAGAAAAAAATTACATACAAGGAGTACGAATTAACACTACGAATATATTACCTACATCAAAAATCAACAATTAAGAACCTAAATATTCTGTAAACAAATACTAACAAATAACAAGTAATGATAATGAATAGACACAGCTATCCTCAAGGAACAAAAGAGTAAAACTGAATACTGTATAATACATTCAGAACATACAAATACAAATCAAATAAAGGGGGCTGACAGAGTGTTCTTGCAAGTGAAGAAGCTCAAAGCCAGTACATATTGTGGAAAACCATGCTACAGACTAAACGTTAACCAAGGTATGCAAACACTGATCTCTAACACTGTAAGCTTATTAAATCTGACATATGAGATGACCAAGTAGCCATAAAATCATTAGTTAGTTAAGTAAAGCATGAAAGAAAAGGGTGTTTTGCATCCTAACTAAAACTAAGGCAAAAATTAGAGACCTGAATTTTATAGATGGGGCAGTGTAAAAGTCATACTTCAGCTCCGTTCATATTAAGATCCATGTTGTGATTATAAGATTAATATTGATTTAATGGCAAGTTACAGTTAGTCATTCTGCTGTTGTATATTTTGACATCTGAGAACATAGCTATGACAAAAAACATTGAATATTAGAACAAACATGAAAACAAGTATCACATGGATGAAACATCCAAAGAAGGGATATATCTAACTGGATATGGAATGGCATAGAGCATGAGGCCAAAGGCCAGGCACTGGGATGTATGAAGTCATTCGGCGCTGAAAAGGAAATTGAGAGTAGAGAGGTTTAAAAAGTGTAACAGGAGAAGAACTTTGCAGTTGCACTATGGAACAACTGTTAAAGGTAGTGAAAAGTCAGATCAAAGAGGAATATGAGAGGAGGTGCAGTAAAAGGAATGAGAGGTTGCAGCTAGGGGCTGAAGGGACACTGCAAAGAATCTAAGTAATGCCTACAGAGCATCATGTGGAGATGGACTGAAGGCACTATCCCCAAAGGACAGGTTTCATAGGGTTGATGACCTCATTAAACTAACACTGTGCAAATGGGTTACACATATCCATCAGGGATATACCCAGTTGGATATCACAACAACAATAAAGATGTGGTGACTAAGAAGTCAACACAGACAATATTCTGCCTCATGACTATGGTTGTTAACATGGAAAATTTTTTTGATACAAGAACAGGACTGTACTTCGGAGAAAAAAAAAAGTTGATATAAACTTTTCAAGAAACAATTATGCATTCCATGTATACTTGACAAATACTGTATTTTCATTGCTTACATCCATAAAAATCTGCAATAAAACCAATCTTTTTATGGTAATAAGTCTCTTAAAACCTGAAAATACCAACTGATTCATATACAATGTTCCCTTCCAAATCATGAATGAGAACTTGGAGAAATGTTATTTTCATGATAAAATAAATTTTTGAACATACTCACTTGGTAGTTATATATATAGCTTACGTCCCTGACGTCACGGCAGAAATTCAAAAACAAAATGCGTCGGCCAAATCCGCCGATTGGGTAGTCAGGTGCACCACCTATGCGCCCTCTACCCAGGTACGTAGAACCGTTCCAACTATTCCTCAGATCTTCCATGCCCATAGTCTCTAGAGGGGAGGAGGGTGGGAATTTAATTTATATATAACTACCAGGTGAGTATGTTCAAAAATTTATTTTATCATGAAAATAACATTTTCAAACATCTAACTCACCTGGTAGCTATATATATGTATAGCTGATTGACACCTTTGGTGGAGGGTCAGAGACAGCTATCATCGTTGGAACTGACATAAGAGTTAATCAAAACAAACTTACGGGTTCATACCTGTTAAGGAAGCTGACTTCAATGATATCCTGATTCATTATGTCTGCTTTCCTTATGAGATCAGCGATCCACTCAGGGGGCTGAAGACCTCTTGGAGACTGTCAACCGGTTAAACCTCTATGTGACTAGACTCCCTACAATACCCTTGTTCCGGGCGCTACCAAGGAACAAGTTGACCACCTGACTAGGATCAATGATTGTGGGAGACTGCATCCAGTGTCCACAAACAACCCACAAAATACCAATAGTCCCAAGGTAAGAACAAGGGTATTGGGTTATGGGATTTCAGGGGTAGACCCTTGTCCCATTACTGGATGAGCTGCTACGAACTGTCCCAACGCGTAGCAGTCTTCATACAGAGTTGCACTGCCCCAGATAGTGCGTCGCAACCACTGATTTGCGTTCTCCAAAAGGTTGCGTCCAGGATATTTTGAAGGGATCTATTCTGATTAAAAGCTACAGAGGTTGCATCGGCCCTAACCTCATGAGTCTTCACTTTTCAGTAGCCTGAGATCCACTTCATAACATGCTGAATGCGCTTCCTTGATTAAATGACTTATAAAAAAAAGGATAGCGCATTCTTTGACAGAACACCAAAATTCCTCTGAATGGTCACGTAAATGCTTCGTTCTTTCCAGATAATGCCTCAGGGCCCTTACCGGACAAAGAACTCTCTCTACTTCCTTACCTGAGAGATCCGACAGGTTTGGACTCTAGAACTATTTGGTCCAGAGCTGAGAAGGGCGTTCGTTCTTCATTAGAAAACCCCGCTGTAGAGAGCAGATAGCATTGCCGTCTGAAACCTACAGCTTTGCTGAAGGCATTTAACGACTCTTTTTCGCTGTTTTGCTAGACTAACTAAGAAGAGAGTTTTCATGGTGAGGTCCTTAAATGATGTTTCCTATAAAGGTTCAAACCTATCACTCATGAGAAACTTCAGGACTACGTCCAGATTCCATGCTGGAGGGGACTGTAGTCTCGCCTTAGTAGTGTCGAAGGATCTGAGAAGGTCTTGGAGATCATTATATTCAGACACGTTTAAGTTCCTGTCATTGAAGACATTTGTGAACCTGGTTATGTGTCGCTTAATGGTTGAGGTTGTAACGTTACGACTTCTCTTAAAGTCTGCAGCGAAGAGTCTCTTATTCTCCTATCCTATTGCAGCGAAGATTCTTCTTCTCGGCAATGGATAGGACATAAGACAGCGACACTCCATGGGGGTGTCCATGGTATGGATACTGGGACAATCTATTAGGATTAAGTAATGATTGTTCTGGAACAACCTACTAAGTCCACAGCGTAGACCGTTAACTGACTCGGACGCTCTGACAGCTGCCAATTGACTGCGTTGTGAGGCAAGTTGTCTAAGCATCCGAGAAAGTCACGTGATCTTTGCCTTTTAAAGGGTTATGCCGAGAGACCATACAAATTGTCTATTTTTTGTCACTGATGCTGGACGGCGAGGTGGTGAATCTCTTAACGAAGTGATGATTCTCTTAAGGCATGTGCCCAATAGGCGAAAGTCAATTGCCTTCTAGAGACCGAGGTCCTTAATGGCAAGATATTCTCATAGTAGTTGAATCTCAGCTAAGAAGAAAACAACACTATGTTTCATTGAAGACTAAGGTGGAAAGTGTATGCAACCTACGTCTTCACAGCCGAATCGAGAGAAGGATTCTCAAGATTCTGAACCTGTGCTTACAAAGGACTGAAAACGCTAACAGCTATTTCATTGTTGTAAGTTGTTGTTGTAATGAAAGCGGAGCGATTTCCAGTAATGAAAAACACAGGGAAGTACTACTTCTCGTGGGCTGATCATATGGAAGTAGAGCTGGCAGGTCGGGGAGCAGGCTATGTCTTCCGTATATATCTGTCAATTCGGGGTGAACAATGAACAATTGCACCCCTCCGAATAAAAGATATTATAAAGACAAACTCAGATGTCTAAAGAAAAACATTCTGCATTCCCGCAATGCGATGCAGTGGAAGACTAGTAAAGACTTCTGTTACCGTGCGGTAAACATAAAGATGAAAAAGTCTAGAATATATATCTCTGTTGAAAGTTCTCGCAATATCCAAGGGGATGTAGAAGGTGTCATTCATATATGCGAGAATCCTTGTTAATCAGAGACCTAAGCCCGATATTGTTGGACAGAGGAAAAATTCGGTAGTCAATGATTGTAGGGGAGAGAGACATAACACAAGCGTGCATCACGGAGAGCCAGCTAGTACTGGGGTGTCTTTTGCAGTACCCTACTCAGTTAGTCCTTGCTCTCTAGCTATCCTGAGTTGCCAGGAATCTATTCCTTGAAGGAATGCATTCGGCTAGAAAAATCGAGCGTTAAAAAAAAAAGGAATCTCTTATGCTCGAGCAATTATATTTAAACGAAATTAATTTCAGTAAATACAAAGACTGAGGTGGTGTTGTCATGACCATACCATTAGTATCTTAAAAATCGAAACTGGTAACTCCTGGGATGTAGACAGTCCCGAGTTGCAGTTTTATTAGGATATTAGTCTCCCGGTCACAAACCATAGAAATAAACTACAGTATGCGACTACCCCCTGGACAATTCAACTGTTTAACAGAATCATGTCTCGAGGGTAATATACAACGTATATTTGTAGATTTCTGTACAACGACTTCCATCCTAAATTCTTTTCCCTTCAAGGAATGAGAATAAGGATTGGAAATCTAAACCCTTCCTTCTCTAGTGAAGAGAGTGAAGGAGAAATCTTCCCTTAAGGAAAGCTTTAAAAGTGAAAAACAGAAAACCCCAAGACGAAAATTCAAGCCAAACTGGATGTTCGCTTTTGTATTCCAGGGTTGGTCGTCTACTGAGAGATATTCTTTACTTCAGTAGTAATTCTTCTTGCAAACACTAGAAATTCCAGGAATTCGAGCATTCAGCGAGGTACCCGATTATCGTAAAAAAAAAAAAAAAACAATTATCGGAGATTCTCGATATTAAGTCCTGCGTGGCCTTTTGGGCTAAGGCAGAGTGGACCTAATTCACCAACTCTTGTGCTGAAAGAGCGCATAAAACAAGTCCAATGCAAACAGCAGTTCCGCATTTTGAATGGGTGTGACCCCATTCGAAAGGAAGAACACATTTGGATTCTTTACTTCAGGATTCCCAGCAGAGAAAGAAGCCGCTAGTTTCGTTTGACCCGTCTCGAAGAGCTTTGTCAATACAAGACATCAGGTGAACAAGCTCTTCTGTATCAGCAGACTTGAAGGTTTCTATTTTCTTCCCCAAAGATCACAGAGTCCAGTCTAAGAAAATTAAATACCTCGAAAAGCTCTAAAAAAAAAAAAAACTTTTTGAGGAGGTGGTCCATTTCAGAGGTAACCAAAAAACCTTCGTCTTTCCCATGGCCGTCCGACGAGAAGAGTCCACAAGACTCAAGAAGTCCCCTTGGGAAGACGCGGGAATTCCCAGACCGAGAGCCTCTCCAGTATCATACCAGATGCTAGATCTGGATGCTAATCTGGCTGGAGGAAATGAGAAAGCTGTCTTTCCTTGGTCTCTCTTCGTATACATCCCTTCTTTCCTAATTTTCAACGCTCTCTTCGGAGAGCGTGATAACACCATCTTTGTAAAGTCGGACTTCTCAGTTGCCTTCTCTCGAGTGAACTCTGAAGGTGGGGAATGAGGGGCAGCTGGAACAAAGTTTTCCGGAAAAAGTTCTGTGAAAAACTTTCATAAGTCTTTTCAAGCCTGACAAAGGCTGTAGACCTCTCTGATTCTCTTCGTCAGAAAAGTCTTTCATCGGACGAAAAGGAGAGGGAGGGGGGTCATCCTTCCCTTCTTCTGATCGACCCATAACCGACGTAGCGATGTCATGCTTCGTCGGTGCTTCCGAAGAATCTTCTTGACACCTGCCAGTGTCCTGGTGTCGAGAATCCTGACTCTCGGCTTCCTGGTGTAGAACTTCATGACATTTGGCGTCCTGCTGTTCAAATACTTGACGTTCGGCGTCTTGGCGTCCAGCCTCTTGACACCTGGCGTCCAGCTGGCTTCCAGAATATTGACGCCTGGTGTCCTGGAGTCCAGAATCTTGATGCCTGGCGTCCTGGCGTCCAGCCTCTTGACGCCTGTCGTCCAGCTGGCTTCCAGCATCTTGACACCTGGCATCCTGGAGTCCAGAATCTTGACGCCTGGTGCCCAGAATCTCGATGCCTGACGTCCGGGCATCCAGGTTATTGACACTCGGCATCCTGTTGTCCAGAATATTGACGTCTGTCGTTTAGGTGCCGAGAACCTTGACGTTTTAAGTCCTGGCGTCCAGCATTTCGTCCCAGCTTTTGACGTATGCTGTCTTGCTTGTAGCAGGCTGATAAGACTGCATTAATGAGGAGAGCTTCTACTGCAAGTCTTGCAGTAAGGAAAATTTGCGGTCCAGCGATCCACCCAGGGGGCTGAAGACCGATTTGGAGAATGCTTCCTGCTGCTGGGGACAGACTGGGGAAGCCGCAACATCAATATCACTCTCTTCATCCTGTTCGGCTAGAGGCGAACGTCCTGAAGACGAATGCCAAACCGCAGGAGGAGCTGGAGAATGAACTGAAGGCATCCAATCGTCCGATACTTCCTTTCCTCCTACCAATGACGACGGCCGCCTGTGCAACATCTTGCGTCTTAGCTTGGTAGGAGAGCAAGCTTCGGAGTCGAAAGAGAAGCGTTCAGGAGTTGTAGCACACTTTTCTCGACGCCTGGCTGCTACAATGACTACATCCTGGCAGTTCTTGACGCTTGGCGTCCTGCTCTACTGGATGTCTGTCTTTTAAGGGGTCTTGATAAGATTGCATTAAAGAGGAGAGCTTCTGCTGCAAATCTTGAAGTAAGGAAAAACTACGGTCCAGCGATCCACCCAGGGGGCTGAAGACCGAGTTGTAGACAGCTTCCTTAAAACTGCGGTCCAGCGATCCACCCAGGGGGCTGAAGACCGATTTGGAGACTGCTTCCTGCTGCTGGGGACAGTTGGGGAAGCCTAAACCTCAGTATCTCTCTCTCCATCGTGTTCGGCTAGAGACGAAACGTCCTGAAGACGAATGTCATGCCGCAGGAGGGGCTGGAGAATGAACTGAAGGCATCCAATCGTCCGATACTTCCTTTCCTCCTATCAAAAGATGACAGCCGCCTGTGCGACATCTTGCGTCTTAGTTTGGTAGGAGAGCAAGCATCGGAGTCGAAAGGGGAGCAGTCAGGAGTTGCAACAAGCACCGAAAGTCTCCCTTTGTCCGATACTTCCTTACCTCCTGCCAAAGGTGACGGCCGCCTGTGCGACATCTTGCGTCTTATATTGGCAGGAGAGTAAGTATCCGAAAACAAAGAGATCTGGAGTTGCAGCCTACAATTCTCGACGCTTGGCGTCTTGGCGTCCAGCCTATGAAGCCTAGCGTCCAGCCTCGTCTGAGTACTGCGTCGTCAGACGACGAATAAAACACTTTAACCTCCCTTTCCAATGGCGAGGGTGAGCATCCTGGGGATCGTCAACAGGTACGCTCAAGGGGACGGCCGCTCGGGAGCTAAAACCTCTCGCCTCCCTTCGTCGGTCGACTTTCCTTCTCACAGGGGTTGGTGAGCTTGGAAGAGGTCTAGGACTAGGAGCACGACAGGTCCAAGCGGTCGCACCCTCCACTGCACTTACACTTGCATTGATTTTAACACTGTAACCTGTAAATTTAAGATCTCTCACATTCGACCATGATTTCTCCCTGTTTCTACAGGGGCCTTTACTAAGGGCTTGAATGGTCGTTATCATGTCCTCTAAAGTTGGACAAACACCTGTATCAGTAGGGGGAATAGGAACTATTACTACGGAAGCAGGATCAATATGATCACTTGAATATTTTTAGGAGAGCGAGACATACTACTCTTCGCTCTCGTGATCTTATTATTATTTTCAAGCTTTCGCACATAGCAATAATATCCAGTCACATTCAGGTAAAAGAAAACATTTTTTCTCATATCATCCAACTCACCACTCTTGCCTCTTACGACTATTCTTAACTGATATAGATAGAATAAGGATCTATTGAGGTTTTAGCAAGCGGAGAATTATATCCTCTCACCCACATTCTTACTCTCGAAGCAGAGTCAGACATTGTTTGGAAAATGCAAAAGAGAGATCAAGGATAAGCAAGAGTCAAAGCAATAATATTCTAAATCAAACATTCTTATCATCATCATTCATTATGATCCATCATCATTATTAAGATGATCCACATGTACCCAACAAGCGAAAGCCAAAGCCAAAGTGGTACTGTTCCCCAAATATCTTGTTGAAAGAAAAGGGCCAAGGGCCATTTAGCGAGTTGAACTTCCAAACGATGTCAACCGATGCGGCGGCAGGGAAGATCTGAGGAATAGTTGGAACGGTTCTACCTACCTGGGTAGAGGGCGCACAGATGGTGCACCTGACTACCCAATCGGCGATTGCCGCGAGTTTTGAATTTCTGCCGTGACGTCAGGGACGTAAGCTATATATATAACTACCAGGTGAGTTAGATGTTTGAAAAATACATCTCTCATTCAATTTCTTTAAATGATGAAGAAAGAAAAACTTTTGGTAACACTCAATAAAACATTCAAATACTATATAATTGTTTATTTACCAAATATCATACATTAATCAACATAAAATACTAAAAATTTACAAAAGTAACCATGATTTATTACTACACCACCCATAAGACTCAAATTATTTGTCTAATATATCCTTAGCTTCACTCAGTTTGGCAGAAATGTATGGAGAACCTCCTCTATCTGGATGGTTGACTAACATCATCTTTTTATATGCAGCCTGGAAAATATAATAAGATGCAAAAACTTATTCATTATTATTTATTTGCTTAAATGTTATATATTTGTACAGCGTAGTCACAAGATCAAATAACAAAGAAATCTGATTTAATGTGTGGAAAGAATATGGTGCATGTTAAAATAGTATTACGTATTCACTTTCCTTTTGGGAAGCTACCACAAGATACTTAACAGTGACTACAGGATAACAACTCACAGAATACACCCAAAGGTTTATTGAGCTAATCTTTCTCAAATCTTTTTCAAATATATCCACTAGGTACTGAAAAATTAACTATCTAATTTCATGAGCATTTTCATATATCTTTTAATGTCAGCTTTTTCTTTAAGGTGTTAAATATATAAAATGATTCCTCTCCACATCTCTGTCCTCAACTCCAATTACATCAAGGTCTTCATCTATCCTCTTTCTCCATGATTTCCTGGGGGCATTCAAAAAGTCTTCGATCTGCTGCTTCTTTATCTACTAGTTTCTTGCCCAATTGTTCATCATCCCTTGATCAAAGCATCTACCTCTGAAATCTCTAATCTTCTTGCCTGCCTCTTGATACAACATCTCTAAACCAGTTTCCAGAAGTAAATTTGTACTCAGAAGTGTAAATATTCAGACAATGAATAAGCTAAAACTCTTTCAATCATACATCTTAATAGAGTGTATACAGAAAATGTTTTATAAAAAATCTAAATTTCTCAGGGCAATTGTAACCCTTATAACCATTCATAATTTTTTTTACAGTGATGAATTTAAAACAGTCCTAATTTACATGAAATGCACATACTCATACATTCTGTCTTCATAATCATGCAAAATATGCCTAATGATCTACCTTATGTTATTTGACAAAACATTTCCACAAAAATTGATTAAAGATGGCTAACACTTTCAAATGAAATTCCCTTATACAGTACTTTGCCCACATTTTTTTTTTACCTAAAATATGTGGTAACACAAAGTATTCCTGAATCAGGGGAAAAGAATTTACTATATACATTATATTAAGATTTCAAACAGTAAATGACAATCGTAAAATGTAACATGCCCATTCTATCAGACCTGAGAAAACACTTGGAATTGCAAAGGGCTGGGTAAAGTCATATTTTTGACTGAATCACATTTACATGGTGCAATGATCCTATAACAGTAATTTCATGTTATAATACTGCAGAAAATAACATCCCTAAATTACAAGAAAAATTATTTATATATTTCCTCTTCAAACACAGCAAAATAATGAGAGCAAGTCAACAGATACCTTACCCAAAACATAATACAGTATTGCTCAGAGATAAACCTAAAACTAATGCTGATGTCGGTTGATTTTTTCAGGTAGAATCTGCCAAACCATATTGCAGAGTTCTTGTAGCAGCCAAACTACAAAGGTTTCCTTAATATCACAATTTTTTTAAGTAAATTGTATTTTTCCTAACTATACAAACCGGAGGTTCTTTACATTAGGAATTACTTTATGGTGAAGCTGGGACACGGCTGTTAAAACTCTTGAACAAGGTGGTTAGACATTAACTACCGTCCGGTAGGCGGGGAGACCTGCCTGCCCAGATGTACACTCCACTTTGCCTTTCAGCCCAGGTTTCAGATTGAGGGAGTGGCATGATGTGGGCATTAATGTAAAGGATCTCAGGTTTATATAGTTAGGAAAAATACAATTTACTTTAATTGTGATTTGTATTTGTTCTTATACAATATACAAACCCTCAGTCCCTTACATTAGGAAGACTCACGTATTGGTGGGAGGAATCTGAGTGAGACTCTAGAACTGACTGGAGTTCAGTATACCTGGGCTATTCCACCTGGTTGAAAGAGTGAGGAGGAGTGTCTTGCCTCTAACAAATTGATTGGAGTATAAGAGCTGCAAGATCAAAAGTCAAACTTCTGGGGTTTTTGAAAATGAGAGAGGAATCGTAACTTATCCAAAAAAAAAAGGCTGGGAAGAATATTACAAGTCAGCAGCATTAATTCAAAGAGCCGAGAAAGGTTTGCTTTATTCCCAGTCTCCTTCCTCCCCTTGCTAGACGAAGGAAGGAGCGGGATTGCTTCTATGATTCTGATAAGAAAAATAGAAAGGAAACTAAAAGTGGTCATTCCTTGTTCCCTCTTTTCTGCTAGCCAAGCATCAATTTCCTTGAAGGCTTTCTTAGCTGAAGAAGACAGGACTATTTTCAGTAAGTTAAGAGGGAGCAGCCAAAGGCATATCCATGACAAAAGTTGAGGCCGGAGACGAAAGCATGGTTGGCGTGAAAAAGGCAGGATTCGTGGACAAAAGAAACCTCATCAAAGCCATATAAGCCAAAGAAGCTTCTAGATCCTCAACTTCTTCATATTCAGAAGATCCTCTACTTCTTCATCTTCAGAAGAAACAGGTGAAAGATTCGCATACACTGGAGCTTGAAGCGTAACTACTTCCGTGGGAGTCTGTGTCAAAACTGCCTCTGCAGTAGCTTGTGGCACCAAAACATCTTGAGGAGTTATAACAACTGTAGGGGCTTCAACCACTATGGGCGCTGGAACCGACATGGGCACGTGAGCTGTCACTGGCACCTGAATCGTTGTAAGAGGCTTATTCAGCAAAAACAAAATACTATCCAGTTTCAACTACATAGGTTCCACTGCAGCGGAATCAGAAGAAACTGCAGGAGCTCGGGTTGCCGATGGGCGGTCAGGAGAACCAGAATGCTGATCTGAATCCAAACAAGCAGGTGCTACCTGGCGCTTGTTGACTGTACAGGGTTTGGGCACCAATAGGTACTTGACTGCATCCAACAGCAGATGTGCTAATCACTCTGGGGCTACAGAAGGAGCAGGAGTAGAAGGAAACACTGCTGCTTAATGGGGAGCTGAGGACCAACGACGAGCCTTGGGCACTGGAGGAGCATCGACTTCCGAGAGGCAATCAAAAGAAAATGCTCCGGACTGTCCCTATGACTGCAAGAGGGGCATGTCTCTCTAGACCTCTTGACAGGAACCACTGGAGCCAGAGCTACATCAGTAGCACCCCTCTTTAAAGGCCAAGATTTGCTCCCAGAGTGCCACTGGCGCTGTGGAGAGGAATCATCAGAACTCGAAAGCCTGTGTACGTCCACTGAGAGACCTTTCCAACAGCTTTGTTGCAACCTGGGAAGCGACAACAGGTTGAAATGAGGGGACAACTGCTCGTGGGCAGACCCCACAAACTTCCCTTCGGCTACCAGTTCAACTCCTCCCCTGCACTGGGGAGTACGACAGACCTTCACCTAGGAGAGTCAATGGGACGAACAGCCACCTCCTCCACTAACACTGCACTATCACTTTTTGCTTTGTCCATCAGGACTTTAAGACAAACCAATCTGCTCCATACACCTTAGTCTGCACTAAGAGCACAAAATGCTTATCAATCTTTTCTGAGAGGCTGGTGATGGGGTTGGGATCAGAAGTGTAGAAACCTGCAACTGGAGAGGGTGGTACAGCAAGAGAACTAGGAATAGGGGCTAAAGAAATGACAGGAACGCTCAAATCTGCATTAAAATTAGAAGATCCCAACTGAAGCTTTTCTATTTCTGCCTGTCTCTAACTTCCTTAAGTTAGAATAAGTTCTTCCACAATCTCTCTTCCCAATCAACACAATTATCACATCTCACATCAAAAGAGCATACTTGCCCATGACATTCAGTACACAAAGTATGCGCATCATAAGATTCTTTTGTTAACCCTGTTTTGCAACCTTCAGTGCAATACCTAAAGCTATATGACCCTATGTCCGACACTGTCGTCAACACCAAGTCCAGTCCGAGTCCTATCTTAACCCAAAGGAAGAGAAGTAGAAGGACAAGGAGGGGGAAGGAGGAGATGCCAGACACACTCACATCCTTCTTATCTCTAGAACTGCATACCATAGGCGAAATGCAACTTGTCCTCTTGAGTCCTCTTGAAGGAGACAGGTAAGCAAACACAACTTGTTCAGCATCCACCACAGGTTCAAGGGAAAAGTGTTCCAAGGACCTTTGGGCAGCAACCTGAAGGAAGAAAGACATAATGTGGTCTTAATGGGACTACATCTATCTTCCAGTCTGATATATTCTTCGGAATGTGAAGAAAGGACCAAGCCACTAGCACTGTGCACTCTTGGGGAGGAGCGTGCAGGTGGCGTAACTATCTGCAGAGAAGTAGTTTGCAATCTAGCAGGACTTGAAGGAAGCCATGTCCTTAGATATCTCTTTATTGTTGAGTCAGTAGTGGAGAAAGGAAATCGACATCCAATGAAGAGTGTTGAGTCTCCACAAGTGGGTCAACCCATCACCAGGACAAAGTAATGATTGATCTAGATCAACAAATACAAAGGCCAAGGCATAAGGAATCATGAAGGATTCAAACCCGTCAAAACAAATACCAAATGACTTAACATTCAAGACAGATTCGCAACATGAAACCCGCCTTTTGAAGGTTGATGTTGAAGATGATCCATGCAAACTGTCTATCCTCTTTGCCAATGCTGGAGCAATACAGGATGCGGTCTTGAAAAACAAAAACTATCTGATGATTCTCGTAAGGGCTCACGTCTTAAAACAAGAGTCAAATGCCGTCCAGAGGCCTGAGGTCCCTGGGATGGCAAGACAGAGAATAGTTTCTCATCAGTAGCAGAATCTCAACTGAGGAGAAACAATACTACTTACATGGAAGACTAGAGTGAGTGTGTACTCATGTCTTTTGCAGTTTAATCAGAAAGAAGGTAATTTTTTCGATACTAACAGAAAAAAAGCCCCATCAACGATGCCAACCACCAGAGAGGACGGTTCTGATCCCTGAAATTTGCGAAGGAGTGAAAGAGAATTTCAGCTATTTCAGCTGTCTGGCAGAAAAGCCTGTGCCTGCAATGAAGGCTGGAAGTCTTTAGCTGGGTAAACCACTGGTCCTGTGCCTGCAAAGGAGGTTGGAAGTCTAGCTGAGTAAACCACAGGGATGTACGTACTACCTGCAAGAACCGCTTCTTGACACTGCAAAGGTTGGTTCAGGGAAAAAATCTCTTTACCCTGATAGCAGCACTAAGGGCAGGCAATGTTTTCCAACATTTACATATTCCAATTTGGGGTGAGCAGCTAATAGTAGTTGCACACTTTATGAATTAGAAAAATGTACAGAGAAGACAAAAACTGCTGTATTTGTCTGAAAAATTATTCTGAACCATCGCAGTGGCCTATGTGATGAAGCAGAACACTTACAGACGTCTGTTATACAGTGGGGTAAACAGAAAGATGATAATGAGTCTAATGAGAAATATCTCTGTCTGGTGATTCTCGCAATGGCAAACGTGGAGCTAGACACATGAACCATATGCGAGAATTCACAGCCAACCAGATACCTAAGCCTGTGAAGGCCGGACAGAGAGATTTGAATTAGTGGTTAACCCTTGACAGAGAAGAAACAATACCAAGATGAACAATATCTCAGTGAGAAGGCAGTACATACTACTCTGCCCCTTGCTCAACTCCATAAACTGAGTTGCCTGGTAGTACATTCCATCTTGGAATGCGTTCGGCTTACAGAGATACTTGAGCACCTGCATGTTGTCTCAAAATCAAAACTGGAAACCTCTTGGGAGGCTGTCCTGAGTTTCAGGTTAATTAAGAGAAGTTACTTTTTGTCTCAGGCTCACACCATAAGTAATAACTTGCAATGAAGACAAAGATAAAGACAAAGATGACGACACCTTCTGAGACCTCTTCTTCTTCACCAACTTCCGCAGGAAAGCTGTCAGGTCCCCCAAGGAGCACCAGACAACTCAGCAGATCCGGGAGCAGGAATGGCAGGCAGGGTCACCTCTGCCACCAAATGGGGTGACAAAGGAGAAGCAGGAACAACAGTAACAGGCATGGGTGTCATCCCAAATCCAGGAGGAGGATATGGCACTGAAGTCATGGGTGCACGTAAACTAGGTGGGACGCAAGACCAAAACTGCGTTGAGTTGCCATAGACGTAGTGGGAGTGACTACAGCACTACAGCATGAGTTACCACAGAACTGGCACTGGCACTGTTCAAGTGTGCCAGATAGAAGCCCCACAAGGCCCAGAGAAGCGCATGCCTGATCCAGTCCTGACACCTCACCTGCAGCAGACAAAGCCGGGTTAGTGGGAGGGACACCCCCATGCCCCAAAGGCACACCTTCAGAGAGAGAGGAGACCCCCCCGAGAATTGTTACCCTGATCACCAGGCCCCCTTCGTTCTTCCTCCCCCAGCAAGTTGGAAGAGGAAGATGAAGCAGAGGTCTCCCCCAAAGGGGAAGCAGCAAGCATTGAACAATTGCTGGGAGTGAGATAGGAAGATGAAGGGTTAGCTACCACAGGTGTGCTAGGGGGCATGTTACCCACAACCACAGGCAAGGCCGTCTTCCTATAATACCGCCTCCTCTTAGCAAACCTCACCCACTGCAGCGTAGACCAGTCACAACACTCAGCAAAGTGATTATTGATATCACACTCAAGCTCTCAGCAACAAGAACACAAGGTGTGAGGATCCACATCCACAGAAGAGCGGAAGCTATTGCACTTCCTACCCTGCACCCCGGGGTACCACAAACTGGGGGCAGGCTTAAGCAATTGTGATTCTTGGGTTTGCATTTCAAAGATATTACAATCAAACACACAAGAACACAAATACACATATATCAGAAAACAAGTAAAAATCACACTGCAATTGAAAAGAGAGCTTGAAAACAGTCAGGCAGAGTCGAAGAAACATGTTTTTCCCTGACAACTGCCAAAAGCGAAATGGAATGTCCAGTCAGGAGGGATTCCCAACTACCAAACCGCCTTGTTTGAAATATTTCAGCGGCCTTTGTTGAAGCTACACCTTGAGTAATTCCTGTTGTAAAGGACCGAGGGTTTGTATATTGTGTAGGAACAAATACTATGTATTTATTTATAACTGAGGAGAGACCTTCCAAAAATAACAACAGGCGAAGTACTAGTAATGGTTAGCAAGAGTTGGAAGATCTTCATAAGATATATATGGACAGTTTGCTTCAATACATTTCCTTAATTCATTGTTTCAAAATTCTATCAGCTCCTTTACATAACTGTATACAAAACCACATTGCAAGTCAATACACACAGATTTGGAAAATCCTGTTCATATCTAGGAACCTAACTGGATTAAGAAATTGGTAATAGCTATTAAATCTGATTGGTAATACTTTACATAAAGGCTTGATCTACCTGTAGTGTATGTAAATAGAAAGTTTTTAGTTCATTCCTTACTACATCTGAGGTTTCCATAGAAGGAACTTACATCCTGCTTATTGTATGGTGCCCTCACTACAACTATTCCTTTTCATGCCATCATGTGACCTACCACTGAGCTACTATTGCATACTGCATTGGAGGCTCATTGTAGCAGTGATCATATAAAAAAAAAATCTGAAAAAATAACCTATGCCTTACAATGACAAGGTCTATATTGTCTAAAGGGGATCCAATGATAAAAGCCCAATATTCAGGACAGCTTTAGAAATCAATGAAGAAAAAATAATACACTGTTAAGGTGATACTATGAATATCACCTAAACAATGCATTAATAATATTATAGATGCCTAACATGGATGGGTTTGCTTCCATATCCAACTAGCATCAGTATCTGTCTTGCAAGCAGGTGGCTCCACAGGCCCACAGCAGATAATAACCTTACTTTTATTGCAGTCTAGAATGCTTTCTACCACATCAACTGGATTGGCAGGAGGACACTGGATATGAGTTTGTATAAAGAAATTAATACAGTTATAAGGAATCATATTTGTTTCACAAAAACCCATCGCTCTTATAATGCCTGAACTGCAACTGAGGTGTGAAATTCTAGATGGTGAATGCCCAAAAGTTAGCTGAGATAAACTGTGTGACCCATGAAGAGTCACTCGAGATAAGAATTAGCAAGGAACCCAAGGCTCTGAGGGGGATAGGGGACTGAATTTATATATGGAAAAACCTCTGTCAATAATAACGAAATACATTTGTAGTTAAGCAATTTCTTTATATGAAGTACAAGGCACTTATTGCAAATGTGAGAGTAACCACTGAATTCTTTGCCATTAAGAAATGATATGAAAGTCAGGATCAACAAAAAAAGTCTCCTGATTCCTGTCCAACTGCAGCTACCACTCACAAAATTTATGTACTGATCCCATTCTCTCTGTTAGGTCCCTAAGATAAAATTAATAACATTTGCTCGTCCTTTAATGTGTTAATTTGAAAAAATTGTTTCCCTTAATGTCCTAATTAAAAAAACTGTTTCTGTTAATGCTTAATGCATTAATTAAAAAAACCTGTTTGTATGAAAAGTGGTTCCATTCAAATACTCATTTCGAAAATCACAATTTTAGAAAGTAAATTGTATTTTACCTAACTATACAAACCTGAGGTCCTTTACAAAAGGCATTGCTTAAGGTGTAGCCTGGACACGGCTGCTGAAGTCTTTAAACACAACAGTATGGTAGTTGACTACTGGTCTGGTTGTTGATAGTCCCTCTAACAAGATAAGGTTGTATCTCGCCTGGATCATCACAAACAAAATTCCTCAGGGAGGGGATGGTGAAGGACTTGAATCTAGAGCAAGGGACCGCTGGATTCTGAGTCTTCGCTACAAAATGTGGAATTAAATCAGCAAAACTGATCCCCATCCCCTTGAGTGTTGTACATCAAAAGAAAGACCATGCAGTTCGCCAACTATCTTCAGCGATGCTATGGTTAGCAGAAAGATGGTCTTGAGGGTCAGATCCCTGTATGAGAACTCTCAAAGGGGCTTGTATGGGGGATAAGTCTGGCTCTGCAACACGAGTCATATCCCACACAGGAGGCCTGAGATCCCTGGGTGGGCAAGACGTTTTAAAGCTCCTCATGAGTAACAATACCTTGAAGGAGTTAGAGATATCGATACCCTTCAGCTTCACGACTAGGCCCAGTGCGGCCCCATAGCCTTTTACAGCTGAGATGGAGAGGAGCTTTTCTCGGTGAAGAAAGATGAGGAAATCCGCAATCTGCTGGAGAGTGGCTCCAACTGGAGAAATACCCTGTCTATGACACCAACCACAGAAGAAGACCCATTTTCCTTGGTATACTGCTGCAGAGGACTGTCTGAGGTATCCTGCCATCTCTGTTGCTGCTCGATGAGAAAAGACTCACTCGCAAGAAATAGCAGAGAACCTCCAGCCGTGAAGACACAAGGAAGACACTGCCTGATGGTACCGTTCTATGTACAATTGGTACAGAAGATTCTGCCATGGGGGAGTCTCTCTCAGTGCCATGGAAAGAAGAGCCAGAAGGTTGGGATACCAAACGGCCTGAGGCCATTTGGGTGCCACAGAATTATCTCGAGATTCAGGGTGATCAGTGCCCCATTGATCAATGCCCGAATCAGGCAAAACGGGGGACAGGCGTTTACCTCAAGGTTGTCCGATTGATGCTGGAAAACCTCCTCTGCAGCGGCCGATGGGTTCCAGACAACAAAGAAGGTCTCTAGTTTCCTGTTGTGCCCGGTGGCAAACAAGTCTACGACTGGAAGCCCCCATAGGATGAACAACCTTTCTGCCACGTCTTAGTGAAGGGACAATTCGGTTCTTACCACCTGTCCTGGCGGCTGAGCTTGTCTGCCACTACATTCCTCTTGCCTAGAATGTACCTGGCTGACGGTTCTACCGAGTGCGTTACTGCCCACTCATGCACCTGCACTGTCAACTGATGAAGCTTGAGAAAAGCGAGCCCCCCTTCCTTGTAGAGGTATGCCACCACTGTGGTTTTGTATCTCATCAGTGCCACAGAGTGTCCCATCACATGGTCCAAAAAACTCTTGGAGAGCCAGAAAAGCTGCCTTGAGTTCCAGGACGTTGATGTGGAGGTGCTTGTCGTGATGGATGGTTCCACATCCCTGCAGTCAGCAACTCCTCCATGTGTGTGCCCCATCCCTCAGTCGATGCATATGAGAACAGAAGCATGTCTGGAGGGAGAGTGAAGAGATCCACTCCTATTACAAGGTTCCTGTCGTTGAGTCACCAGTCCCAGTCTTCTCTCACCTCCTGCAAGAGGGGGATGAGAGATGACTGAGGGTTGCAGGACTGTGACCAGTACTCCCTTACTCTCCACTGGGGAGACCAAAGGTGAAGCTGCCCAGGAGAGTCCAGCTTCCCCAAAGACGACAGGTGACCCATCACGACTTACCATAGCAAGCAGGCTGCTCCTGTTGAGACAGGAACAGCTGTGCTGCAAACCTGCTGATACAAAAGCTTGAGGGGAAGACTTGTTGTTACTGTGTCTACCAGCATGCTCAGGTACATCGTCCTCTGCTTGGGTTCAAGATTGGACATCTTGAGATTTATCATGTTCATTAGATCCTGACAAAACTTGAGGAGTCGATCCCTGTACTGTAGCAACAGCGAGCGAGAGCTCACCAGGACCAGCCAATCGCCAAGATGACTCAGACATATCCAGTGCGAATGTGCCCAAGCCGAGACCAGGTTGAACTCTCTCGTGAACACCTGGGGAGCGGTTGAAAGCCCAAAACAGTGCCCTGAATGGGTAGACCGTTTCCCCAAAGAAGAAGCGGAGGTACTTGTGGTAAGACTGATGGATGAGTATCTGGAGATAAACATCCTTCAACTCCACCGTAAGCAAAAAGTCGTTCTCCCTGATAGAGGCAAGCACTCTTCATGCTGTATCCATCTCAAAACTGAGTCTGGTGAAAGAATCAGTTCAGAGAAGAAAGGTCCAAGACCAGTTTCCAACCACCTGAAGTCTTTTCTATGAGAAAGACCCAATTGCAGAAGCCTTGAGACCAGCCTGACATGACTTCTACAGTGCCATTACTCAACATCTTCATTTGTTCCACCAGTGCTTGGTGCCTCGAAGATCCTACTATATAGGATGGGAGATAGACCGGGTGGTTGGTGAGGGGTGGTGAAAACTCAAAGAGAAGTAGATATCCCTCCCGAAGGACATATACTACCCATGTCTCCGCTCCATATTGCTGCTGTGTTGCCCATAGGCTCGATAGGCACCCTCCACCAGTGGCTGCATTACCCCTTCTTTCACTTAACCCCCTTTCCCGAAGGCAAGTAAGGCTGAAAGTGGCGTGACTTCGCTCCTTTCGAAGAGGAAGAACGCTGGGTTGCTCCTTGGGATCCCTTAGAAGAGGAGCACTTGTTCGGGGCTGAGGAGGTGCTAACTAGACTCTTAAGGTCTAGCCATAGTGGAGCGTGAAGCCACAGAAGTCTTCACCACTGCCTGGTGGACAAGCCAGTCCTTATCGTCACCTCGATGCTTGTCTACCACAGCCTCTACCTGCTCTCTGTTGAAGAAAGAGGTAGAACTCAGCAAAGGTCCGTTACATAGGACCAGTACTGACTTTGGGCCAAGAGACCTGGTCACTTGAGAGAGAACAGCGTCATGTCTCTTGAGAACTAGGTTCGCCCACAGGTTTGCTGTCTGATGGGCCAGGTAGGATGTAGCCCTACCTTCACACTGGCACAGACTCCCAAAAGCTGCATCTTCTCCTGGGACAACAGCCCCGGAAGAAGCAGCAACCTTAGACACTGTGACCACAGGTCTAACCAGGAGACTGCCTGAAGAGCTACCATGGTAGCAGTGACCCTGGAAATTACTTCCAGGGTTGCTGCTTCCTGTTGAGAGAAAGATCCACTCTCACTTGTCAGGTGCTGCAGCAACAGACCAGAACCCAGGCAAACCAGGTCTAGGTCAACCTGTTTGGTCGGTAGAGGCCTCTCCAAGGGCATATAGAAGTGACTCTGGCAAGATAGAGGAGGGGGAAGCAGTTTGTCTGAACAATTGGAACCTGAGTGAATTCTCTTAACCGGAGACAAGATTATCCACCTGGTTCAATACACCTTCAGCCAAAGCTGACCACGCCAGCCCTGTTGAAGCCCTGGGTTCCCTCTTGGGTCCCTAGAAGGATTCAAGATGAGAAGGGCAGTCACATGACAAATCAGCTCTACAATCTCACTCAGCGAAAGTCCTCTATATCTTGGGGGTGTTTGAGTCTCTGGGCAAGGGCCCTCAAGCCTCTTGAGAGACCGGTCCTCCTGAACTACTCTCCCCTGAGGGAGAACCTCACCATACCCCCCGGATCCTTCCTCAACAATGCGGGCATATGTCCGGTGGGGCCCCAAAACCCCTCCAGGAACATCCAACTCACCCCTCCCAGTGTATCAGAAGGAAGTAGAGGGAATAGGAGAGGAGAATCAGATGCTCTCATTCCCTCTAGCAGTGCCGCTGTCAGAAGGAATGAGCTGTGCCCTGGCGGCACATGGTGACGACAGAGGTGTGGGTCTAGAGCATGGTTGCCTTGGCAAAGCACTTTCCCAAGGAGAATACAGAGGTTCTCACCGTGCCCTTGGAACTCAGGATTGGAGAACGAACCTTGGTTCGAGCTACAGAGCTCCAGGTGAGCTGACAAGAGAGCAAAATGCTTCCTCCCCTGGGGAGAATGTAGACCTTTAAAAGTCTCGTGGCGACTTCTTAGGGGGTGGAGAAGCTACCTTCCTCTTCTTAGGCTGTGAAGGCTTCGAAGGGGGAGGTGAGGAGGCAACAGAAGACGACAACGACGATGAAGACGAAGAAGAGGACAAAGAAGAGGATGAAGACGACGGCACCTTCCTCGATCTCTTCTTCTTCAACAACTTCTGCAGGAGAGTAGTCAGGAGCCCCCATGGGGCAGCACATGACTCAGAAGGTCCAGGAGCTGGGGCAGGAGCAGGTCCAGGAGAAGGGGCATTCACAACAGCAGGAATGGCAGGCGAGGTCACTTCTGTCAAAACCAGGGGAGATAGAGGTGGAGCAGTAATCCTCAGGACAGGTAGCAGTGCCACCCCAAATCCAGGGTAAGGAGGCACTGCTGCCATAGGAGCTGGGAGATAAAGGGAAGGCATATGAGGCCTAGTCCCCTTCACTATAGTTAGAGAATCACTCATTGGGTGATGTGTCCAAACCAGGTGGGGATGTGCATAATATCCAGAATGAGTCACCATTGCAGTAGTAGTGGTGACGACAGCATGAGTCACTGCACTACCAGCACCTCTATTCCGGTGTGCCAGCAACGCTTACAAAGAAGGCATCCCCACGAGTAACAGCGATGTCCAAGCCTGTGGAATCAACAGTCGGGTTAATAGGGGGAGTCACCCTTGCTCCAAAGGCATACCTTCGTAGCGACCCTCAGAGGAGCATTACCCAGGTACATGTCTACAGGCCGGCCCCCTTCTTTCCCCTCCAGCTCATCGGAAGAGGAAGAAGAAAAAGAGACTTTCCCGGAAGGTTGCCGGGAAAGAGATAGGAAGTTCCTAACATATTTCCTCCTGGCAAACTTCCCCAAATGTGTCATGGGCCAAAGAGAACACTCCACACACTGATCATCCAAATTATGTACACTCACGCCCTTGGCAAGATGAGCAGGGGGCATGAGAATCAACATCTAGGGAAGCAAGTACCTTACTGCACTTCTTCCCTTC
>NC_087200.1:183808255-183863255 GCF_015104395.2 Macrobrachium nipponense | reverse complement strand
ACTCCAAACAAGCATAAACATGGATACAATTTAAGAACAAAAATATTTAGTCCAACTGCTCAGACACAGGGACAAAACATGAAGGATTATACAGGGCAGCAGCTGACCACATTCAGATCTTTGGTAAACAAAAACTTATTCACAAAAACATATTAAATAACATACATATACAAAGATAATATCTTTAAGGCAACAGATTTCTATTTAAGTCTGTAATTATACGTATCTTTGAGGTCATTCTTAAACATGTTACAAATACAAGGGTCTAAATGAAACAGGCCACGACTAATATTAAAATTACAATGGGAAGTAAGTTGGTATTATGGCAGATTCTAAAAGATTTCGTGAGAAGACATATTTTGTTTTGATCTTGCAATTACTGAACTACCAGTCCAATTTATCCGGTGGTTGTTTTTCACTTAAATTGAAATGAATATTGCATTAAATGTTTGCCCAGTTTTGACGAATATATATGCTGTTTTAATCTTACTTCTAAGCCCTTGCTCGACTGTCCTAGATAAAAGGAGGGACAGCCCATACATGGAATTTTATATATTATGTTGCTTTTCTTGGGCCATTTTTTATTAACATTCCTTTTAGTGTGTTATTATAAGAAAAAACAAGGTTGACCTTAAAGGCTTTTAACAATGATTTAATGGTTTCAAATCCGTTAAAATAAGAAAATTCTCAGTTTGCCTTATTTTAACGGATTTGTAATTAATTTTAAATCATTATTAAAAACCTTGAAGGTCAACTTTGTTTTTCCTATAATAACACACCAAAAGGAATGTTAATAAAAAATTGCACCAGGGAAAGCAACAACATAATATTTAAAATTCCATATATGGACTGCCCCTCCTTTTATCTCAGACAGTCGAGCAAGGCTTAGAAGTAAGATTAAAACAGCATATATATTCTGTCAAAACTGGGCAAACATCTAATGCAATATTCATTCATTTAAGTGAAAACAACCACCGGATAAATTGGACCTGGTAGTTCAGTAATTGCAAGATCAAAGATGTCTTGTCACGAAATCTTTTAGAATCTGCCATAATACAACTTACTTCCCATTGTAATTTTAATATTAGTCGTGGCCTGTTTCATTTAGACCCTTGTATTTGTAACATGTTTAAGAATGACTTCAAAGATATAATTACAGACTTAAAGAGACCTGGTTATGAGAAAATAACCCCCATCCTGCCTGCAGGAGACCCCCTGAAGGAGAATAACGTCGTCTACCGGTACACATGCCCTATCCAAGGATGTCCTCGGGTCTATATCGGAATGACAACGTTACGAATGTCACTCCCAGAACCAGAACAGTACTATCAAACACCACGCCCTCACCGCCCACCAACAGACGTCGTGCGAGAGGACATCGTGAAAAACACAGAGATAATCGGAAGAACCCCTGATCAGCGACTCCTACGCTCCTTGAGGCGTTATTCATTCTCGAACAAAAACCCCTCCTAAATACGACACAGGAACCCTTCCTGCTGCCCACCTGTGTAAGGAAGGCCAGCCCCCTCCTCCAGACGATAACACCAGCGATCAGGATGGGACTAATATTGAAGAGGATGGAAGAAATACCAGGAGTTATGTCACCACGGTCGTAGCCAATGAAAACCCCGGCTCCAGGTGACGCAAACACACCTGAGAAGGTCAATGTGCCTCGAGAGTTCACGACGCCTGGCCGCCAGCCCATGAAAAGTCAAGTATCCCCTCCGGGTCCTGCAGGACTCACCACCAAGATTATTAATTTCATACGCGCTCTACGAGCAAGAGCCCGTGCTGCACAAGGCCAGCAGCTTAATCTCAAACAACAACAACCACCAAAATTCAGTCCCCCAGCAACCATCGCTGTGATCAAGGCCTGCAGATCTCTGGGCGAAACGTCAGAGAGAGAGAGAGAGAGAGAGGAGAGAGAGAGAGAGACTTGTAGTAGTAATAGCAGTAATAAAGATAATTCAATATGACTACACTGCATTTGACGATCCCCTTTGGCACGTTGCTTGTCAGTTTCAGCAATATTGAGAAATCCTTAATAAGGCAAATGGAGAGGACTCTATACAAAATTAATGGAGCTGATGCAGCAATCATTTTTCAACAAGAACTTGTTTTAAAGAGGGTCTACTTCCAAGATATTCTTTGTAAATGTATGTTTAATATGTTTTTGTGAATAAGTTTTTGTTTACCAAAGATCTGAATGTGGTCAGCTGCCGCCCTGAATAATCCTTTAATTGTCTTGTCCGTGTGCCTGAGCAGTTGGACTTAATCTTTTTGTTCTTAAATTGTACCCATGATTATGCTTGTTTGGAAAGGTTATCATTCTCCAGGTGTGTTGGACAGTTGGATTCTAGGTACTAATCTCTTTATAATCCCTATCTGTCACTTATACGATATTTCCTGTACTCTCATTTCTCATGTAAGTCAGTTCGTCTAAGTAAAGGACGTTGAGTCGAAAGATCTTGCAGAAACTCCGTTGTTTATCTTCGTGGTTTATACCTTTATATATATATATATATATATAGATATATATATAATATATATATATGTGTGTGTGTGTGTGTGTGTGTGTGTGTGTGTGTGTGTGTATTCCTGACGCCTACATAAAAGTAGCAAATGGGGCTGCCCAACCTCAGTCCCTCAGTCAAAGTTTTTTGTCTCCTTTGAGCCCGTTCTCGTCCATATCTATCTTCTTGCTCATTCAGGGCGACTGAGTCTATTCTGTCCCGAATCAGATTCAAGCTAAAGGTAGTGGTATAATTCATCACATATGTATCCAAATAATTCGAAAAAAATAAATGAAAAAGAATTTGGGGCGAAAATCAACGGCTTTATGTGACCCTCTCAGCTCTCATGCTATACCAACCCTTCTTTTTTTCATAACGGCGCCAGCGCTGTTATCCCCCTTCGACTTTTTATGACCAACCAGCAATTGTTTTTTATTCTTTTATGGCAGCCAGAATCTCAACGTTCCATGAATGACCCTCTCTTCTTCGATGTAACTACAGATAAGTCTAGAACAGTACATTAAGTTAGAGAACGAGATTTCGAGCATCCATATTATGATGAACACAGTAATGGGTTTTCAGAGTGAGCAATACCACATCGCTTACACGACAGTTGTTCCAAAAGAAAAATTAAGATATGTCATAAAACCAACCAAGATCTGGCTTGGTTTTGTTTCCTTGCCATCGTATTTTCAGTGTTATTTCATTATTACAAATTTTACTTGCATAATCCATATCAAGTATTACAGCTTTCGATTAGCAACAGTCGGAAACGTCAAGATACTAATCTGTGTACTGGGATTAATTAATTTATTTTTGCTCTAGCAGGTTTTCGTCCCGCCAAAATCATGAGTTACCCAGTTATAAAAATTTATGAAGGACTCATTATTAACCCGAAACGAAAGAGACTTCCTTATTTGAGTTATTAACTTCCCGATAGGGAATATAGTTTAAGGGTAAGCGTGGTCTGGTCTATGCTAGACGACGCCATTCCGTTATATACCCGGGCAAAAACAAAGAAGACAAAGAAGTCACAATGAATCACGCCGTCTGAAAGCCTAACTAAGTTTAGACCACAACAAAGATGTTGGATGTTGATGAATTTTCTTCTTCTAAGAGAGTTCCACATTCTAGAGGTGAATGCATCAAGATATAATCATGAAAATAACAGACTTGTGACTTGACGAAACCAACCAGTATCTTTAGGACTGCAAAAACGAGCACAAGCAACAGGTCTAAGGAAATGAATGGTGGGTAGAAATCTCAATCACGAGAGCACAAGTAATGTTTTTAAGGGCCACAATAAAATATATTATGGACCTAGTAGGTCCATAATATTATAGTCAAGGAATTTTCAAGAACAATAATTACAGGGTGGCAATATTATGAATGGAATAGCAACTATGCAAGTTAGAAGTAACAATTAGATTCTGTATCACACTATATTGTTTGTATGGTGTTTTTTGCGTCGCTTGGAGCAGTGGTTATTCAGCAACGGGACCAACGGCTTTACGTGACTTCCGAACCACGTCGGGAGTGGACTTCTATCACCAGTAATCAGTAATACAAATCTGTGACCCTAAGTGGGATGCCCGAGAATCGAACTCGCGGCCACCGAGATGCCAGGCCAAGACCATACGATCACGCCACCGAGGCTGTGTATCACACTATAAGCATTTCCAGTGCTTGCTACTATCTGAAGATGCGTGGTGCGTAGAAGGTTTTTTCAAGATATAAGAAGAGTGCTTGGACAGATAAATCTTACAGGAATCTGCAGGGCCGTATTAAGACTCTTTAGTTCCTAGGCTAAAGGATGTGATCATGCAAATATTGGATAAGGTGGTAATAAGAAATTCATTCCGGAAGCATAAGAAAAAGTCATGTTTGGTCTGCACCGTCGAGAGATACTTGAAGGTCCCGCCCATTATCAACAGCAGAACAGAACCAGTTGTTCAGAAAATGATGAGCAATAATTAACAAAGAAGATGCGAGCTCGTCAGACCAAGGGTAGACTACACAAGCTTCTAACTTAAAATTGAAAAGTATCTTTGAAAATATATTATAACTTACATTCTTTATCATTTTTCATTGATAAAAAAAAGTATTTGTCAAACAGAACTGAAGGCAAACTGACCGAAACGGCCTCATGGTTTAGTTCAAGCCCCTGAACAACTGTAAAACAAGTTAAAGAAGGACATTAAGTTTTGATGCCACGAAAGAGTTCCCATTCTCTTCTCATTCAGAAACATTATAAGAACTAGTTTCCAGACAGGGACATCCATCTGCTCTTTTAGCCATGTAAACCTTATATCACAATCATTTACTGTATAATGTTGTTGCAGTCTCTTTATACTATAATTTGAATTTAGTAGCTTGGCATCCATGATAGTGTGACCTGACTAAATATATGTTGATGCAAAATCTAGTGTTATCAATTTTGTTTTGCTTTCCCAGTACGCTAAGGAGGAGGTCTACTAATAATGTATAGATCCAAAGGAGATTATCAGATGGAAAAAGAAAAGTCAGAACACAAGACATTCTAATAGTTAGGGCAATTATAGAGCAGCAAGATTTAACATAATCCTTGCCTACATGTCAACTAGTGATAAAGAAAAGAAATAAACGAATAATAAGCTCCTTACTGTAAGGCATTAGAGAAGACCAAGACCTGCCTGTGATTGTCCTTGGGGATTTCAGTGGCCATTTAAGTTTCATAGGGACACGACTTGACCAAAATGGAAAATACGTTTATGGACCTAATGGAAAAATACGACCTAACGCTATTAAATGGAGATCCCAGCTGCAAAGGAGAGATAACCTGTAGTAGAGGAGATCAGAACAGCACTATAGACTTTGCCCTATTTACCAAAATTATCTATAAAAATATAAAATAAAAAACTACGAATGTATGGAGATAGATGAGGGAAAGTATGAATATGACCTATCAGACTACTACCTCATAATAGTCCAATTCAGAATGAACACTAAAGTAAGGAAAACATTCAAAAATGAAAAAAAAAAATCAGATAATCTGAAAATAACAGAAGAGTCCACCAGGAAATACCTTGAATACATAAAATGTAACTAAGCCAACAAGACAGAAAAAGGAGATCTAATCCAGTTGGAGAAACAGTGCGTGAAGCAAACAGCAAATAACCTAGAGAAGATAATCAAAAGAAGGTTAAAGCAAGGAAAGCAAGAAGAAATAGAACCAGTATGGGTCACCGAAGAAATAAAGAAAGAAATAAGCCAAAGAAGGATATATAACAAATTAAAAAGGAAAGCCACAAGAATAGGAGAAAAGAAATACTATGAAGAAGGATATCATAAACAAAAACAATAAGTACAGATAATAATAAAGAAAACATATGAAGAAAAGGTTAGAAATGAGTTAATGAATGATAAAAAACGACACAGGAAAATCTGCGAGTATATAGAGATGCTGAGGAGAAAGACCACCTCAGAAAAAGAATGGATAAGGATATACGACGAAAATAAGCGAAGATATGAAGGAAGAAACCCTATGAAAGAGCTTGGTAAAATTATGTGAAACAATATACCAAAAAAAAATAAAACAAAATATCTGAGATAATGGAGTGAAAGCAAGAAAGAGCAGTATAAACTTGACATGGAAGAATAATGAAAAGATTAGAACAAGCATATGAAATACCATATATCTTTAAGAGAACACATGGATGGAGTGTATGACCTAACAAAGACAGTAATTAAACCCATGGAAGAAATCAATATAACAGAAGAAGATGTAAAAAAAAAAATTAACTCTAGAAAATGAAGGCAAATAAAGCACCAGGGCCAGAGGTGGGGAATGAATACAATTCTGTTCAAACTATTCTTACAAAGTCAAAAAGAATTGGCAGAGTGTTTAAACAGCATACTGAAGGGCAGGAAAATACAGAGAAGCTGGTTTAACTAAAAAACAACACTTACACCCAAGACAGCACCCACAGTCAAAGATCTTAGGCCAATTGCTCTAACCCAAATGCATCATATAAAATTTTCATGATGATCCTGAAACCAAATAGAAAAACATTAGAAATATAGGTGAAAAATTGAATTAACTGCAATCAGACTTTACCGCACAAAGGAGGGGAATAGATAATTTATATATCTAGAATACTGCATGCAAGAAACGTACAGAGAAGAGGACCCATTATTTGTTGTGGGTCAATAGCCCTTTCCAAAAAGCATTTGAACTCACTTAAAATACGGAATTGAATGTGGCCTAAACATAAACAACAAGGACAAGAGTAACATATTATTATACACGACTGGTATAGTATCGATGATGTGGAAAATATGGAGCACATAGAAGGAATAAAAATAGTTAAGCAGATTAAATACCTAGGAGTGACAATCAACAACAGGAAAGACTTCAGAGAACAGATAAAAAGGGTCCAAACTTAAAGCAAAGCAGATGACAAATATGGCTAATGCAGTCATCAATAAAGCTTGTAGCAGGGTAAAAATAGGAAAATTGTATTGGAAATTTGATTAGCGATGCCATCCTTCATGTATGCCATGGAAGTCATGAAACTTGACAAGAAAACCATAAAATGAATACAGAAGAATAGACAATCAAGTAGTATATAGACCAATTTTGAAAGCGCCAGTTACACAGCAAGTTGTGCGTTGGTTAAGATCTGAAATAGGGGCCTCTTCCTGCCACTCAAGAGATATGAAGAATAAACTATTCTACCTAAAACATTTACTTAAGAGTGGTGGAAATAGGCTCCTATATGAGATAACCATGTATCAGTATGAAAACAAGAAAACCCCTTGGATAATGCAAGTAAAGAACTATATGAAAGAAATAAACATAAACTTAAGTAAAATTGAAGCAGTCAAAGACAAACAGTTAAGAGAAATCATAAACAACTGGGACAGAAAAACATGACAGAAAGAAATGAATGAAAAGTCAACATTTAGAATCTACAACAAAACATAAAGAAAACATAAGAGAAGAAATCTGGTATGACAACACTGAAAAAACAATGCTGATCAGTAGGGCCAGACTAGGTACACTAGGGTTTAAACGATAGAAATAGGATAAAATGAGAAGATACAAAATATTTGTGCTGTGAAAGAAAAAAAATGAAATTTAGAATATTTCTTACTTTACTATCCAACAGACAATGAGATTAGAAATATAGTTTTGTGCAGCAACCATATCAAGAAAATAAAGAGGAATTAGTAGCTAATATACTCTTATTGGTAGATCTACTGAAGGAGGAAGTGGCGAATAAGAAGCGAATTTCTAAAGAAATGTGGCATTTCATAGAGAAGAAACTTAAACAAACACAAACAAAGGAGAAATAAAACAAGCAAGGGATCCGTTTCAAAGTCATATCCCGCCTACTACTACTACTATTACTACTACTAAGATGGACATCTTGATGCTTAATAAAGATGAATGGAATATTAAAGATGTATTAAGGTTATGTATGGCCACGGACTGCAACAAGGTCAAAACAATGAGGCGATAGGCAGATCAAGGCCCGACCACTTCTAGTGAAACTCAGCCATGAGAGGGAAAAGTGGAACATATTAAAAAATGCCAGACTGCTAAGGAATGCAAAGAAGGATATTTACAAAAAATATCTATAGTTCCAGACATGACTGCTAAAGAAAGAGAAAAGATAGCATATTAAGATCTGAATTAAAAAAGAAAAAGCAGGGTAACAAAGAGGAAGGATGGTTCATAAGTAAGGGAGAGCTGAAGAGAGAAAAGAAAACTTTCAGACGACTAGAATGCTCTAAAAGGAATCCAGGGGAATATAAGATAGAAACAAAAGAATTGTTAGAAGTGTAAATGAGTTAGAGGTAGGAAAATGTAAAGTAGATAGAATTGTAAATAATTTAGAGATAGGGAGAAAACTTGCAAGACGATAAGAATTTTTTTGCTCTAAAAAGGAAAATCCAGGGGAATATAGATAGAAACAAACGAATTGTTAAGAAGTGAAATGAGTTTGAGGAGGTTAGGAAAAGAAAGTAGATTAGAATGTAAATAATTATAGAGGAGTAGGGTGAGTAATAATTTTTTATGAGTGTAAATTAAATTAGATTTAGGAGAAATAGAATATATAGTAGTAATGTTAAGAGCTCGAGGAAGAAGTAGAAGAAGGGAAATTAGTTTAGGGCAGGTATGTGAAGGAAGTAATTTCAGTAACAATCTTAGACTATTAGACCTAGAAGAAAAAAGTGGTTTGCAAAAGATAGATAAATGGTTAGACGGTAGAAGCAATTTTGTAAATAGAGAAAGTGAAAAATTAGTGAGCAAGACAGAAGATATATCAAGAAATCTTGAAATAAAGCTTATAAACACCCCGGACTGACAAAAGCAACAAAATAATCGAGCTAGTGGAAATAACAAAAGAAAACACAATTATATGCATCACAGAAACACACCTTAAACAGCAAAAATTACTATTCCCAACAAGCATCAGAGTGGTAGACTCAATGAGAGATGAAGACGACACCAAAGGAGGAGGCCTACTAATAATGTATAGAACCAAAGGAGAGATCCAGATAGAAAAAGAAAAGTCGGAACACAAAGACATTCTAATAGTAAAGGTTAACTATAGAACAACAATATTCAACATAATTCTGGTCTACATGTCAACTAGTGATAAAGAAAGAAATAAACAAATAATAAGTGCCTTACATGTAGCCATAGAAAAATCCACAGACCTGCCTATGATAGTCCTTGGGATTTCAATGGGCACTTAGGTTTCATAGGGACACAAGAACTTGATCAAAATGGAAAATATGTTATGGGACCTAATGGAAAAATATGACCTAACGCTATTAAATGGAGATCCCAGCTGCAAAGGAGAGATAACCTGGAGTAGAGGAGATCAGAACAGTGCTATAGACTTTGCCCTAGTCAACCAAAATATGTATAAAAAATATGAATGTATGGAGATAGACGAGGGAAAATATGAATATGATCTATCAGACCATCACATCATAAAGGTCCAATTCAAAATGAACACTAAAGTAAGGAAAACATTCAGAAATGAAAACAAAAGCAAATCAAATATTTGAAAGTTAACAGAAGAGTCTACAGGAAATACCTTGAATATATAGAAGTTTAAAGTAAAGCCAACAAGACAGAAAAGGAGATCTAACCCAGTTGGAAGAAACAATGAGTGAAGCAAAAACAAATAACTTTAGAGAAGATAATCAAAAGAAGGTTAAAGACAGGAAAGCAAGAAGAAATAGAACCAGTATGGGTCAACAAAGAAATAAAGAAAGAATAAGCCAAAGAAGGGTATATAACAAATTAAAAAGGAAAGCCACAAGAATAGAAGAAAAAAGACTAACTATGAAGAAGCCATATCTTAAACAAAAACAAAAAGTACAGATAAATAATATAGAAGCATATGAAGAATATGAAGAAAAGATAGAAATGAGATAATGAATGATAAAAACAGACACAGGAAAATCTGGGAATACATAGGACATGCTGAGAGGAAAGACCACGTCAGAAAAAGAATGGATAAAGAATATTCGATGAAAATAAGCAAGAGATGAAGGACAAGAAACCCTAGGGAAAGAGCTGGTAAAATTCTGGGAAACAATATACCAAAAAGAAGAAAACAAAATAGGAGAGATATGGAATGAAAGCAAGAAAGAACAGTACAAACATGACATGGAAGAAATAGTGAAAAGATTAGGACAGCAGATGAAATGCCATATATCTTTAAGGGAACATATGCATGGAGTGTATGACTCAACAGAGCAGAGATCAGAACCCATGGAAGAAATCACATAACAGAAGAAGATTGTAAAAAAATCAACTGAGAAAATGAAGACAAATAAAGCACCAGGACCAGATGGAATGAAGCCAGTACTGTTCAAATTACTATTACAAAGTAACAACCTTCAAAAAGAATTGGCAGAATGTTTAAATAACATACTGAATGGGCAGGAAAACGCAGAAAAGCTGGTTTAAGTCAAAACACACTTACGCCCAAAAAACAAACCCCACAGTCAAAGATCTAAGGCCAATTGCTCTAACAAATGCATCATATAAAATCTTCATGGGGATCCTGAGACCAAAATAGAAAAACATATTAGAAATATAGGAAAAATGAATGAACTACAATCAGGCTTTACCGCACAAAGGAGAAGGGGAATCGATAATTTTATATCTTACAATACTGCATACAAGAGACTTACAGAAGAAAGGACCCATTATTTGTAGTATCAATAGACTTCCAAAAAGCATTTGACTCGGTTAATAGGAAAAAGCTCATTGAGGTCATGATGAAATACAGGCTACATTGCAGAAGTAATAATACAGTTGCAAAGATATCACAAAGACGTAACAAGCCTATGCCCTCAACAATACAGAACAAAAAGAACTAAAACGTAACCAATGGAATAAGACAGGGATGCAATGCTCAACCATATTCTTTCTATTAATAACGTACTTGATAATAGAGAAAAATTAGAAAATACAACAGAAGGTTTCAGAAATGAAGTAATAAGGATAGTGGCACTACTATATGCAGACGACGGATTAATACTAGGGCACACTAGGAAGAAATAACAAAATCAATAAAAACCCTTATGGAAATCGCAAGTGAATGTGGCCTAAACATAAACAAGGACAAGAGTAACATTACTAATATACAACGACTGGTACAGTATCGATGATGTGAGAATATGGAACACATAGGAAGGAATAAAATAGTTAAGAATATTAAATACCTAGGAGTAACAATCAGCAACATGAAGACTGCTTCAGAAACAGATAAAAAGCGGCCCAAATTAAAGCAAAGCAGATGGCAAATATGGCTAATGCAGTCATCAATAAAAGCTGTAGCAGGGTAAAATAGGAAAATTGTACTGGAAAGGACTAGCGATGCCTTCATTCATGTATGCGATGGAAGTCATGAAACTTGACAGGAAAACAATAATGAATGCAGAAGATAGATAATAAAGTATACAGAACAATATTGAAAGCGCCAAGTTACACAGCAAGTTGTGCGTTAAGATCTGAAATAGGGGCCTCTTCCTTGCCAATCTAGAGATCCAAGCAATAACTTTTCTACCTGAAACTACACTAAAGAATGGTGGAAATAGGCTCCTATATGAGATAACAATGGATCAGTATGAAAACAAAAAAACCCTGGATAATGCAAGTAAAGAGTATGATAAAAGAACTAAACATAAACTTAAGTAAAAGTTGAAGCAGTTAAAGACAAACAGTTAAGAGAAATAATAAACAATTGGGACAGAAAAATATGGCAGAAGAAATGAATGGAAAAGTCACATTAAGAATCTACAGAAAATATAAAGAAAGCATAAGAGAAGAAACATGGTATGATAACACTGAAAAAACAATGCTGATCAGTAGGGCCAGCCACTAGGTATACTAGGTATTAAATGATAGAAATAGGATAAAAGGAGAAGATACAAAATGTTTATACTGTGAGGAACAAAAATGAAAATTTAGAACATTTCTTACTTTACTGTCCAGCATACAATGAAATTAGAAATAGATACCTATAGCTTTATGCAGCAACCATATCAAGAAAATAAAGAGGAATTAGTAGCAAATATAATCTTATTGGTAGTACTAATGAGGGAGGAAGTGGAGAATAGGAAAGATTTTATAAAAGAAATGTGGTATTTCAGAGAGAAGAAGCTCAAGCAAACACAAACAAAGGAGGAATAAAAGAAGCAAGGGAGCCGTTTCAAAGGCTTATCCCACCCACTACTACTACTACTACTACTGCGTAATCTCGTACACATTGGTGGTGATGTAATTTTTCAACAGGCCAATAGACGAGTAAAGCTCCAAACTGGAGAGAAGAAGGAACAGTGTTTCGTTAACGGCCCAGTATGGTAAGAAGATATTCTTAATTAGCCCACTAAGTAATGTATAATTACGTAACCCCGACATGCCAGCTTTTAGGTAGTCCTATACTAGGGCTACCTAGCTACCTACTATACTGGGGTACTCTAGGCTTGCTATCCTAGGCGGGAGTTAAGGCCTACATGGTACACATATTAGGGCGAATGCAGAGTGACAGGTCATGGCTACTGGAAGGTATAGAAGACATTTCAGAGGGAATATAAATTAACATGGCTTAGGTATCTCAATCTAACCTAACTTAGGACACCATGCCGTAGCTAATCTCAAGTAGGGGTAAATGATTGGGCAGCAACACAGTTAGTCATTCCATCGGCTGCGACCACCTCCCGAAATAGGTAACTCTTGAATGCGCCGCCATCAGCATCAGTTAGAGTTGTGCCCTCCCCCTCTAACAACGCACTGATGCCTCTACCGTCTTATCCTAATATTTGTATTCTCCTAAATTAAATAAGAAATAATGGCTAGTTAAACGATTGGTAGCGGCATAGTGGCCACCTTCCCGAAAAAGTACCTGAATCCTCTGTCCATGACCTCTCATGGGCATCAGTCCAAGAGTTGTGGCCCATCCTGGCAAACACACCGAGACTCTACACTCCTCTGGAAGTAATAATTTTTCTTCGTAAGCCCACCCACTAACCGTTCAGTTATGCCTGCGCAGTTATAACTGCACAGTTGGGACTGTGCAGTTATAACTGAACATTAGTTTGGACAACCTGAACAGTTTTTCTGATAACTGAACATTAGTTTGGACAACCTGAACAGTTATTCTGGCCTGTGCAGGCGGCCTGGGTAAATAGCTCATCATAATTGATGATCCTCTGGCCAAACGGCTGTGCATGCGCATTGCAATGTTAATGTGGTGGAGGCAACTTTTTTGGCTTAGCTCGTTGTCTGTCCACGGACAGGTAACCTATGCTAATTGAGGATTTACTTGTTTTTGATAATTGATGCAGAAGTCAGAATAATATATTCTATTTATAATTTTGCCATTTTTCCACAGGAAAAATAATAGTGTATAATGAAGGCTGAAAGTGGCAGCATAATTCTTGCTTGTAGTTTTCATTGAAATCTAGTATATGAATGAGACTTAGCTTTGGCAAGTAAAATTCAAAGGCTATTGTAACAGATTAAGCCTTTATAGGTCTATTCATGGTTATAAACCATATATGCAAGGCAGTTTTTCAGTGAGAATAAATATTTATTATGACAAAATAATGTAAAACAAGAATAGGCCTATATGCGTCTATTCATGATTATGGCCATGCAGATAATTTGTTTATAAAATGAGAACAAAATAATACTCTATTTGATGAAACAAAATTAAACAATATTGGAATATATATGTTTATTCATTTACATCTCACGGAAGTTCACTTTGAAATGAAATTAGTCTAATCAACACAGGAAGACAGAAGTAAACTAAGGATTTGTATTCATTGTAAAACGTCATAAGAAAGGCAACCATTAAATAAAAACAAATCAGTATTAACCCTTTTAATGAAATAGAAAAAATGTTAGGCCTATATACTATGTGTCAACTTTGAAACGAAAGGAAACGATTACAAACTATTATCTTTCCATGGAATTGTTCCTTCATCCATAAGATATTCAATAAACATTTTGAAAGTCCTTGGGACCAAATTTCAACTCTTGACAAATTCACATGGGAGTATTTAATTAATTTTTATAAACCACTCTTGTACTGTACGTCTTCTTGACATTTATGAGTTTTTTATGATGTCAGAAAGTCAATTACAGCCAGAGCATCATGTGTCAATGCTATGGCTGCTATGGAGGACAGAGGACCCTGTATCTTCAGGGGCGAAGATTTACCTGCTCAGTCTGACTGTGTAGTTATAACTGTGCAGGCATAACTGAACATTAGTGGCAGACGTAATCTGATTAAACAGAGGTACACGAAGGTCTGGCCTTGCACAGTGCTAAATTACTGCTATGATGCGCTCAAAATTTTTACTTGAAACACCTTAAATGTAGACGATTGATGCCATCTTGATGTTTGCTGAGTCACTTGAGTAAACAAACTGCCCATTTCTTATGCTAAATCAACAAAACATTTGTATCAATAGATGCTGGTACAATTTACTTACTACAATGGTAAACGATGATGCTGTTCAAGATGTGGCTGGGAGAAACCTAGCAAATTTTCGGGGGTGCCAGTGCACTAGATACCTAGTACGTAGGTTAAGTGAAGACCTCTAGCCATTATTTTTGTATGATTAAAAATGAAGTTGCTCCTACACGTTATACAAACCATTGGTCCTTTACATTAGGAATTAATTTCAGTGTAGGCTGGAATTCAGCTTTTAAAGATTCAACAAGGTAGTTAGGCCATAACTGCTTGTCCTGTAGCTGGGAGTTCCACCCGACTGAACATAAATATTCCACTTTGCTTTCACCCACCATGGTTAACAGACTTGCTTTTGCTCTGCCCCCTGCTGTCGTTGAAGTGTTTTTTCACCTTTATAATGAGATCTTTCCTTGTTGTTTGATTGTGTTGTATATCAATTTGCATATCTGTCTTTTGTTGAGCAACGTGCAAACCTAAGACTTACATAGACCTAATGCCCCCCCCCCCCACCCCCCCCCCCCCCCCCCCCCCAGTCTCCCAGTGCATATATCCTGGAGTGGGAGGGAGAAAATGTAGTTTTTGCTCCTCAGTGGAGGTAGACCCTCACGCCCCTTGCACAAAATGCCTAGGGTGTGAATGTAGTAAATTAAATTCTTGTGATACCTGTATTTCCTGGTCTTCTGACCAGTAGTCGGGAAGGTATGAGGGGAGGAAATGATCTTAGGGAAAAGCTTCCAGGGCTTCGTCTGAGGGTTACATGCCCCCAACGACTCCTATGGTTGCCAATCCTTTGTCGTCCTTTCTCCCTCTTCGTAAGCTTCCTTGACTTGCTGTTTCCCCTTCGAGGGGAATCTCTGAGACAGTCCATTGCACTGTACCAGGGAAAGTGGCCTGTCTTCTGTGGTTGGTGTCGGAAACAGTCTCTCTCCACTCAGAGCCACTCTTCAGCAGATTGCAGACCTAGTCTTTCTTCGAGAGAGAAGCTCCTCTCTGTGTCTGCAGTTAAGGGCTATAGGTCTACCTGGTCCTGGAGCTGTGAGGCGTGGATATATCCACTTCATTGGAGATATCTCTCTTTATTAGGAGCTTCGAGAGGTCTTGTCCACCCAGGGTACTCATGCCTCATGTGTGGGACATGACTCCTGTCTTGAAGAGCCTGACTTGTGAACCATACAAGCCTCTGCGAGAGTTGTCAAACAGGTATCTGACCCTCAAGACCTTCTTTTTGCTGACCCTGGCATCAGTGAAGAGAGTAGGAGAACTTCATGGTCTCTCTTACAATGTTAAACACTCGAGGGGGATGGGAATTAGTTACACTCAATTTCATCACAGATTCGTAGCGAAGACTCAGAACCATCAGTCCCTGACACTAGATTTGAGTTCTTTACGATCCCCTCCCTAGAGGGACTTCTGTGGTAATGATCTGGACGAGATGCTACTTTGTCCCGTTATAGTGCTACAATGCTCTCTGAAGAGAAGTCGTCATCTCCAGCCTGAGTGTCGACATCTCTTCGTTAGCACTGGGGTGACCAAGAAAGAGGTGTCCAAGAACACTATTTCTTTTTGGTTTCATGTGGTGATCATAAAAGCGTACTCCTCTGAAAGGAGAGACGACACGGCTACCTTTCGCCCGTGAGCCCACGAAGTCAGAGGTATTGGTCCTACCCTTGCGTTGTGGAAGAACCTGTCAGTTCCACAGGTACTGATGGCAGGGGTTTGGGCCAACCAGACCACTTTCACTTCTACCTTCAGGGTATAGCCCATAGGTCCTTGCACACCTTTTCCTTGGGAACCATGGTGGCTGCTCAACAAGTTTTGTAGCTTACCAAGCTCCTTTAATTAGACAAGATTGCCTGTCACCTTTGTGAACTGTGCAAATTTGGGTGTGAATGTACAGTGACTGTCCTCTCGTTTTCCCTTTTCCATTCTTCTCTCTTCCTGCGAGCAGAGAGTTGCGGTCGTCACATGTTGAAACTGGCGGCTGATGTAGGTAAGGTAAATTTACAGAGCTCCATTCTATATACGTACAGTAGTCGCCCCATATTCACGGGGTATGCATACCAGACCCCCCACGAATAGTTGAAACCCCTATAAAAATGCTTAAAACCTCCTATTTTGTTAGTTAAAACTCAAGAAAAACCCACTAAAAATTTTCATACCTGTGTATTTTATGATGAAATTGCTAAAAAAAAAAAACAGGAATTTGTGGATATTTCTCATAGAAAAATACCGTGAATAGGCGAATGTTCTGCAAATAATGGGGGGCAATGTTCCAGAGAGAAATCCGCGAATCTGGAGAATGCGAATACGGGGTGTCCACTGTACTTTCATTAGGATATAGAAGCATGTTTCATTCCCTACCCTAACAAGGGGGGAAGGGGACCTTCGCATAAGACAAACCCAATGCTTGTATATTTCTCTTTGTTTCTATACGATGTATAAACCGTTGTTCCTTCACAATAGGAAATGCTTGAGGTATAGCCTGGACACGGCCGCTGAAATCTTCAAACAAGGCAGTTCGGTAGTTAATACCAGTCTGGTCATTGGTACTCCCTCCAATCGAACGTAAACATTCCAATTTGCTTTCAGCTGTTGGTGTGGAAAGTCGTGTTGTCGCTGCTCTGTACCCGACTGTTGTTTGCTGTTATCTTCAGTTCTTTATCCGGTGGTGGGATTTTTCCTTGTTTTTCTATCGAATAAGGGGTTGTTTTAAATATTTGTGATGAATACTCAGCAAACCTTGGATTTACAGTCAATGTTGCCCTCTGTCCCCAGCCGGCGTTGCCTTGGGGTAGCTGGCAAGAAGTGCGGAAAATCCACACCTCCTTGGATGTAGACTCTTACTCCCTTTGTGCTTCCTGCCGAGGGTATGATTGTAGTGGTGAAGTGATGTGTGCGGAGTGTTCCCTTTGGTCCGCATCCCAGGGGGAGAAAGTTTGCCAGGAGGAGGAGATAAGTTAGGAAGTACACCCCCAACTACTCCAAACATAGCTAACCCTTCGTCTTCCTACCTCTCTCCTGGCAGCTGTCCTGTACTCTTCCTGCTGTGGGGGGCTTTTCAAGTTACACAAATGGAGCAGGATACTAATGGGAACAGATTTGAAAGGATTCATAAATAAAACTGATTCTCCTCAAACTAATTTATTATTAATATTAATAATCTTAAAGTATGTAACTTAATCTAAATCTTATCCAGTAACACCTAACTAAGCCTATTACCCCAACTGCCCAAGAACCTAACTTAATTCCTTAATCCTAATAAAGGCAGTCCTGGTTAAGGGGGTGTTCCTTTCTTGGAGGGGTGCTGATAAGCGAAAACTGCCATTAACCAAAACTTGGTGAATTATGGCACCATAATGGCACTTATGGCGCTGATAACTTGTTATCGACAACATAGCGCACCATTATGGGCGCCTTGTAGGTATTTGTTCCAACGCCATATACTCACCCTACTATTGTAGGAGAATCCTGGATGTCAATCCGGTACCGACTAGGAAAAACTGGTTATTCCCTCCTGACGTGCCCCAGGGTCGAAGATCACGACCTCTGACCCAACCTGCAGTCCTTTCTTGTCGCTGTAGCGTTCACACACTTCAGCTCGTTGTCCGCTACCGGCCTGTTTCCCTTTGTCTGTCCCCTGTGTGTGGTGTTTGTTTGCCACGTGTGCATGCTTTTCGGAGTCATGGATTCATCGTCTCAATGGGGCGTTTCTTTTTTTTTCTCCTATCAATAGATCCCACACAATTTGTGCAACAATTGTCGGGGTCGCCCTTGTTCACAGTGAGGCCACATGTGGAGAGTGTGTCACATGGTCAGAGCATCAGTGGGATCAGGCTTCGACTAAGCGGAAGAAGAAGCCCTCTTTCTCCTTCAATAAGAAGAATGCTCAGTTCCGGTTCCACCAAGTAGGTAGTACTATCCGTGGGCCTGGAGGTCCTTCACCGTCTCCTGTTCCTCATCAGGATTTCCCGGCGGAGCAACGGGAAGTGTTGTTTCCCCTGGTCCCCCGGTCTAGCGAGGGGACCTAGGTGAGTCCGTTGCTGGGACCCTGCCAATTGTGGGGCCCGAGGAGTCTGTATGTTTACTGTGAAGAATGTGCCGTCAGACAATTCCGCCTTTTTGCAGGAGTGCTGGGCGCGTGGTGGTCTGCGGGGCGCTCCGTCTAAGGATGCACTGGTTGCTGCACTGCGCGCTGCCAAGAATTTGCTGCCAGTTGTGGAGTGCGCTGCTCGGTCCTCCTGGGGTCCCCGGGGGACTTTCATCTTCCTCCTCCGTGATCCCAGCCACCTCGCCGGAGGTGGGGGAGCTTCCAGGTAGACGATGGGAGCCAACAGAGTCGTCTGGGGTTCCTCCTGGCCCGTGGCCAGGCACTCCCTGTACCCTGGGTAGGTCCCCCCTGAGGGAGGAGGCATTCCCATTCTGGGGCCCCTCCTTCCCCCCTACCAGGATGGAGGCTAGTAGAGGAAGCTCCTGGTGGGAGGCTCCCTCCATCCATTCCTGTGTGGATCACCCCGGCTGCTCCTCCTGCTCACCCCGGGATAGAAGCGTCTTGTCGAAAGAGAGATCATCTTCGGGTGGTTCCTCCTACAGATCTTCACAGAGGAGGCACAATCACTCCAAGAAGAGGCGTTAAGGGAGGAGTCGAGGTCGGTCTTACTCCGTCCTGTTGAGGACCTCTGCTCCCACCCGACGTGTGGGCGGAGTGGAGCACTCCATCTCATCACTCCCCCGGCGGGGCTGCTCCCTCGTCTGGAGGGTGGCTCATAGTGGCCCCACCCCAGGGTGTCGCAGTTCGCGGTAGATGGCTCTGGTTCGACCCAGCAGCCCTCCCCTCCTCCCCTGTCCCCACAACCGGTGGCGGGGCCGTACATGTTGAGGGAAGACTTCAAAGAGGATGCCTTCACTCAAGCCAGTCTGCAGAGCCCCCTGGAGGTCCAAGGTACCACAGACGAGGGTTCTGTGTTCCGTGGGGTGCTCGGGGTGATCCGAGCGAAGAACGGGTTGGCGCTCCCCTGGACTCTAGGAGGGTCTTGGCAGTAGACTGTCTCTTTGGAGGGCAAGTCCAAACCTTCTCTGTCCCTTCCCCAGGCTCCATACTTGGGCGAAGCACTTGCGCAGGTGGAGGAGGTTGTGGCAGGGCCCAAGAACTCCCTGAGAGCCCTGGGCTCTCTGAAGCTCCTTCCGGCTGCCAAAGCTGGGCAGAGGAGGTTGTACGCTATGGAGGGTATGTACCTGGCTCTAAAGTTGGTAGAGGGCCCTCTCACGGCCCTCTTTCTGGGTTTTTCGGGAGAGAAGCTGTTGGCAGGCCCCATCTCCTTCTCTTAGCAGGAGGCCATGGCAATGGAATCCACGGCGTGGACCTCCACCCATGTCGCCTCCTGGCTGGATCACTGGGCGGGCGCAGTCACCAGCTTTGTGACAGAGCACGACCTTCAGGACGAGAACGAGTTGGCTGCCTTCAAGGAGCTGGCTCTGTTGCGGGGCAAGTCGCTGGGCTTCCTGACCACCCAATTGCTGACCCAAAGGACTAACCATGCATAGGAGGAGGGAGAAGTTTCACTCCTATAACAAGAAAAAAAATAAAATAGAAATAAAATAAAATAAAAAAGCAAACAAAAAATAAACAAAACAAAAATAATATACATGTATACAATAAAACTTTTAAAATATGGAGATGTTAGACTCTTCCATACAAACCCATTAAACTTTCTACAAAAACAAACCTACCATTATTCCTTACCAGAGAAGGTAAACTTCTTTACCCTTCTCGCACTAGAAACCTCTTTTTGCTATCCATTCATACTCTATCACTGGACCTTGCCTTCTGTTCCACGGTCTCTGTTGTTCAGATTCACCTTCAGTTACTCTCTGCTGTACTTCTGGACATGGACCACTCAAACTTTCTGGGCTTGAGTTCAGTTCTATCACTTCAATACCTGACAATACACTCAACACTTTTTCTGGAAACCAGAATGTGGTATCTTTTCTTTGCTAAATTTGGCCTTTTCTTAATCCCTTCTAACCTTTCCCCTCACAGATTCTCCATAAAAAGTTTCACTGTATCGTTGGTCACTTTTTCATTGTAACTGAACTTTAGAAAAGGTATGCCTGTACATTATTAGGAAGACCATGATATAAATTATTTAAAAATATGGAATAAATGTCCTTTCTTTTAACAATAGAAATGATCTTTTTCATTTCAGGCTAGTGGTATGATAATTGCTGGGCTTGGCCTAGCAACTATTGGATTTGGGGCTCGTTTCGTTCTTCGCACCATGCCAACCTTAGGGAAAAAAATGGCTGATGCTGTTGGTTCTATGCCAAAACTAGATGGGAAGGTAAGTCTGGAGTGTAGTTTGTTAAATAACTAATAGATTAGACCTCATTTACAGATGTTCCAGCTGTTGTGAAGTCCAAGGTCTGTGAAATTATATATGATCATTGTGTCATTGAGATGGACATATCAGTCAATCAGTATAGTCCTAACACTACTAAGTGGAACCTTCGTTTTTGTATGTAACCCATTCCAGAACGTCTGGTGAAGTTTGAAACGTACAAAATCCGAAACAATAATTCCCATAAGGAATATGTAATGTATATCCAATTGATGCATTCCAGACACCCAAAAATATAAAAAAAATCCCTTATATAGAGAATAAACAGTTTGTTCCTACACAATATACAAACCCTTGGTCCTTTACAGTAGGAATATGTTATGGTGAAGCTAGAATATGGCCATTAAAACCCTTGTACAAGGTGGTTAGGCAGTAACTACCATCCTTTTGGCTGTCTTCTGGTGAAGACATATTTGTTCCTACATGATATACAAACCATCAATCCTTTACTATAGGAATTGCTTAAGGAGTAGCCTGGTCATGCCACTGAAATCTTAAAACAAGGTGGTTTGGTAGTTAATTACTGGTCCAATTTGCTTTTGGCTGTCGTCAGGGAAAGGTGTGTTTCTTCTTTCTCTGTCCGACTGTCTCCAAGATGATTTCTTCTCAGTCCCAGTGATATTTTTCCTTCATGGTTGTGTTCTTTGTGAGTTTGATTGTAATATCTTTATTGAAATGCAAATCCAAGAATCACAATCGCTTAAGTCTGCCCCCAGCCAGCAATGCCCCAGGATGCAGAAAGGGAAGTGAGGTAGCTTCCACTCTTCTGTGGATGTTGAGCCTCACGTTGTTCTGTGTCCTCCTGCTGAAGATGTGAGTGGGATGTTAACCCTCTTACGCCGATTGGACGTATTAAACGTCGAGTCAAAATGTCTCCCGTATGCCGATTGGATGTATCATACGTCAGCTCAAAAAAGTTTTTTTGTTGTTTTTAAAAATTCGCGGAAAAATACTTATAGGCCTACCAGCCGAAACTTTTGAATCACGCGCCTTGGGGGATGCTGGGAGTTCACGGATCAAGGCGTTGTTTTGTTTACAATCGCTACGCAGGCGCAAGCGCGAATTTCTTTCTTATCGCATTAAAAGTATTCATGACACATCTCAAAAATTATTTTGTCCACTTTGACATAATTTTTGCACCATTTTAAATTATCCTTTACATGAAGTATTATATATGAAAATGTGCGCAATTTCATGTAAAATACAACAAAAAAATACTCATGATTTTAGCTTTTATCAGTTTTGAAATATTTTCATATAAATAACGATAAGTGCAAAAATTTCAACCTTCGGTCAACTTTGACTCTACCGAAATGGTCGAGAAACGCAATTGTAAGCTAAAATTCTTATATTATAGTAATATTCAATCATTTGCCTTCATTTTGCAACAAATTGGACGTCTCTAGCACAATATTTCGATTTATGGTGAATTTATGAAAAAACTTTTTCCTTAACGTTCGTGCGATAACTCTTCCGATAAATTTTTTCGTGCGATTGTCCTAATGTTTGCACCCTTTTAAATTAGCTGTTACATAAACTTTTATATATGGAAATGTGCGCAATTTCACAAATGCACAATACAACAAAAAACAACCCATGGTTGTAGCTTTTATCAGTTTCGAAATATTTTCATATAAATAACGTTAAGTGCAAATGGTCGAAAAACGCAATTGTAAGCTAAAACTCTTATATTCTAGTAATATTCAATCATTTACCTTCATTTTGCAATGATTTGGAAGTCTCTAACACAATATTTTGATTTATGGTGAATTTATGAAAAAAAAAAAACATTTTCCTTACATCCGCGCGGTAACTCTTCCGAAAAAATCGAATCTTTTTTGTGCAATTGTCGAAATGTTTGCACCATTTAAAATTAGCTGTTACATAAAGTTTTATATATGAAAATGTGAACAATTTCATGTAGAATACAACTAAAAATGATTGAAGGTTGTAGCTTTTCTCTTTTTTTTTTTCGAAAGTATTTGCATATAAATCACGATAATAGAAAAAAAAAACCACGTTCGAGCAAATTTGACTCTACCGAATAGTTGAAAAACGCAATTGTAAGCTAAAATTCTTACGGCCTAGTAATATTCCGTCATTTTTTCTTTTGGTTTGTTTTGAAACAAATTTGAAGTCTCTAGAACAATATTGGGATTTATGGTGAATTTTTGAAAATATATTTACCTTCACTCCGCGCGCCGATTCGCGGCCGCAAGTCTCCAAAATACGTACATCGCATTATCCTAATATTTGCTCCTTTTCATATTAGCCGTTTTATAGAGTTTCATATATCAAAATGTGTGCATTCATGAAGAATACAATAAAAATAATTGAAGGTTGTAGCTTTTTTCCATCTCCGAAATATGTGCATATATATATATGTAAAAATTTCGACATTCGGTCAAATTTAACTCGTCCGAATGGTCGAAATCTGCAATTCTAATCTAAAACTCTTACAGTATCGTAATATTCAATCATTTGTCTTAATTTTGAAACAAATTGGAAGTCTCTAGAACAATATTTAGAATTACGGTGAATTTTTGAAAATAACATTTTTTTACGTCCGCGCGTTACGTTCAATTCGTACATCATTTTGTGATAATATTTTTTCCGTCCGGTGTTGCTTTAATTGTTTTACTATGTATTATATATCAAAATTATTGCAATTTAGTGTACAATACAACGGAAAAAAAAGTAACTCGTTAGCTTTGACCGTTTTTTGCACAGCGTGATTTGGATACAATTATCTATGAATTTTTTTTTTTTGCTACCATATATCGCATTATTTACATATGATAATGATATTATTTTTCATTTCTGATGATTGCATACTAAACTTCAGGCAATGACAAAAAAATGAGCCAAAAATGAACTCTTAATCTTCAAAACTAAGCGCGCTGTGATTTTTTGAAAAAATTATTTTTTCCGCTTCCGCACTCACTCCAAACCGGCGCCGGCATACAGGAGAGGTTTTGATTTTTAGGGCTTCGGCGTAAGAGGGTTAATAATCACTGTGCTGAGTGTTGTGATTTGTTTACAGCGCAGTGGGTGAGGTTTGCCGGGAGGAGGTGCCATCATAGGAAGATGGCTTTGCCTGTGGTTAGGGGTAACATGCCACCAACCATGCCCTTTGTAGTTAATCTGTTGTCTTCCTACCTCTTTCCAGGCAATCATCCTGTACTCGTTGCCTCCCCTTTTGGGGAAGCCACTGCTTCATCTTCCTCTTCCAACTTGTCCCGGGGGGGGAAAAACAAGGGGGCCTGTGGACCAAGGGAACGCTCCTCTGAGTGTCTCAGGCAAGGGGTTACCTCTCCCATTAACCTGATTTGTCTTTTGCAGGTGAGGTGTACAGACTGGATCAGATGTGGGCTTCGCTTGGCCTGGTGGGGCCACTGTCTGTGGATGCATTGCTGGCACACCTAAATAGTACTAGTGCCAAGACTGCTGTAACACATGCTGTAGTCGCCTCCACTACATCTATAGTGACTTACACATAGTTTTGGTACTGTGCCCCACCTGGATTGAGCACATCACCCAACCAACGTGACCCCTATAGTGGTGTTGGGTATGCATGCATGCATCCCCATCTCCCAGCTTGCCATCTCCCAGCACCTGTGACTTCAGTGCGACCTCCTCCTGGTTTTAGTGTGGCATCCATGGCTGTTTCTGTGATTCCTGCTCCTCTTCTGTCACCCTTAGAGGTGTCAGAGGTGACCCTGCCTGCTGTTCCTGTTGCTGTTCCTGGGCTGGCTCCTGTACCTGCCCCTGCTCCTGCTCTTGGACCTGCTGAGTCATCTGGTGCCCATTGAGGGGCCCTGATAACTTTCCTGTGGAAGTTGGTGAAGAAGAAGTCAAGGAAGAAGAGGTCTCGTAAGGTGTTGTCGTCATTGTCTTTGTCGTTGTCGTCGTCTGCTGTCACCTCACCTCCCTCTTCGAAGGCTTCCTGGCCTAGAAGAAGAAGGTAGCTTCTTCACCTCCTAAGAAGTCTCCTCAAGAGGCTTCTAAGGGTTTGCATCCTCTCCCTGAGGAAGCAGTTGGCAGAGATCGTTGGCTCACCTGCTCCTTCGGGAGTGGGAACCGTGACTCTGTCCCAGGGGTCTAGTGTCACAGGAGCCCCAGGAGTTTGTACCAAGGCTCATTCTCCTGTCTCTAGTTCCAAGGGCTTTGCCCCTGGAATTGGAGCTTTGTCAGGTACTTGTTTGTGAGTCTCCCTGAGTGAGCAGCCTTCCAAGGGGCCCACGTGTCCACTGTCTGTAATGGAGAGACCCCTCACCGTTGTGACAGTAGCACAGGATGAGAGAAGGACCCCCCAAGCCACGTTAGTTACCCAGTCCCACCTATGAAAGCCAAGCCTGGCTCTTCATCAGGTGCCAGGTAAGATGTCACTGTCTCTTGGGACAAGGCATTGAGAGGAGCTAAGAGAAGGTTCCCTGTGCAGTCCTCTTCACCTCAAGGTTTCAGCCTCAAGGAGGACTGTGATGTGTCGTGAGGACAGTTCATGTTCTCACCAACCTGTTGGCCTCGTGGCCTCGCCTGACTCCTGCCCACGGTTGCGTGAGCAACAGAGTACGACGAGACTGGGCTCGTCAGCTGTGTAGCCAGAACCTCTGCACTGGAAAGTGTCTCACTGAGGCAACCGTGCTCTCCTAGACCCATGCTGCCTTCATCACTGGGGGTTGAAGATTGCACACGGCTCATTTCTCCTAGCAGCGCTGCTGGTAGGATGAATGGGAGCATCCAATCCTCCTCTCCTATTTCCTCTACTTCCTCAAGATATACCTGGAGGAGTGAGGTGGATAGGAGGAATTCTGCAGAGTGTGCTCCGCAAAGTTCAGCAACGGGGGCATATGTTCCTGGAGGGGTTTTAGTGCCCCACAGGACATACGCCTGCGTCATTGAGGAAGGATCAAAGGGGTCTGGCAAGGTTCCCCCTCCTTGGAGAGTAGATGGGAGGACTGTTCTCTCAAAGGGCTTGAGGGCCCATTGCTCAGAGACTCGGACACCCCAGAGATACAGAGGGACCTTAGTGAGATCATAGTGCTGATTCGCCAGTACACTGATCTCAGGGAAGCAACCACGGCCTCTTCTTCGGTAGATTGCCCATCTCATCTTGAATCTTTTTGGGGTCCTAAGAAGGAATCCAAGGTTTCGACTGGGCTGCCATGGTCTGAGCTTGGTGACGGAGTATTGGGCCAGGTGAACAATCTTGTCTCAGAGCAGGAGAATTCTCTTCAGTCCAAACGGTCAGACAAGCTGCTTCTTCCTCCTCTACCTCATCAGAGGTGTTTTTACATGCCCTTGGAGAGGTCTTTACTGACTAAACAGGTTGACCCAGACCTAGTTTGTTTTTGTCCCGATCTGTCGCTGCAGCGGCTTATTGCAGAGAGTGTATCCCTCTCTCAGCAAGAGACTGCAACCCTAGAGGCTACCAACATGGCAGCTCTCCCGGAAGCCTCCTGCTTGACCTGTGGTTATTCACGCGTCTAAGGTTGCTGCTTCTTCCGGAGCTATTGTCCCAGGAGAAGAGTCAGCCTTCCGGAGACTGTGCCAGTCTGGAGGTAGGACTGTTTCCTACCTGGTCCACCAAATGGCAAACCTGTGGGCTAACCTGGTGCTCAAGAGAAGGGACACTGTTCTCTCTCGCATAGCCAGGTCTCTCGGTCCTAAGTCAGTCATGGCCCTTTGCAATGGACCTTTGCTGGGCTTTGCCTCTCTCTTCAACAGAAAGCAGGTAGGTGCTGCAGTAAACAAGCGTCCGGATGACTATAAAGACCGCCTTGTCCATCTTGCAATGGTGAAGACCTCTTGGTCTTTGCACTCCACTGCAGCTAGACCTTCAAGTCTAGCTAGCTCTTCTTCGGCCCCTAAGAAGTCCTCCTCTTCCAAGGGTGCCCGTGGAACGACCCAGCCTTCTTCTTTACCATTGTAGGTTGCGCAGTTGCGTTTCTTTCAGTCCTCCTTGCCTTCAGGAAAGGGGTTTAAGGGAAAGAAGGAGAAAGGCTCGGGGTGATGTTCCCCTCCAGCTGCTGCCATTGGCTGGGGGTTGCCTATCGAGCTGTTGGGCAACATGGCAGCGATATGGAGCAGAGACCTGGGTAGTAGACGTCTTTCAGGAGGGATATCTACTTCCCTTCAAGTCTGCCATCCTTCATCAACTACCTGGTCCATCTGCAATCATACCTCATAGGATCATCGAAGTATCAAGCACTATTGCAAGAAGTGCAGAAGATGCCAATCAATGGTGCTGTAGAAGTTGTGTTGGGCTAGTCCTCAGGGCTTAACAGCCGAGTCTTTCTTTCTCATAGAGTAGACTTGGGAGGCTGGAGACCAGTCATAGATTTTTCTCCCCTGAACCAGTTCGTTTGCCAGACTTGGTTCAAGATGGACTTGAAGGATACACATTTCCAGATACCCATCCATCGGTCATCCTGCAAGTATGTACCTCTGCTTCTTCATCGGGGAAGCGGTGTACCAATTCAGGGCACTCTGTTTTGGGCTCTTAGCTGCTCCCCAGGTGTTCATGAGTGTTCACCCGGGTTTCAACTTGGGCTTGCTCAGGTGGGATATGTCTATTGATGTATCTCGATGATTGGTTGGTCCTGGCAAGCTCTAGGAGCTCGCAGTTGCTTCAGGACAGGGATTGACTCCTAGAGTTTTGTCGCGATCTAGGGATCGTGATAAATCTCGAGAAGTCTAATTTCAAGTTGAAGCAGAGTACGAAGTACCTGGGCTTGGTGACAGACATGGTAGCAGCAAGAGTCATCCCCTCATACTCTTGTATTAGCAGGTTCAGAGAGGCAGCTCAGCTGTTCCTGTCTCAACAGGAGCAGTGTGCTCGGCAATGGCAAGTCGTGATCTGTCACCTATTTCATTGGAAAAGCTGGTCCCTCATGGGCAGTATCACCTCCAGTCTCTCCAGTGGAGACTGAGGGAGTATTGGTTTCAGTCCTGCGACCCTCAATCCGCTCTCGGAGGTGAGAGAGGATTTGAACTGGTGGCTCGATGACAGGAACCTCTTAATAGAAGCTGATCTTCACACTCCCCCTCTAGACATGCTTCTTTTCTCATATGTCGACCGATGGATGGGCCGCACACATGGAGGAGTTGCTGACTCCCCTCGCACAAGGGGAAGTTTTGCTTAAATTTGGCTCTGTCTTTGAAAATGCTAATAAATGCTTGCTTCTAGAGTTTGAACACTAAATATAACCCTAATCATGCTCCTTAAGTATTAAGCTAACTTTTAAATAAAAATTAAAGTTTACTGTAATTTGATTTAAAAGTTAGTTTATACATTACCCTAAAAAAAGAAATAAATGGTTGCGTAAAAATAGTTACGGTAACTACTATGTACGTACGTATACATTTTTGTATGTACCAAATATACTAATGTTACCCCTAATTCTTGGGATGCCATTTTCTTTTTCCCTCATAGTAAAAAGCGTTTTCTTTTGCATCAATAGATAAACTTCATAAGTATGTCATAATGAAGGTACACAATTCAATAAAATAGAGAAAACATTTATGTAATGTTTGCAGAGGATGAAGGTAAAATTCAATCGATTTCAAAACTAGTGTGAGGGCTAACTATGAGAGAGAGAGAGAGAGAGAGAGAGAGAGAGAGAGAGAGAGAGGAGAGAGAGCGAGAGAGAGAGGAGAGAGAGAGAGAGAGAGAGAGATACGTACATACATACTTTATGGACATTAAAATGTATTGGACTGTAAATAAAAAAAAAGTAAATATGGGTACTCACCAGTGATGAATGTTGATTTGAAGATGATAATGAATTAGCTGAGCAATACAATGAATGACAATGAAGACGACTGCACAGCATACTAGAGGAGTTACAGCTCCTCAGAGTCCTCCTCTTCCGATAGAGGAAACTCTTCTGCTAGGGCTGCTACAGATCCTTCTTTGAGTGGGGGTTCTGGCAAAGGTTTGGATTTTGGAATGAAGAACCAAGTTATTTTGCTCTGCTGCTGCCGTTTTTTCATGGTTTGGTAGCAGGTTCTCTATGTCTCCATGGCTAATTCTATGGCATTTTTCACCTTCAGAGGCAGGGTTCTGATTCCAATCAATTGTGGATTACCACTCTTTCATATGGGCTAGCCCAAAAAAAAAAAAACCCCTTTCCTTTTCTGTCTTAAGGATATCCCAAAGACGATCAGTTTGAAATACCCTCGCTCATCCATCCTTCTTGCCGATTCTTTGTCCTCCTCACTCACTGACCTTGGTCAGCATCAAGCAAGTCATCATCCGTCAGGGTGTCAAAGTTGGCATCAATGAGATTGTTGGCTTCCGTGCAATCTGTAAATCCTTCACCCCTAAGCAATTTTGCCAGTTTCACAGCCTTGCTGACAGCTGCATTATGTATCTCCTCCGTCAAAAAACCCTTGTAGTTGTAGAGTGCTTTTTCCAGCATGCATTCAATGTTTCTTTTTTCATGTCTCGGAGGGCAGACTGAATTATTAAAAGGTATGATGCAATAGTGAATATCTTCCAATATTCTTTTAATGTGGAGTCCTCCACCATATCCATTGCATTCACCAGGTGTTGCAGTGTTACGTATGTAGATGGCCTTGAATGCACGTATCATGCCTTGGTCCATAGGTTGTATGAGGGGGTGTGGTGTTGGGAGGGAGGAATTCAATCTGAGCACCATCATGAGACAGATCTTTGTGGTGCCCTCCAGTATTGTCCTTGATTAGCAACAACTTAAAATCAAGGCCTAAGTCGGAAAGGTAAGTTTTCATTTCAGTGATGAAACATTGGTGGAACCATTTGGATGTTCTTACTATGGCCACAGTAAGAGTGGTTTCCAGACTTAATCAATCTACTTGTGGATTACCCTAGGCTGTTACCTCAAAGAACAAGGTTTCTCAAACAGCCACACTTCCTTTGATTCCATCAAGGATTATCCACTCTCACTCTGACAGGCTTCAGACTATCAGGAGGATTGTCAGAGCGAAAGGGTTTTCAAAAAGAGCTGCAGAAGCAATAGCAAAGTGGAGGTGCCATTCTTCAGCTGATCTTTATCAAGCAAAGTGGTCAGTTTTCAGAATGTGGTGCCAAGAATATAATATCTCTTCTGAAACCACTATAATGGAAACTTGCAGATTTTAGTTTATATTGAGATCCACAAAGGGATTAGCTACACAAACTATTAAAGGCTACAGGTCAATTCTGTCATCTGTTTTTAAACATAGAGGGATAGACTTGTCAACAAACCAAGATATTGCAGATTTGATCAAGTCTTTGGACACAATGAAAATGAAACTAATATCTTCAGTAACCTGGAATTTAGACTTATTCCTACATGCTATACAAACCCTTGGTCCTTTACATTAGGAATTACTTTCAGCATAGGCTGAAAGTTGGTCATAGAAGATTAACAAGGTAGTTAGGCAGTAACTGCTTGTCTGATAGTGATCAGTAAAGCGTACACCTCTGAAGGGAGGGACGACACTGGTACCTTTCATCCAAGATCTCACAAAGTCAGAGGTACTGGTCCTACCCTTGCATTCCACAAGAACACGTCGGTTTCACAGGTATTGAAGGCAGGGGTTTGGGCTAAACAGACCACCTTCACTTCCTTCTACCCCTGGATATAGCCCATAGGTCCTCGGACACTTTTCCTTGGGACCCGTGGTAGCTGCTCAACAAGTTGTGTGGCTTACCCAGTTCCTCTAACTGGACAAGGTTTCATCTTCTTGTGTAACCGTGTGGATGAGAGTGTGACTGGCTTCTCTCCTCCTTTCATTCCTCTCTCTCCCTGCAGGCAGAGAGCCATGGTTGTCAAATGCAGGAATGGGCAGCAGATGCAGGTAAACTATATTACAGAGCTCCATTCTATACCCTTTCATTAAGGTATAGAAGCATGTATCTACGGTGGTTGGGCGAACACCAGTCTGTTCACACGACTGTTAAATTCCACCCTCCAATAAGTGAGTCTTCCTAATGTAAAGGACCGAGGGTTTGTAGGAACAAATCACAATTTTCTCAAAGGTAAATTGTTTTTATACATTCAACTTACCTGTCAGATATATACTTAGCTATTAGACTCCGTCGCCCGACAGAAATTCGAATTTCGCGCACACGCTACCGGTAGGTCAGGTGATCTACCTGCCTGCCGCTGGGTGGCAGGAATAGGAACCATTCCTGTTTTCTATCATATTTTCTCTGTCGGCCATACTGGCAACATCGTTGTGGGTATCTCCGGCTGGATTCGTATTTTGCATCGCAATTGATCTTCGTTTGGACTTTTTGGTGACGTATTTGGATTGATTGTACTGGCATACGCGATTGTGGACCGTTTATTGGATTTGATTTGGATTGTTCAACATGATGTCTGACTCTGGAAGTGTGGTGAGAGTGTGTGTGAATGAGGGGTGCAAGGTAAGGATGCCGAAAGCATCGGTTGATCCTCATACTATTTGTAAGAAATGTAGGAAGTATGAATGCTCTTATGATAACACTTGTAATGAATGCGAGGGTTTGAGTGCGGAAGAATGGAAGTCTCTAACTTCTTATTTGAAGAAGTTAGAAAGAGACAGAGTAAGGAAGTCCTCTTCCAAAGCCTTGCCTAGTTCTGTATCTAGCGAGGTTATCAGTGATTTTATCCTTCTTCTCCATTAACTGCTCCCTCTAATATTGTAGTTTCTGCTCCTGTAGTAGAACCAACAGATTCTGCATCAGAGATTGCGAATCTCAAAGCCGCCCTTAAGAAAATGGAAAACAAAATGGCAGCGATTGAAGGTAAGCAAAGTGATTTACTCAGTGCTGTGGATAGTGATATAAGTGTCCCCAGTGCAGTGGAGGGGGCGTCTGATTGGCTCCACAACGCTCCAGGCCTAGACCTCTTCAAGCTCAAGCCCAAGCCAGGAGAAAGGAATGTCAAAAGCCGTAAGGAGGTTGTGGAGGATCCCCAGCCACCAGTCAGACGTCCCTTCGGCAGTTTCTGTATCGCCACAGAATGCCAGAGAACGCTATCGAAAAAGCATTCTTCGCGAGTGTTTCTCTTCATCGGAGAATTCTTCTCCTAAGAGAGGTTGGAGATCTGCGGATCTTTCACACCCCCCTGAAAAGAGGCTGGGATGAGTCCAGATCAACTCGAGTCCTGAACCGTTCCCGGAGGATCTACCTTCGAAAGTAAGAAATAAAAGAATGTGATGCTTTCCTCTGCAGACTCATGGGAACCTGAAAAAGTTTGATCTCCTTCTCCTCCTTTGGATAGGAACAAGAAACGACCAGGATATTACTAAACATGCAGGATTCTATCGCTTCTCTTGTGGGAGTTCTATCAAGAGACCCTCCTAGAAGGAAAGACGCTTTTCTTGCCTATTAAGAAATCTAGGCCTTCGTTGGTCAGAATCGACATCAAGAATTGTCCTCTTCAGATATTGAGTCGGATTCTTCAGTCTTTCACAGACCTAGCAAGATCCGTTCTCCTGTCAGGCGCCAGCCAGGCGCGAGGCGCCAGCCAGGCGCGAAGAGCCTACCAGGCAAAGCGCCAGCCAAGCGCGAGGAGCCAGCCAGGCGAGAAGCGCCAGCCAGGTGCGAGACGCCTTCCAGGCGCGATACGCCAACCAGGCGCGAGAAGATAGCCAGGCGCGAAGCGCCAGCCGGGCACGAGGAGCCAGGCAAGCGCGAGGCGCCAGCCAAGCGCAAGACGCCACCCAGGCGCGAAGAGCCTGCCAGTACGCGGAAGGGCGCCAACCAGGCGCGAGACGCCAGCAAGGCCCGAGGCGCCAGCCAGGCGCGAGGCGCTATCCAGGCGCGAGGAGCCAGCCAGGCGCGAGGCGCCAGCCAGTCAGGCGCGAGGCGCCTTCCTGTAGCAAGGACTTGGAATCTCCAGGAATTGTTTCTCTTTCTCAGACATATAGAGGATCTGATGAGAAAGAAAGGAGCATTTCTCCTAGGGATCCTACATCTCATGATAGAGATTCTCCCAGGAGAGATCGTTCCCCATCGAACCTCGGACTCGAAGATGTTTTTCGGAAGAAGAGGTTTCTACCGGCGAGGGACTTTCTAATTATAAAGTATTAGCCTCGCTGCTTCTACGAGAATTTGGAGATTCTCTTAGTCCTGCTGCTCCTTCTCCGAGATCGCAGTTCTCTAGTACTAGGACGCCGAAATCCTCTTCGTTTCCTAAAATGAAGGCCTGCGATTTCAATGAAAAAGGCTCTGCAAACCTTAGATTCTTGGCTTGGCTTCTAAGAAGGAGTCACTAGGACAGTTTAGTGCTCTCCTCCCTCCAAGCTTGCAGGCAGGAGAGGTATTTGGTATAATACGGAAGAAGCTATGGGCCTGATGCTCCCTTCTTCTGCTGAATCCGATTTCTCGAGCCTAGTAGAATCGGCTAGGAGACACTCTCGAACTCAGCAAAAGCGTCGTGGAGTATGTCTGAATTAGATCAGCACCTTAAGGGAATTTTCCACGTCTTAGAAGTGTTCAACTTCTTGATTGGTCCCTTGGGGTGCTGGCTAAAAAGATGAAAGAACCAGATTTTCTTGATCCTGAAGCCTTACACAGTGTCCTATCTTGTATGGATAAGGCCGTGCAGGATGGATCTGGAGAGTTGGCTTCTATTTTCGGATTGGGAGTTGTCAAAAAGAGATCCCTTTACGGTTCGTTTTTGACGAAAGGAGTGTCGCCTACACTGAGGTCCGCTTTACTATTCGCACCTCTGTCGGATCACCTGTTTCCTTCGCTTTTAGTAAGGGACATTTCAAAATCCCTTTCTGAAAAGCGACTCAGGATCTTCTGGTACAGTCTACTAAGAAGAAGACCTGCCGTACCTATCCCTAAGAAAGCTGTACGTACACCTATTGTGCCCTTCATGGAGGCTCCTCGACTCGACCTCGACTGGGGAAAAAAATGGCGAGATTAGCTTGCTTGGCAGATTCGCAATACGATGAGGTAGCAGGAAGGGAACTGGCATTTCTGATCTATGAAATCAGCAACAGTCCTAACCAAAAAGATACAAAAGCATTCATAGATATATTAGAAGGATACAATCCTTCAAACTGGAACAAATCAAATGAAAACATCTTGAAAATAATTGAAGAAGTTCCAAATAAAATCCAAGTGGTCAGAGACTCATAAAGAAAATATACATAAACCAACATATTCCGACAAAGAAATGAATAAGGTGAACCTTGTGAATATCCTAATTGATGCATTAGGAAAAAGAATGCCAAAAGCATGTAAACTGTGTAAGGTGTGGTATAGCATAGTTAATCCACAAAACCTAATCAGAAAATGTGCTGCATGCAACATTCCGACCCATCCACAGTGTGCTGAGGTAATGCAAGATATGAGAAAAGACACAAGAATTTTTTGCTCAACATGTCTACCATGGATAGACAATGTTATTAAATCAAGATGAATGTACAAATAGTTGAGGATGAAGAAGAAGAAGAAGAGGAAGAGGAAGAAGAAGAAGAAGAAGAAGAAGAAGAAGAAGAGGAAAACGTAAGAGAAGTAAACAAAACTGAAATGACAGAAAAAGATAAGGAAAACAAAGAACAAGATAAAAGTATGGATGCAGAGATACTCATTGATACTACATATGAGGCTATAAAGCAGCATACCTACGAAGAAATAAATTACGATATGACAACACAAAAGAAAATGCCGAAGAGGCTCTACCCAGATCTACACAATGACGGGAAAGAGGAAAAAATATACAAAAAAGACAAAGTCTGCAACCTTTTGTAAAGAGGGAATTGCAGATTTGGAGAAAAATGTTACTACAAACATCTAAGGTATGTCACAACTATGAAATATATGGTAAATGTGCATACCTAGATGGCTATGAGGATGATTGCAGAGATCTACATCCAAAAAAATATGCAAAAACCTAAAAGAAGGAAAAGGATGTAAGTTCGACAAAAAATGTAAATATATGCACCCTGTAGCCATGAAAAATAATCAAATAAATAACCAATCAAGTAATAAAAACCAAAAATAAGAAGAAACAATAAAGAGAGGAATGAAGAATATCAGGTAAAAGAAAAAAAAGCAAGCCATCAACGAGATATGCAGAGGTGTCAGCAAAAAATTTCAATGCATCAGCTCCAAGATTCTACTCAAGAGATAATAACGTTTTTTATTATGCAAGAGGATATTGCAGATATGGAGAAAAATTGCAGATTCAGACACAAAATGAATAATTATGATGAAGGAAGAACAAATAATATGGGAAAAGTTGGATTTTATAATGTCAGAATTTCTGGAAATGAAAAAAAGAACAACATACCAGAAGAGGAGAGATAGGGAAAATCCTTATTATTACCAATATTAAATGAAGGAGAAAACACGCAAACCATCATAGTGATGAATGCGCAGGTTTTAGTTACGAGTAACTCAAAAAGAAAAATAGAGTACTTAGAAGAACTAACCCAAATTGAAAAGAAAATAGATATAATGAATATAGTGAAACCTGGTATTCCCAAGAGACTGGGAATGATGATCAAATAAAAGGGTTCCAAACTTATAGATCAGATAGAAAAAATAGGAATCAAGGGGAACCGCAATATATGGGAAAGACAAAAAACAAGGAAAAATATATGAGAAATATAGTAACTCAGAATGTGAACTAATAGCGGTAGAATTTGTTTTAATCTGAAAAATTAATGAACATAGTAATATATAGACCTCCTAATACTAAAGAGTTTGACTTAATAATAGAAAAATTGGATGATATATGTAGAAATCACAAGGACTGGACTATTCTCCTATCTGGAGACTTCAACTTTCCTTTCGTAGACTGGAAAGAATGAATAGGAGATTGTGGATGTACTTATACATATAAAAAAGAGAGTAATAGTAGTGCAGAAGATAAGAGGCAATTCGAAAAGCTATTAGATATGCTACTAGAATACATTCAACAAATAAATCACCTGCCAACAAGAAAGGAAAATACTTTAGACCTAGTATTTGTGAACGAGATGAATTATGTTAAAGAAATAATAGTTTTATAATGCGAGTATTTCAGACCATAATGTCATAGAATTAACGTCCCATTCCAAAGCAAGTGAAAACAGAGATAAGCAAGAAATGAAGAAGTGGGAAGGATATGGCAAAAATACAACTTCTACAGTAAAAATATAAAATGGTCAGAAATAAATGAAGAATTAAACAAAGATTGGGATAACATTTTCGTAAGTGATGACATAAAGGTAAATACGGAGATATTATATAAAATATTAGAGAAAATAGTGGATAAATATATACCGAAGAAGAAAAGTAAACATCAGTCATGCATACCAAGAGACAGAAGGATCTTGTTCCAGAAAAATCAGAAAGTGGAAAAAAGGTCTTGCAAAAGAAAAAATGCATGGAAAGTTATAGAACTAAAAAGTAAGATAGAAAATGCAGAACAAAAGATTATACAATCAAAAGAAAATGAAAAACGGGACTTGGAAGAAAAAACCCTATCAAATATCAAGCAAAAATCCCAAACTATTATACTCATATGCGAAGAAGATGAATAAGAAGAATGAATAGGCCCTCTAAGAATTGAAGGGAGATTAACGAAAAAAAAAAAAGAAAATTTGCAACATATTGGCAGAACGATATAAGAGAGAATTCACCCCTAGAATAGATAATGAAGATAATGATATAGAAGTAAGGGATGAAAAATAGTGAATATTTAGCTGACATAGATATTAATGAAGCTGATATTGTGCAGGCTATTAATGAAATTAAAAATGGAGCTGCTGCAGGGCCGGATGGAGTGCCTGCTATTTTGTTAAAGAAAGTAGTTCATTCTATCGCAAAGCCACTTGCAATATTATTAAGACAAAGTGTAGATACAGGCAAGATTTATGATGAGACAAATTAGCATATATTACCCCTACTTTCAAAAGTGGATCAAGACTAGAGGCAAGTAATTATGGCTGTGAGTCTAACATCACATATTATGAAAGTGTATGAAAGGGTAATGAAGAAAAATATTATGAAACATTTAATAAAAATAATTTGTTTAATAAAGGACCAACATGGTTTCGTACCCGGAAAAGTACACAAACCCAACTGGTTAGTCCACCGTGAGAACATATTCAAAAATATGAAAAGCGGAAATGAAACAGATGTGGTATATCTAGACTTTGCAAAAGCTTTTGACAAAGTAGACCATAATATATTAGCGAAGAAAATTAGAAAACACACAATATCGTGGATAAAGTAGGAAGATGGTTAAAATAATTTTTACACAGCAGAAAAACAGATAGTTATTGCAACGACGAGAAATCGGATGAAGCCAAGGTAATATCCGGTGTGCCGCAAGGTACGGTGTTAGCTGCAATACTGTTTGTTATTATGATTGAAGACATAGACAGTAATGTTAAGGATTCGGTAGTGAGTAGTTCGCAGATGACACAAGAATAAGTAGAGAAATTACTTGTGATGAAGATAGGAACGCTCTACAAAGAGACCTTAACAAAGTATAGATTGGGCAGAGGTAAATAGGATGGTATTTAACTCTGATAAATTTGAATCAATAAATTATGGAGACAGAGAAAGAAAGCTATATGCATATAGGGGACCTAATAATGAGCAATCACAAATAAGGAAGCAGTGAAAGACCTTGGTGTGATGATGAATAGGAACATGTTATGCAATGATCAAATAGCAATTCTGTTGGCAAAATGTAAAGCAAAAATGGAATGTTGTTACGGCACTTCAAACAAGAAAAGCTGAACACATGATTATGCTTTATAAAACATATGTTCGTAGTCCACTTGAATATTGCAATATGATATGGTACCCACACTATCAAAAGGATATTGCACAAATAGAGAGTGTACAAAGGTCCTTTACAGCTAGAATAGAAGAAGTTAAAGACCTTGACTACTGGAAAAGACTACAATCCTTAAAATATATAGTCTAGAAAGGAGAAGAGAACGCTACATGATAATTCAGGCATGGAAACAGATAGAAGGAATAGCAGAAAATATCATGGAACTAAAAATATCAAAAGAGAGCAAGCAGAGGTAGATTAATAATGCCCAAAACTATACTAGGAAAAATAAGGAAAGCACACAGGACATTAATCCACTATGCACCAGCATCGATAATGCAGCGTCTATTCAATGCGTTGCCAGCTCATCTGAGGAATATATCAGGAGTGAGCGTAGATGTGTTTAAGAATAAGCTCGACAAATATCTAAACTGCATCCCAGACCATCCAAGATTGGAAGATGCAAAATATACCGGAAGATGTACTAGCAACTCTCTGGTAGACATTAGAGGTGTCTCACACTGAGGGACTTGGGGCAACCCGAACAAGATGTAAGGTCTGTAAGGTAAGTAAGGTCTCCTACGAAGAGGAAGGCCTTTGACAAACGAGGAAGGTCTTCTTTCCTCCCGCTCTTTAAGAAGAGCAAATAGCCCAGCCATGTCCTCCAAACACATGTAGGGCCAGGCTTCAACATTTTGTGGAAGCGTGGTCAGTAAGAGAAGCAGATCCCTGGACTCTGTCTGTTCTACAGAAGGGTTACATCATTCCCTTCGTAGACAGACCTCCTTTGGCAACATCTCCGAAGGAATTGTCGGCGAGGTACAAGGACCCTGTTCTGAGAGAGACTCTCCTTCAGACGGTGGTTTCGATGAGGGGGACAAGGAAGCAATTGAAATAGTACAGGATCCACACTCCCCGGGTACAACCGCTTTTCTTAGTACCAAAGGCTTCGGGGGGATGGAGACCCGTACTGGACGTAAGCATCCTGAACCGTTACGCGGAGAAAAAGAAGTTCTCCATGGAAACTTCAGCTTCGGTTCTGTCAGCCCTGCGTCAGGGAGATTGGATGGTCTCCCTGGACCTTCAGGATGCTTACTTTCATGTCCCGATTCACCCATTGTCAAGAAAGTATCTCAGATTTGTGATACAAGGAAAGATCTTTCAGTTCAGGGCCTTGTGCTTCGGCCTATCCACCGCTCCTCAGGTATTTACGTATCTGATGAGGAAAGTGGCCAAATGGCTTCATCGAGAAGGGATCAACATCTCGCTGTATCTCGACGATTGGCTAATCCGAGCCAAGTCAGAGAAACAATGTTTGGAGGACCTGCAAACGACTTTGAACCTGACGAAATCCTTAGGATTACTCGTGAACCTCGAGAAATCCCAGATGGTCCCCAGCCAGAACTTAGTTTATCTGGGGATTCGGATGGATTCTCTGGGTTTTCGGGCTTTTCCCTCCCAGGAAAGACTTGTTCGGGGCTTGAAGAAAGTCTCGAGCTTCCTAGGGAAAGAACGAAGTTCAGTAAGGGAATGGTTAAAGCCTGCTGGAAAGGAACCCATTTCCATCACTAGAACAGTTCATTTCCCTAGAAGGACTCCACCTACGCCCGCTTCAGTTCTTCTTAAGAAGAATTTGGAGTTGGAAGAACGGGCAAAACTATCAGACACTTTCGTGATTCCATCGGAGGTGAAGATCCATCTAAAGTGGTTTCTGACTCCCCTGGAAAAGAACGAGGGCTTGTCTCAAGAGGTTCGGAACCCAAACCTAATCTTATTCTCAGACGCTTCAGAGTAGGGATGGGGTGCGACTCTAGGGACAAAAGAAGTGTCAGGCCAATGGAGGAAGGAACAGGAAGCCTGGCATATAAACGCCAAGGAACTTTATGCTGTTCTCCTAGCTCTAAAATCATTCGAACCAGAGGTAAAAGGTCAAGTGGTACAGGTCAACGAGGACAATACCACGGCGTTGGCCTGTATCAGGAAACGGGGGGACTCACTCTTTTTCTCGTTCCAAATAACGAGAGATCTGTTATATTGGACGAAAGAAAAGAATGTTTACGCTCCTTACGAGATTCATGAAAGGAGAGAAAAACGTAAGAGCAGACAGGCTAAGCAGGTCATACCAAGTTCTACCCACAGAGTGGACTCTTCACGATCAAGTTTGTCAGAGTCTGTGGTCACTGTGGGGCAGACCACAAATAGACCTATTTGCCACCTTCCTATCCAGGAGGATAGAGAATTTCTGCTCCTCGGTGGAAGACCCGAGAGCGATAGCGGTGGATGCCATGCTGCTGGATTGGGCAGGCCTAGATGCCTACGCCTTTCCCCCCTTCAAAATGTTAGGAGTGGTACTAAAGAAGTTTTGTGGCTTCAAAGGGAGGAGAGACTAACACTCTTTGTCGCCCCTTTTTTCCACCCCTTTTTTGTCCTCCGTCTCAAGATTGGTTCACAGAGGTACAGGAATGGACAGTGGACTTCCCAAGATCTCTTCCAAACAGGAGAGATCTTCTCAAACAACCCCACTTCGAGATGGTATCATCAAAACATCCACGCTCTCGCTCTGACTGCCTTTCGACTATCGAAAGACTTGTCAGAGCGAGAGGCTTTTCAAGCAAAGCTTCGAAGGCAATTGCTAGAGCCCGAAGATCCTCAACTATTCGGGTATATCAATCCAAGTGGGATGTTTTCAGGAGATGGTGTAGAAAGAAGAAGCTGTCCTCCTCCGATACCTCTGTGACCAACATTGCTGACTTTCTAATAATCCTTAGAGAGGAATCTCAGTTACCTGTGTCGACCATCAAAGGCTATAGAAGCATGCTCTCTGCGGTTTTCAGAAACAGAGGCTTAAACATAGCTGAAGATAAGGATCTTCATGACCTTATAAGGTCATTCGAAACCTCGAAAACCATTTCTCCTCGTACTCCGAACTGGAACTTGGATGTGGTTCTTAAATTCCTGTCATCGGATAGATTTGAGCCTCCTCACAAAGCGTCGTTTAGAGACTTAACGAGAAAATGTTATTTTCCTTTTTGTCCCTAGCGACTGCGAAAAGAACTAGTGAGATCCATGCTCTTAATTCTCAAGTGGGTGGTTTTAAGAGAGATGCAGTGTTTTGATTGTTCCTTCCAGACTCTGTTTCTGGCCAAGAACGAAAGAACCCTTCAAAACCTTGGCCAAAGAGTTTTGAAGTTAAAAGTCTGTCAAATCTAGTGGGAAAGGAATTGGAAAGATCATTATGTCCAGTTAGAGCCCTGAAGTTCTATTTAAAGAAGAAGAACGAACTCGGGGGATGTAAACAAAGTTTATGGTGCGCAGTGCGGGATCCTAGTAGACCCATGTCACGCATTTTTTGTTAGGAGCATTATTACAGAAGCTCATAATAACTGCACAGATGACTCTTTCAAGACTCTTTAGTGAATGCTCATGAGGTAAGAAGCTGTAGCCACTACTTAGCCTTTCATAAAAACATGTCTTTAAAAGACATTTTAGATGCGACTTACCGGAGGTGTAATTCAGTTTTTCGCATCTCACTACTTAAAGATGTGAAAGTGACCTATGAGAAGTGCTTCTCTCTAGGGCCTTTTGTATCAGCGGATACAATGCTGGGACTTGGAACACATACCGATCCTTAAGAAAATTTTCATAATTTATTTTGATTATTGTACGTAGACCTGCCTTGTGAGACGGGTTTTTGGTTTTCTACTGACGAGAGTGCTTGTTGTCGCACAGGCGGCCGTTGCTTTGGTCAGTAAGGAATCAGGAATGCGTCTTACTGGTTAGGTTGTACAAAAATTTTTTTTTATTATTTTTTTGTACTTTTGCGTGTACGAATGTGGGTGATTCGAGTTTGGTTGTTTGCAAGGAGTTCGGGGATAACTCCTTGCATCTTAGAACTAACACAGTGGTTTAGGGTAGGTGATCGGGATCGGTTGTTGTGCTCCTTGAATAAGGTTCTTGTCATATAAGTGGTCAGCACCCATTGACATAGTCCTTCCAGGCTCTGCCAAGTAAGCGGATAAGACCCCTTTGGCAGACCTACAAGAACTCTTAGCCATAGATCAATATCTCGCTGAGGCTCTTGAGACTGAGCAGACTCCTGGATAGTATTCATGAAGTCTTCAGTCTAATCATGTAGGAACCAAGGTTTTATTTATTTATTACCTACAACGTATGTTGTGATTCCTGTTTAAATCTGTAATTAGCTGTCTCTTACCCTCCTCCAATGGTGTGAATCAGCTAAGTATATATCTGACAGGTAAGTTGAATGTATAAAAAATGATATTGTTATGATACAATAAAGTTTTATACATACTTACCTGGCAGATATATACAATTTATACCCACCCTACCTCCCCTCAGGAGACAGGCGGTATATGAGAAAATATGATAGAAAACGGGAATGGTTTCCTATTCCTGCACCCAGCGGCAGGCAGGTAGATCACCTGACCTACCGGTAGCGTGTGCGCGAAATTTGAATTTCTGTCGGGGCGACGGAGTCTAATAGCTAAGTATATATCTGCCAGGTAAGTATGTATAAAAACTTTATTGTATCATAACAATATAATTTTTCCTAACTAGACAAACTTGAGGTCCTTTACATTTATGGCCACCTCTTGCAACACCTCAATCTGTTCTGGGCCTTAAGCAAAGTGGAATGTTTACATTCAGTCGGGCAGGACTCTCGACTATCGGACAAGCAGTTACTGCCTAACTACCTTTGTAATCTTTTATGGCCGATTGCCAGCCTATGCTGAAAGTAATTCCTAACGTAAAGGACCTCAGGCTTGTATAGTTAGGAAAAATACAATTTACTTTTAAAAAAAATTTTGATATTTACGAAATGGCTTTCAGGTCCTCCTTTTGAACTGCCAAATTCTGCTTCCTGACAGTCTTGACAAGGAGATAGGATTTTCTCAAGGAAGCGCAGTTTGCTCCTTTACTTTAGGATTATTGGTGAAGAATGAACCTCCCTCAAAATGTTGTCCTCATTCGCTTTTAAGGGGCCGGCTGGAACCCCAACCCCTATATACAGTGGTATAGGCGAAAAAGGCTACGATCTTTGAGCAAAGAGATCTTCATTTATGATAAATAACATAGTTTTGGTTTTTAATAACCCAAAATGGAATATGAAATTCATAATAATCATGATTTATTAAATTGTCTTTGTAAAAAGAGAATACATCTTCGAGTTTCACCTCTGACATTCTCTTGCATTTATGTTTTGTTTATCTTTGTTTCGGCAAGAATGTCATCATGCCAAAGAGGAAAATACAAGGACATCTCGCTAACATACAGAAGAAGAAAATTCGCTGTAATAAGCGAGTTAGTGAGGGAGAGAGGGGGTTACGTAGGAAGGAGTGCCCCAATCTTAGCCTCAAGCAGTTGCCCCAGGCTACGATATATGAGCAAAGGGATCATCATTTATGATTAAATTATGATAAATAAAATAGTTTTGGTTTATTAATACACAAAAGAAATATACATTTCATAATAATCATTATTTATTAACATTGTCTTTATAGAAATACGAAGGAAAACTTTGAACGCCCGTATCTCAAAACTATACTTATTGACCTTCAAAGTCTATCTCCTCACTTAGTTTTAAAGCTATAACATTGGAATTTGGCATATAACTCAGAAAGACATTATAGAACAATCAAATAGAGCCCGTTTTTTTCAATTTTTGTTTCGTCTTTTTTTATAAATTTTTTCTCGTGATTTATAAGGTTTATTTTTTTTACCATATTGAAAAATTCATATCAAGCAAAAAAATGAACTTTTAGAAAAAAACTCTCCATTGATTGGAGGTCTACATCAGGTCTATATAGGTAGTAATCCAGGGTCTTAATATTAAATAACAAGGAGGAGATAGAATTTGAAAAGTGGTTATTTTCGGGATAAATTGCCCTGGCGTCACAAAACCGAAGGTCAGAGGCGAAAATCATATGCGGTTTGGAGATGTCCCAAGTCACCTTATTAAGTGGCATGAATGTCAAAGTCCTGTCGTTAAAAAACGGCATTAGCCGGCCGGCCCCCTTAATTAAGAGATTACCAGACCAAGAGAGAACTCTCTGTCCAGTTAAAGCTCTTAATGTTATCAGAAAGAACAAAAGGTATTAGAGGCACCTCTCAGAACTTTTGGTGCTCAGTGAGAAATCCCTTACATGCTTTGTCTAAGAATGCCTTTTCTTTCTGTTTTAGAGATGTTATTGTAGAATCACATTCAAAATTACATGAAAAGGTATTCCTTTATTAAAAGTTAGGACATGATATAGGGGCAGTTGCTACTTCACTGGCTTTTAAGTGGAATCTCTTTCTACAATCCTGCAGTCTACATACTGGAAATGTAGATCGGTGTTTGCTACATATTATCTTCAGGGCTTCGAGACAATTTACGATGAATGCTGTACATTAGGTCCGTTCAGTGAGGCTGGCATGGTACTGGGTAACAAAGATGATGTTAACCTCCACTATTTGACTATCCTCTTTCCTTGATCAAGGTTGTTGAGTTTGTCTTGGGAAGCCTGGAGGTACTGTGTACCCAAGTACCCTCAAGTCAGTTGTCTTTTACAGAGTGGTAGTTTTGTTAAAAGTTGTTTTGGTGTATGGTTTTATACTGTGAAAACGCAAATAATGGGTAGATATGTTCTGAAGAGAAATCTGCGAATACGCGAGTCCACGAATGCCGAGAATGCGAGTACAGGGGCTCCACTGTAACACCTGTCATAGCTTCTTCATCAGGTAAGGTTACAACAAGCACCTATCAGTGCTAGCTAATTTACTGATTCATGTAAAGTTCTGTTTAGAATATTAGTTTTGAAATAGTACTAAATGTCCATGTATCCCAGTGCCTGTCAATGTGGGATTCAGCTGTGTAATTACTTGGTAAGTTATTTATATAAAAAAGACATTTTTATGATAAGATAAATTTTCTTTTATACCTAGCAAGTAATTACATAATGGGGGCCCACCCACCTCCCTGCTATGGACATTGAGCACAAACAAATTGTTCTGTTCAGCTATGTTGTACCTATTTTCTTCCCCGAAAGTGGGTGGGGCGATCTACATACAGTCAAAACAAAATAGTGCTACTGCGATGTCCAAAATTTTCAAATTTTTAGCTGACATAGTGTTAGCAACTTTAGGCATATAATTACTTTTTAAGTAATATACAAAAATTTATTTTTACTAGTTAGTGGGGCCCAGTACCTGGGCGATGAGGCTAGGTGCCAAGGCTCCAGACGATGTGACTGTACTCTAAAGTAACAGTTATCTAACACCGGTGTATTTTTGCCGAGCTAATGCTCAAACTTTTTATTCCTTTCCTTGTTATTCGTATGTTGTACCTGTCCTTACTTGTCAGAACATAAGAATTCACAATTCAACATTACCGTAAACTACCCAACTAAGTGGTAGTTTCCCAGATGTAATTTTTACCCTTATCTTATCATTTTCAGCATTGATTTGAAAATGATTTAGTCTTGTTGGTTAGGTAATCACTGAGTAAGGAAAGACCCTCTCTCCTTCACCCCTCTTTAACCCCTAATGCTAATAAATTGGTCCATCAGCTGTTAAGCACTTACGTGGGATTCTGCACCGGTGAAAAGTGCTTACAGACAACAGACAGACCAAACTACTGTTTTTTGTTAGTAAGATTATAAAAATGTCATGTTTCCTTGGTAATTTTTCCTTCAGTGATGTTACTAATAGTAATCTTATAATTTCAGAGCCTAGCTAATAGCAAGTATTACAAAGGTGGATTTGAACCCAAAAAAAAATGACGAAAAGAGAAGCAGCTCTTATACTCAGTGTATCTCCAAGTGCTAATTCTCAAAAGTTCGGGTGAGTACAGCTTTTATCTTCATCATTGTTATCAGCATTAATGTTTTTTTTTATTAGATTTTACCTTTTCTATCCTCTCTTTCTTTCCTCTTTTTCTTTGATTTTCTTGGACTTCCTACTGGTCTTCATCTTGTTAATTCTGTATCTGTTATTATTCAAACTCCTCTCACAGTCCACACCCCTTCTCATCACTCTCAGTCTTCAGGGTTTCAGTTTATTTCATTTCATGAACACCTACTCTGTTAGCATTTATTTCTATATTAAAAAAATGCCTCTTTGTTAAGTTAATTTTTCCTGCTTTTGTGTCACTGTCAGTGCATACGGAACAACCTGGAATTTCTCTAGGTTTTGTTCCCGTACTTTTGCTTTTCTTTAACTAATGTGTTGGTTATTTCCAAAAAATGTTTCCTAATTTTGTGCTATCTACTTGAACAAACTCTGCTGACATGAACCTTCGTAGCAGTCCCTCACTTTATAGGCTGCCATATGTAAAAGTAGAAGAGAAGAATTTGTAAATAGAAGGTTCTGTCTCATGATTTTTCTAGCATTTATTAGTGGACCAAACTTATTTGATGGTGTAAACAGGGCATTTTTCATACCACAGTGAGCAGTTACTGTCCATTAAATGAGTAATACACTACTTAATACTATTGATTCTGTAAACACACTAATTAACTAGAACTTCGTCCCAATAGTAAAACTGGCTTTTAAAAACTGTAACCAACCATATTCAGTATGTTCACAGCCTGTGTTAAATAGTAATTGTACATATTACATTACTGCAAGGTAGAAATAAACATAAAAAGTTCCTAGCAAGTGTTATTCAAGATGTCTGCTGGCACCGGTAATCATCTCATAACTGCCACTGCTGGCTGCTTTTGGGTCAATTCTAGCATCTATAGTATTCAGATGACATCACCTCAAGTTTATGTGCATATATGAATATGTACTATGTTAATTGATAACATAAAAGTAAAGAAATAGGTATGCATAGAATGGGGAAAGTGTGACATACCTTTTAGGATAGAATTCAAGGCCAAGGTGGAAAGATTATGGTACAGCTCAAGGTTTGAGAAAAATGGTTTTGTTCATGAAACTTACCTGACAGATATATATATGCTGTATTCTCCGAAGTCCGACAGAATTTCAAAATTCGCGGCACACGCAGTGGGCGGCCAGGTGGTAGTACCCATTCCCGCCGCTGGGAGGCGGATATCAGGAACTATTCCCATTTTCTATTCATATTTTTTCTGTCGCCGTCGGTAAACAACTGTTTACAGAACTCCGCCTAGGATTTTGAAACTTCATAGCCGCTTAAGTATCCTAATTATTCTTTCGATTATTGACTTGGATTTGTGGCTAGGCATACGCTATCGTAAATTTTTCATTGCATTTGATGTCTGAAGCTAGTTAGCCTAGTTTCAGACTTTGTTGTCTGCTTTGGGGTAAGGTGAAGCTACCGGAACTTTCGGTAGACACTCGCTTAGTATATGTGGCGTTTACATGTTTTCTTTGCATAAGTTCAATGTAATTAGTGTAATGTGTGACTGATTACGGAAGAAGTAGGATTCATGTACGCATTTTAGAGCGTGTTAGAATCAGGAGTTTTCCTCCACAGTAAACAGAAGTTAGAAATAATGAACCTTCTAACCTCCTGTAGATTTTATTTTGCCTAACCTGTGGTATGGCTTACGGGCCTAGAAGAAGTGTCTGCTAGAGGATTACATCAAGTAATCTTAGACTAAAGTGCTCGCTCTCCAATCAGTGTTGTGAAGTGTAGTGCCCCTTGTGTTGTGGAGGGGCGTTCAGATCGGCCCCATAATGCCTCTAGGCCTGGACCTCTGTCGGACTCCCAGGACTCAGGGAGAGGGAGGGCATGTCGAAAAGCCGCAAGAGGGTTACGGGGGCTCCCTCCCACCGATCTGGCGTCCCTTCGGCAGAACCTGTTGACGCTCCCAGGCTGCTAAAGATCGTGCACGTGCACGAATCTTGAAGGATTGCTTCTCGTCCTCCGAGGCGTCCTCCCCGCGCAAGGGTTGGAGCTCTCGGAAGGACTCGCGCCCTCTAAGAAGCTTTAGAGAAGAGGACGCTTCACGTCCTCTCTTCTCGTTAGGAGGGAACGTCAAGATCGGCCCCATAACGCCTCTAGGCCTAGACCTCTGTCGGACTCCCAGAAAACCGAGAGGAGAGGGCATGTCAAAAGCCGAAGGAGGGTTACGGGTTTTTCATGCTGATCTGGCTTCCTTTCGGCAGTCCTGTGTCGCTTCCCAGGCTGCCGAAGATGAGCACGTCGCACGAATCTTGAAGGATTGTTTCTAGTCCTCCGAGGCATCCTCCCCACACAGGGGTTGGAGCTCTCGGAAGGACTCGCGCCCCCTAAAGAGGCTTTAGAGAATGAGGAAGGCCTTCAACGTTCCTCTCTCTCGTCACGAGAGGATGAAGAGTAAAGAGACCACATTTACCCTTTTCGAAGAATGCACTGCTCGTTTCCTAGGGACTATTAAGGAGGCTCATTCATCTTGCCAGAAGAGTGATTTGAGCCTCCTGCGAGTGAACGATCATTTATACATCATGTATACATTATTAAGGAGGCTCATTCATCTTGCCAGAAGAGTGATTTGAGCCTCCTGCGAGTGAACGCTCATGAAGTTAGAAGCTGTTTCAACCTCGCTAGCATTCCAAAAGAATTTGGTAATTAACAAGGACTTTCTAGATTCCACCTTTTGGAGGAGCAACTCAGTATTCGTCTCCTCTCCTCATGGCGCTCCGTATATGTTATGTAACGTTCGCTTTACTTCGAAAAAGCAAGCTGATAAGTTTGACGTCCGGCAAGCTGCTTTGCACAGTCAAACAACTTATGTCTCTGGTTCGGCATAAGAAGGGCAATTTAGACGTGAGGTAGCTTTTGGAGGTGCTCGACGTCCTATAAGTAGAGACATTCTCCAGGACGCTCGGCAAGCACCTTGCGAGGGTGTCTTTCGGACGCTCGGCGTTCCTTTGCTGAGTGCGTTTCTGGAGATGTTCTTTTGCATTACTAAGACGCAAGTTGTCGCACAGGCGGCCACTGTCTTTTGTAAGAAGGTATGAAGGTCTTTAAGGCCCGTCTTGAAGACGAAAAGCCATACGTCCTTCCTTAGTGTTCACACACTTCAGGAGCAGCGTGCGGCTCTCCATGGAGACTCGCATGAGGACGTCCTGAAATATTTCAACGTCATACGCAAAACGCAGTTCGTCATAACATTGAGATGTTGGCAAGGTCGCTCGCCAGGACGCCTCTTGGCGGGACTTGCATGCATCAGGGGCGCTCAAGAGTTCCTCTCTGAAACGTCGTTCAGAAGACTTGGTGTTCTCTGCTCAGAAACACGCTCTTAGCTACGCAGGACGTTTTTTGAGGACGCTTTCCAGGACGCTTATGAGGACGCTTTTGTGCACATTCGCCAGGACGCTTCGGTGGAAGCTCGGCAGGACGCTTTGCGAGAGAAAAAGACTTGTAGAAGGCGTATTATTTGCTGTTCAGGGACGTTTTTATTAGGACGCTTGACGCTTTTATAAACGCTCGTCAAGAGGAGGTTTTTTCAGGGACTCTACAGTACATTCCTTTACAGAAATTTTAAAAAGGATTCGGAGTTAGCGGAGCGGACGAGGACATACCCGAATTTTTCTTCGAGCCCTCTTTCTCTTCATCGATTTCTCTGAGAATCGAGAAGATTATATACTCGGATTCTGGGTGACTTTCGGTCATGTTAAAGGGTTTTCCCCTATTAGCAAAGTGCTAATAGTTTTGTCAAAGTAAGGACGTTTTCCCCATTGTCAAGATACTAAGCGTTTTGTCATTTAAGTGTGGGGGACCCCTCATAAATGGGGTAGTTCTCATTGACATAGATTTTAACGTTTTTATCGTTTAAGCGGATAAACTCATTAACAAATTTCGGAAGAGCTCTCATTCATTTTCAGAGGCTCATCCGGGGAGTAAGAAAAAGACTTGTAGACTAGATCCAGGAAGTCTTATGTCCAAATATCATAAGAACATTGAACGGTCCTTTTCGACCTCGGTTCTCTCTTGATGATCTCTTCGAATATACTCCCTTTTTTTTCTTGGCAAAGAGTCTTGGCAAAGAGTCAAGGAGTTCTTTTAAAAAAGTCTCATTCATTAGAACGTGGACAGTCGTTTTCCTTTCTTTCTCTCTTCCTCGTCGAGGAAAGATGTAGTAGAGAATTCGATGTTCAAAATTACTACAATACTTACGTAGTTTATCTTTGCGTCATTTTGCTAACGCATGGGTCAAGTCAATATACGCATATCGTATTTACCTCTGCGGATAGAAGCCGAAAGAACTGTGTTCTAATGTATTTATTTGACACTCCCTTCAACCTTCCAAGAGTTTTCGGAGTAAGAATAACTATTCAGGTATTGTTACGACAACACCAACTCAGGATTCTGTATTTAGCGAATTTTGTTCGTTTAAATATGCCTGCTTGAGAGTTTCCTTTTGCTCGATAATTTCATACCTATCCCTTCGTAAAAGGAGTAGCTGGCAACTCAGGCAGATAGTGCGAGACGATGAACAGGCTGCTGTTACTGTGATCTACGCAGTACCGGCTAGCTCGGTGTCATGCGCGGTTGGTTGCGTCTCTCTGCCCTACAATCATGGATTTTAGCCTCGGGTTGAGGAAATTTCTAGTAATCATGAATGAACATGCCTTCCGTTTACTTAGAAAATTTCAACAAGATATCTCTTATCTTGTTCGGTGCGGGTTTACCGCACGGTAACAGAATTCTGTACGAATCTACCGCGGCATAGCACTATAATAAGCTCTCCTACTTATGCAAAGCGCGCCTTATTTAGGGAAGGAAGCAGGCTGAGTGAGGGAATGGATGAGTTTGCTGGGGACCATTTCCTCGCTGGAGAAGCTTGTTTTCCCTGAATAAACAGCAATTCAGACCTCTACAATTTTTCCTCACGAAGAAATTGGAATAACATCAAAGATCTTGTAATAATTCTAATTTTCTCTCAACGGCTTGAGGATCACCCTCGGGTGATAGCGAGAGGGTGCCAGACATCCGAACAGAGGAACAGATGTTCTGGCACATTGTCTGAAAGAATTGGAAGCCAAATTGATCGCTCTCCAGTTCCTCGAAGGGTGAGTTTGGATCGAGTGGCCCAAATCATCTCGGATAAGTTCTCAGCCTCTCTCCATAGCTCAAGAAGAGAGAATTGGTTATGGGCTTGGGCACGGAACGTAACGATCCTCAAGAGGTTCGTTAAACTAGTGCACGTCCGTGCGGGTCTTCTCGATCGAAGGCAACAACTACTGACGTCTGAGTAATCCTCACTTAGAAGTATGTCGAAAGTGAGGAGAGACTGAGGGCGTCCTTTCGTTAAGTTTTTCGTAATATTGAAGACGAAGGAGCTTCCTCTTAAGTTGTTCCCTTATTCATGATCCTAGAGGATTAGCTTTAGTCGCCACATGTTGGCCTCTAAGAGGTTGGATTCACAGAGGTCAGGTAATTCAGAGAATTGTCCAAAGACCCTTCCCGAGAGAATCGGTGTAATCTAACATCGTCACTTAGTGAAGGTATCTAATATCTCTCCTCTCTGAGTCTGAAGGCGTTCAGACTATCGAGAAGCGATAAGATCTTCAAGATTAATGGCAGTCTCTTGGCCAAGGCAAAGCAGTGCTGCTATTTTCAGTGTTCAATCGGAGCGGGCCGTTTCTGGAGATAGTGAAGGGAAATGACTGTTCCTCCAACTCGACCTCTGTGGAATTTCTTTATGGTTCTATCTTTCCGTATGAAGTATGAGATAAGATAGAAGTCCTAACTATTGTAGAATATGCAAATATGTTGTTGACGGCCTCTAGGCTCAGAGATTCGGTTCTATCAAACAACAAAGCTTCACGATCTTTGAGGTCTGGGGAGATCTTGAAATTCTCTGGATCGCAGGTTCCGGCATGGAACTTAGACGTAGTCTGAGTTTCTGATGCCAAAAAGCATTTCGAACCTATCCTTTCGCGAACTTAATACACGTGACCAGAAGGCTACATTCTAACCGCTCTAGCCACGGCAAAGAGGGTTAGTGAGCTTTAGCCATCATCAGAGGTTTTAGCTTTAAAGGACATAATGCGGTCTGTCCTCTAAGCCTTCCGTTCTTGATGAAGAACGAAAAACCTGTCTAACCCTTGACCCGAAGGCTTGGAGACCAAGGGTATGGCACAAATTATTGGGGCAACGGGCATTAGAGAGTCCTGTGCCCTGTCGGGTCTCTCAAGTTTTATCTTGATAAAACTATAGAAAGTCGAGGTCAACGGACAATCTGCGGTGTTCCGTAAAAGACCAGACTGGTTCATGTCCAAGAACACCCTGGCATTATAGTCAAGGAGTTCTTTAAGAAGTCTCATTCATTATGTTTGCATAAAGATTTGAGATTTTTCTTAATATGAATGCTCAAGAGGTGAGGGCGCGGCCTCGGAAGCATTTCAACAGGGCATGACACTCAGTAACATCCTGAGTGCCACGCTTTAGCGAAGCAACTCTGTGTTCGCTTCACCAATCCCAGACGGATGTGAAGACGACATTTGAGATCTGAAGTCGCTAGGACCAACATAATCCGTAGATATATATTGGGGTGGGGCAGCAAGCACACGAATCCTATCCTATAGAAAAGGGTAGGTGTGCTTTTAACTTTGAAGGGTTGGTCGCTTGAGGCGCGTTCCTTTTCTTTAGCTAGAAGTTATGGAACTAACTTTGATAGGTTAGGTCAGGTGGTGGTTTTTAGCTTCGTTGCCCTCAGAAGTGATGGTCATAAGGTCTAGTCACATTGTGGTCACGCCCACGTTGACAGATCATCTAGAGCGCACCAGCATTACAGGTCTCTACTCGCTGGCAACTCTAGTAACGCAGAAGCAGACTTTGGTGACAGTAATCACGAAGTCGGCTATGCTAACAGGTGAGGAACCAAGATGTATCATCTCGACTTAATTTAGTTTTCCCAAAAAATCCTATTTCTGTCTCTTCCCACCATCCGAAGGTGGGATTCAGCTATATATATATCTGTCAGGTAAGTTTCATGAACAAAATGTTATTGTTATAATACAATTAAGTTTGTTCATACTTGACCTGGCAGATATATATAATTAAAGTTGCCCACCCACCTCCCCTCAGGAGACAGTGGCACTGATAAAATTGAATAGAAAATAGAATAGTTCCTGATATCCGCCTCCCAGCGGCGGGAATGGGTACTACCACCTGGCCGCCCACTGCGTGTGCCGCGAATTTTGAAATTCTGTCGGACTTCGGAGAATACAGCTATATATATATCTGCCAGGTAAGTATGAACAAACTTAATTGTATTATAACAATAACATTTTTATGGTCACCACCTGAATAAAGCAACTACCGTATAGTTCGGCGTATAAGTCGACCCTTTAGCCCCAAAAAATCATGCCAAAAATTAGGGGGTCGACTTATCTAATGGTAACAAAAAGTGAATCTTTATTATTTTGGCAGGGGGGGGGGGGGAATCCAGGCTTTACAGTTGGACTAATTATAATGACAGCCTTGTTGAGGTAAACTATGTATGTAAATACCAGTATTAAAAACATTTCACACTGTAATATGACAATAATAATACAATAGAACTCCATTACCTTAAATTAAATGAAAAAAATCAAAGTAACTTGAAGAAACCCCCAATCGCACAGCAGTGTAAACATTGCGTAGCCATTTGTAGTACAGTAATTGGGAAGGATGCGTTCACTCTGACAGTTTTGTATTTACCGGGGTATTGTTCAAAAAGATTTATGGTATGAAATCTTTATTTATCACTTTAGGTTAAATAAAAAAAATTGTATTTAATAGTAAATATGTATTTAAAAATCCTTCAGAATGACTTGAGTCATCGTCACTTGAATTAAACAATTCATCAAACAAATTATCATTCACAGTTTCATCATAAGGATTCCAGTTTGAATCTGGTGAATCAACTGCAGGTTCGTTTTCCCTCAAATGAGCCTGATTTTTTTATGCCATAGAAGAACCATGGTCAAGGAATATTCCAACACAATAATAGAATACCGGCACGTCGTTTTAACAACCAATCTAAACATTAACGTGAGTGGCAGTTTGTACATGCATATATACGTAGGCTCTTATGCAGCGTTAGTTAGCGCTTTGTTTGTTTACATTACACTCGAGTACGTATCTTTCGTTCGTCATTTCTAATCATATTTGCCGTATTCATCTTTTATATATTACGCAGATTTGTTAATTAACCGAGTATATTACCTGTATTTCTTATGGTAAGTAGAGCAACTTATGTACCGTATACATTCAGGTTATTTTATATGATACATTTTTACCCTGCTGCTTATTTTGAGCGGACGGTTGGCCTCACATTTTATAGGTCGACTAATACACGATATTAGTTAAAATCATAAAAATTTACTCAGAATTGGGGGGTCGACTTATCTTCCGGTCCGACTATACGCCGAAATAGTATACGGTAAATTTGACATCTGAGATTACCTAGGACTCACAAATAGTTGCACAGTTGTCCCATTGGTACATTATTGATAGAAGGGAATGATGAAAGCTCTAACTAACCTTTGTTAAGCAACTCAGTTACTTCAGACTATTAGCAAGTGCCAATGATGTGTTGCATGTTACCTTGTTCAGTTCACAAGATGTTGTCATTGGATGATGATGCCAGTATACTGTCATTTCTCATTTGGTATTGTAATTACCAGGAGATTACAGAGGAATAATAGTACATGGATCCATTTTGTCATCGCTATAGGGATATCGCTATAGGGTAGGTATATCTATATTATAACTTTTTGGTGAGGACACATCAGGTATTGCAGACCTGTCCAATAATGCTAGAAATGATCTGTTTCTGTCCCTAGTCACAGCTGTTCTGCATTATCTGAAAATTCCAGAGACTGTAAGGGAGGTATGTCCAGATTTTCCCTCTGTACAGCAGATGCCAATAACTTGAATAGATTGGAATACAGTCTCATGCAGGCACAGACATGTTATTCTAAGAATGTGTAGAGATGTGATGGCTGGTGAAGCAACACAATGCCTTGTCCATGAAAACCGAGCTTGTTCCTACATGATATTCAAACCCTTGGTCCGTTACAACAGGAATTGCTAAAGGTATCGCCTAGACGGCTGCTGAAGTCTTTAAACAAGGCGGTTTGGTAGTTGACGATCAGTCTGGTTGTTGGTAGTTCCTCCAATTTGCTTTCGGCCGTCAATGTGGGTAGACGTGTACTACACCGCTCTCTGCCCAACTGTTGTTGCTAATTTCTTTTCAATCCCAGTGGGATTTCCCTTGTTCTTTTTGTATATTGTTATTGTGATAGTGTGTCTATGCTTATTGACATAATGCAACAAACCCATAGTGTTCTGTGCTTATTGACATAATAATGCAACAAACCCATAATTTTACCGCTGTTGAATTTTGCCCCCCAGCCGTCATTGCCCCAGGGTTGAAGGGAAGAAGTGC
>NC_087200.1:183728551-183807755 GCF_015104395.2 Macrobrachium nipponense | reverse complement strand
GCACTTCTTCCCTTCAACCCTGGGGCAATATCGGCTGGGGGGCAAAATTCAACAGTGGTTGTAAAATGATATTGTTAAACTACAATAAAGTTTTGTACATACTTACCTGGCAGATATATACTTAGCTATAGTCTCCGACGTTCCCGACAGAATTTCAAATCTCGCGGCACACGCGACAGGTAGGTTAGGTGGTCTACCTTACCCGCCGCTGGGTGGTGGCGGATGTACGAACCACTCCCGTAGCTTGTCAGATTTTTCTCTTCCACCTGTCTCCTGAGGGGAGGCTGGGTGGGCCATTAATCGTATATATCTGCCAGGTAAGTATGTACAAAACTTTATTGTAGTTTAACAATACTCATTTTGTACATGAACGTCCCTGACAGATATATACTTAGCTGATTGGCACCCTTGGTGGAGGGTAAGAGACAGCTAAATAATACAGGTAAGACGGGAAACAACTAATGTTGTAGGATATAACAACCTTGGTTCTCACCTTTTCAGGATGAAGACTTCATAGATACTGTCTCTGAGTCTGCATTGCCTGGAGAGCTACAGCTAGGACGTGACCTGATGCTGAAAGACTCTCGGATCTACCACTGGATATGTGATCCCCTATTGTGGTAGAATCCAAGTCGGATACTGTTAGAGGGACCTTGTCCGCTTACCTAACAGATCCTTACCACTCACCTCTGCAAGGAGCCAAAACCCACCGGACCACCTAACCAAAATACAAAGGGTTAATATTACGACAAAAGAGGTGCCTCCTGCAACCTCTTTCAGACCCCCAAAAAACAACAATATAAATATAGGGTAACATATAAAAAATTTACACAGGATAAGTTTCAGCTCCCTGCCCAGCACCGAATCCGCCGATACGAAAGGACCCAAGGCGAAGCATTTATCATATGTGATTTTTACATCACGTAGGTAGTGGTTTGCGAAAACCGATTGGCATCTCCAAAAAGTCGCCTCCATCAAGTTCCGCACAGACATATTTTTTCTGAATGCAAGCGAAGTTGCGATGGCTCTCACCTCGTGAGCTTTCACTTTCAGTATTTTAAAATGTTCTTCCTTACAAGCAACATGTGCCTCTGTAATAAGGCTTCTCAGAAAAAAGGAATGAGCATTCTTCGACATGGGCCGAGTGGGGTCCTTTACAGAGCACCAAAGCACATCTTGATTAGCCTTAAGTTGTTCCTTCCTCTTAAGAAATACTTCATAATTCTCATAGGCAAAGAGTTCTTTCAGGCTCTTCCCCTACTAGAAAAGATAAACTACGAACTTCAAAGCTCCTGGGCCAAGGCCGTGATGGGTTTTCATTCTTTTGCAAGGAAATTTGGAAGAAACGAACACACCATAGAATCTTCCTTAAACCCTACATTGCCCTCGATAGCTTGGAGCTCACTCACTCTCTTAGCTGTAGCTAGGGCCAAAAGGAAGATGGCCTTCTTCGTCAGATCCTTGAAAGAGGCTAAGCCAGGAGGTTCGAATCTAGACGATCCAAGGAATTGTAGAACTACGTCTAGATTCCAGTTTGGTACTACATGAGGACGCTTAATGGTTTCAAATGATCTAATAAGATCGTGCAAATCCTTATCATCGGATATCTTTAAGCCTCTATGCCGAAATACCGCCGCCAACATACTGCGGTATCCCTTAATAGTTGACACAAGCAGATGACATTCTTCTTTGAGGAAAATAAGGAAATCCGCAATTTGGGTCACAGAGGTACTGGAAGAGGAAATGTTCTTCCTCTTGCACCAATGTCTGAAGACATCCCACTTTGACTGGTATACACGCAAGGTGGAAGGTCTCCTCGCTCTTGCGATTGCTTTAGCAGCTGTTGCTGAAAAGCCTTTCGCTCTGACCAAACTTTGGACAGTCTGAAGCCAGTCAGACTGAGAGCGAGGAGATTTTTGTGGTACCTGTCGAAGTGGGGTTGTCTGAGTAGATCGCTCCTTAGCGGGTGAGCGATCTTGAAGGTCCACCAACCATTCCAGTACCTCTGTGAACCATTCTTGGGCCGGCCAAAAGGGAGCGATTAAGGTCATTCTCGTTGAATCGGACTCTACGAACTTCTTGATGGTTAGCCCCAGGATCTTGAAGGGGGGAAACGCGTAGACGTCGAGTCCGTTCCAGTCTAGAAGAAGAGCATCTATTGCTAATGCCTCTGGATCCGATATCGGAGAGCAGTAAGGATCCAGCCTCTTGTTCTTTGACGTGGCAAAGAGGTCTATGTGTGGCCTGCCCCATAACTTCCACAGGCTCTGGCATACATCCAGATGAAGGGTCCACTCTGTGGGAAGGACCTGATCTTTCCTGCTGAGGAGATCTGCTCTTACATTCCTTTCTCCCTGCACGAACCTGGTGAGAAGCTTGATTCCTCTTTCTTCTGCCCACAGAAGAAGGTCTCTTGCTGTCTCGTACAGGGAGAAGGATGCGTCCCCCCCCTGTGTTCCTGATATATGCCAGAGCTGTAGTGTTGTCCGCGTTGACCTGCACTACCGATCTTCTGACTTTGGGCTCGAAAGCCTTCAGAGCCAACTACACAGCCATCAACTCCTTTCTGTTGATGTGCCAGGCTACCTGGTCCCCCACCCAGGTACCTGACACTTCGCTGGTTCCCAGAGTTGCCCCCCACCCCGTGTCCGACGCGTCGGAGAACAACACCAGGTTGGGGATCTGGGATTGAAGAGACAGTCCCTTTGCAAAGAGGTTGGGATCTGTCCACCATAAGAGATGTTTCTTGATGTCCTGGGATAACGACAGGGAGAACGTCAAATCCTGAGAATGACGACTCCAATTCCGATGAAGAAAGAATTGTAGCGGTCTCAGGTGCAACCTTCCTAGGGAAACGAATTGCTCCAGCGAGGAGAGCGTCCCCAGCAGACTCATCCACTCCCTCACTGTGCATACTTCTTTCCCTAAGAAGGTTGTTACTCTCTCGAATCCTCGGGCTATCCTTTCCTGAGAGGGAAAAGCCCGAAAACTCAGAGAGTTCATCTGTATCCCGAGATACACACACTCCTGCTCGGGAATTAGTGACGACTTCTTGAAATTGACGAGAAGTCCCAAAGCCTTCGTCAATTCTAAGGTTACTTGTAAGTCCTTCAAACAACGATCTTCTGAATTGGCCCATTATTAGCCAATCGTCGAGGTACATGGATATCCTCACCCCTTTCAAATGAAGCCATTGAGCCACATTTCCTCAAAATCCCCTCGTGAACACTTGAGGGGTCCGTCGAGAGGCCGAAAACAACAGAGCCCTGAACTGAAAATTTTTCCCCCCCATCATGAATCTGAGAAACTTCCTCGAGGAAGGATGGATCGGTTACGTGGAAGTAAGCGTCCTGTAAATCCAAGGAAACCATCCAGTCCCCTGGACGAAGTGCTGCCAGCACTGAAGAAGGCGTTTCCATCGTGAACTTCTTCTTTTCTACGAAGGAAGAAGTCAGGGCGCTTACATCCAACACCGGTCTCCATCCCCCTGAGGACTTCTGAACTAGGAAAAGGCGGTTGTAGAAGCCCCTTCTCCAGCATCTGATCTACTGCTAGATGGAGAGCTTGATTCATGATGGGGTCTCTGTACCTGGCCGTCAGTTCCCTTGGGATGGTCGTCAAGGGAGGTCTTTCGACGAAAGGGATGAGGTAACCTCTCCTCAAAATAGACAGGGTTCCAGGATCTGCCCCTTTTTGGGCCCAGACTTCTGCAAACTCTAAGAGTCTGGCGCCCACCGTTGTTTGAAGGACTTTGCAAGTTATTTGGGGGCTTTAACAGACTTGGCCGAAATAAAGTCTTACCCCTTCTTGAAGGTCTACGACCTCTAAACGTAGAGGTTCTTGATGAAGATGCCCCTCGAAAGGGTTCTCGAACACTTGCCTTTTCCTTCTTAGTCTTGGTAGGGAAGGAAGGGCGAGGTTTTCTTGCCGACTGTGCCAAAAGGTCCTGGGTGGCTTTGGCCGAAAGTGACCTCGAAATGTCCTGCACTCGATGTTTCGGGAACAACTGAGTAGACAGAGGAGCAAACAGCAAAGAAGACCTCTGAGCATGGGAGACCGACTTCGTTAAGAAGGAACAATAAACCGACCTCTCTTCACGATCCCAGGCCCCATAAAGGGAGGCGATTTCACTCGCTCCGTCTCTTACCGACTTGTCCATACAAGACAAAACACACATAAGATCTTCTGGCGAAATTGACTCTGGCACTTCAATTTTCTTGGCTAGGACTCCCAACGACCAATCAAGGAAGTTAAATACTTCTAGCACTCTAAACATACCTTTGAGCATATGATCCAATTCATTCATTGCCCAAGTCGTCTTAGCAGAGTTAAGGGCAGTTCTCCTTGTCGAATCCACCAGCGCCGAAAATCCGAATCAGCCGAAGACGGTAGACCCAAATCCTAAGGGCTCTCCTGTTTCGTACCAGAAACCATCGCGTCCTGATAACTTCGAAGGAGGAAAAGCGAACATCGTTTTTCCCCGCTTCTTCTTTGGAAGCCATCCAGGAACCAAAACTCCTCAGTGCCTTCTTCATTGAAAGAGTTGGCTTCATCCTCACACAAGAAGAACTCTTCGCTGTCTTTGCCGTTGAAAAAAGTGAGTGAGGAGAAGGAGGAGAGCCGTAGGAGTAAGGGAATCCCCAAAAAACTTGTAAAAGTAGCTCTGTAAGCTTCTTGTAAGAAGAGACAGCAGCAGAAGTGTTCGGTTCCTCATCCGAACCTTCTAGGACGTCTTGTCGAGGCCGAGCGCGGAAGATCCTTAGGTGACGAAGGGATCCTAGTAGGAGTTGAGCGGAGGTTGGAGAACGCCCTCTCTTAGAAGAGTTCACATCCACTGGAGAACGATGAGAAGATCTGGGATGTCTACGATGAGACTCCCCTCTCGAGGTATACGGAATCTCAGCCGAAGAGAGGTAGGGCTCCTACTCCGAGAATCCTCGGAAATATCCACAGGGCGCTTACGAGGAGGCGAGCGCCTTACTATACTCTATGCGCCTATCCTGAGGCGAGCGGCTGCCAGGAGAAGAGCGCCTATCGAGAGCAGAGCGCTTGCGCGGCTCTCCATACCTGTCCAGTTGCGTACGATAAACGGCAAGTTCGACTGGAAGGCGAAATGCGCCTACTAGGAGAAGGCTGCTTGCGAGACTCTTGACGTCTAACAAGAGGGTAACATTCAGGAGAAGGGCGCTTCAAAACTAACGAGCGCCTACTTGGAGAAGGGCGCTTCCGGGATTCCTGGTGCCTACCAAGAGACAAACGGTCAGGAGAAGTGCGCCTAGAAGCGGGTAGAGCGCCTACGGAGAAGGGCGCTTGAAAGACTCTTGTTGTCTGCCCCTAGGAGAATAATCAGGAGTATGACGCCTTAAAAGAGACGAGCGCCTACTAGGAGATCTATGTGCAGTAGGCTCTTGGCGCCTACCTTGCGGGGAGTGGCTAACAGTAGGCCGTCTATCATGCACACGACTCCTACCAGACTCTAGATGCCTGTCAGGAGAGAAGTCACGATCCGAAACTCGAGGAGAGTGACATTGGAAGAAGAACGCCTACTTGTATAAGGGCGCCTTCTAGAATCTTGAGGCTGCTGAGGAGAAGTCTCACGCGAGGGAGTTGAAGAAATAGCGTGATGAGCAGGTGCAGTGCGCTTACCGGAAGCGGGAATCCAATCTGGAGAAAAAACTTCTTTCTCCATGAGCGTCCTACCGATGTTTGGCGCCTTGAAATCGAAAGAGAGCCAGGCGAGCGAGGGCGCTCACGCGAGCCCCCACCTTCATACGAAACCTCCCCATATGAAGGAGAACGATCCTCTGAGAGCGGCGCCTAGATCTCTTGATCGGAAGAGAAACGTCCTTTCTTCCTACGTGATCTAACTGCTAGAGAGTCTGCTAGCGCCGTGATCTGAGCTTGAAGTCCAGCGAGTAACTCTCGTAGTAGAATCTGTTGTTTTCTTCCTCGGAAGCAGGCGTCCGAGCGCGGAGCGCGAGAAGAAGAACGATCACAGGATTTCTTGGGTTTCTTCGCCTCCACCGACGATTCTTCCGGGAAAACCTCCGGACTAGAAGCCAAAGGACTGCAGGGAGCCTTCCAAGCCCTCTTCAACGGGCGCGACGCATCCGGGGAGTTCCAACCTCTCTTCGGAGAGGGAGACGACGAAGAGGAGAAGCATTGGCGTAGGAGCTCCTTCTTGTAGCGATCCGAGGCAACCTGGGAGCGTACTTCAGGATCTGCCGAGGGGACGCCTGACCGGTGGGGGCTCTCCCTAGCCCTCCTGCGGCTTTCGACTTTCCTACTCACTGGAAACTGGGAGTCTGGAAGAGGTCTAGGCCTAGAGGCACTAAGGAGCCGGTCAGACGCACCCTCCACAACACTGGGGACACTGCACTGATCACCAACACTCTCCTTACCTTCCAACTGACGAATCTTCTGATCCATAGAACGAATCGTGGCTTTCAGAGCTGCCGCCTCCGAAGGCGAATCTTCGGCTTCGGTGCGGGGAGCCGGGGCCGCAACTTGGGAAGAAGGTTCTACTTCTACGTTAGTACTATTAGGATCCACATCCAACTCACTCATTCTAGATCTGCTAGAACTTCTAGAGGAAGCCTTACGCACTCTATCACGTTCCAACTTCCTAACATAAGAAGAGAGAGCCTTATATTCTTCTTCATTCAATCCCTTACATTCACTACAAGGGTTAGCAAAAGAACATTCATTCCCCCTGCATTTCATGCAAACCGTGTGGGGGTCTACCGAACCTTTCGGCAACCTCACTTTACATCCTTCATTCACGCAAACCCTAAACAAAACCGAAGTTTTAACTACTGAATCTAGGTCAGACATCGTTAAAGAAAATCCAAATCAAAATCAAACCGGTCCACAATCAGCGTATGCCAAGCCAAACAAAGCGAATACGTCACCAAAAGAAGTCCAAATTAACTCCAGGCAAGCGAGAATCGAAAAACTATCGAGAGGAACCGACAACAGTTGTTATCGTTCCCGCGACAGAGAAAAATCTGACAAGCTACGGGAGTGGTTCGTACATCCGCCACCCAGCGGCGGGTAAGGTAGACCACCGAACCTACCTGTCGCGTGTGCCGCGAGATTTGAAATTCTGTCGGGAACGTCGGAGACTATAGCTAAGTATATATCTGTCAGGGAAGTTCATGTACAAAATTATGGGTTTGTTGCATTATTATGTCAATAAGCATAGACACACTATGGGTTTGTTGTATTATGTCAATAAGCATACACACACTATCACAATAACAATACACAAAAAGAACAAGGGAAATCCCACTGGGATTGAAAAGAAATTAGCAACAACAATTGGGCAGAGAGCGGTGTAGTACACGTCTACCCACATTGACGGCCGAAAGCAAATTGGAGGAACTACCAACAACCAGACTGATCGTCAACTACCAAACCGCCTTGTTTAAAGACTTCAGCAGCCGTCTAGGCGATACCTTTAGCAATTCCTGTTGTAACGGACCAAGGGTTTGAATATCATGTAGGAACAAGCTCGGTTTTCATGGACAAGGCATTGTGTTGCTTCACCAGCCATCACATCTCTACACATTCTTAGAATAACATGTCTGTGCCTGCATGAGACTGTATTCCAATCTATTCAAGTTATTGGCATCTGCTGTACAGAGGGAAAATCTGGACATACCTCCCTTACAGTCTCTGGAATTTTCAGATAATGCAGAACAGCTGTGACTAGGGACAGAAACAGATCATTTCTAGCATTATTGGACAGGTCTGCAATACCTGATGTGTCCTCACCAAAAAGTTATAATATAGATATACCTACCCTATAGCGATATCCCTATAGCGATGACAAAATGGATCCATGTACTATTATTCCTCTGTAATCTCCTGGTAATTACAATACCAAATGAGAAATGACAGTATACTGGCATCATCATCCAATGACAACATCTTGTGAACTGAACAAGGTGACATGCAACACATCATTGGCACTTGCTAATGGTCTGAAGTAACTGAGTTGCTTAACAAAGGTTAGTTAGAGCTTTCATCATTCCCTTCTATCAATAATGTACCAATGGGACAACTGTGCAACTATTTGTGAGTCCTAGGTAATCTCAGATGTCAAATTTAGTTGCTTTATGTCAGGTGGTGACCATAAAAACCATTTTTCTCAAACCTTGAGCTGTACCATAATCTTTCCACCTTGGCCTTGAATTCTATCCTAAAAGGTATGTCGCACTTTCCCCATTCTATGCATACCTATTTCTTTACTTTTATATGTTATCAATTAACATAGTACATATTCATATATGCACATAAACTTGAGGCGATGTCATCTGAATACTATAGATGCTAGAATTGACCCAAAGCAGCCAGCAGTGGCAGTTATGAGATGATTAACCGGTGCCAGCAGACATCTTGAATAACACTTGCTAGGAAAGTTTTTATGTTTATTTCTACCTTGCAGTAATGTAATATGTACAATTACTACCCTATTTAACACAGGCTGTGAACATACTGAATATGGTTGGCTACAGTTTTTAAAAGCCAGTTTTACTATTGGGACTAAGTTCTAGTTAATTAGTGTGTTTACAGAATCAATAGTATTAAGTAGTGTATTACTCATTTAATGGACAGTAACTGCTCACTGTGGTATGAAAAATGCCTGTTTACACCATCAAATAAGTTGGTCCACTAATAAATGCTAGAAAAATCATGAGACAGAACCTTCTATTTTACAAATTCTTCTCTTCTACTTTTACATATGGCAGCCTATAAAGTGAGGGACTGCTACGAAGGTTCATGTCAGCAGAGTTTGTTCAAGTAGATAGCACAAAATTAGGACACATTTTTTGTAAATAGCCTACACATTAGTTAAAGAAAAGCAAAAGTACAGGAACAAAACCTAGAGAAATTCCAGGTTGTTCCGTATGCACTGACGGTGACACAAAAGCAGGAAAAATTAACTTAACAAAGAGGCAGTTTTTTAATATAGAAATAAATGCTAACAGAGTAGGTGTTCATGAAATGGAAATAAACTGAAACCCTGAAGACTGAGAGTGATGAGAAGGGGTGTGGACTGTGAGAGGAGTTTGAATAATAACAGATACAGAATTAACAAGATGAAGACCAGTAGGAAGTCCAAGAAAATCAAAGAAAAAGAGGAAAGAAAGAGAGGATAGAAAAGGTAAAATCTAATAAAAAAAAACATTAATGCTGATAACAATGATGAAGATAAAAAGCTGTACTCACCCGAACTTTTTGAGAATTAGCACTTGGAGATACACTGAGTATAAGAGCTGCTTCTCTTTTCGTCATTTTGGGTTCAAATCCACCTTTGTAATACTTGCTATTAGCTAGGCTCTGAAATGATAAGATTACTATTAGTAACATCACTGAAGGAAAAAATTACCAAGGAAACATGACATTTTTATAATCTTACTACAAAAAACAGTAGTTTGGTCTGTCTGTTGTCTGTAAGCACTTTTCACCGGTGCAGAATCCCACGTAAGTGCTTAACAGCTGATGGACCAATTTATTAGCATTAGAGGTTAAAGAGGGGTGAAGGAGAGAGGGTCTTTCCTTACTCAGTGATTACCTAACCAACTAGACTAAATAATTTTCAAATCAATGCTGAAAATGATAAGATAAGGGTAAAAATTACATCTGGGAAAACTACCACTTAGTTGGTAGTTTACGGTAAATGTTGAATTGTGAATTCTTATGTTCTGACAAGTAAGACAGGTACAACAACATACGAAATAACAAGGAAAGGAATAAAAAGTTTGAGCATTAGCTCGGCAAAAATACACCGGTGTTAGATAACTGTTACTTTAGAGTACAGTCACATCGTCTGGAGCCTTGGCACCTAGCCTCACCGCCCGGGTACTGGGCCCCACTAACTAGTAAAAATAAATTTTTGTATATTACTTAAAAAGTAATTATATGCCTAAAGTTGCTAACACTATGTCAGCTAAAAATTTGAAAATTTTGGACATCGCAGTAGCACTATTTTGTTTTGACTGTATGTAGATCGCCCCACCCACTTTCGGGGAAGAATAGGTACAACATAGCTGAACAGAACAATTTGTTTGTGCTCAATGTCCATAGCAGGGAGGTGGGTGGGCCCCCATTATGTAATTACTTGCTAGGTATAAAAGAAATTTATCTTATCATAAAAATGTCTTTTTTATATAAATAACTTACCAAGTAATTACACAGCTGAATCCCACATTGACAGGCACTGGGATACATGGACATTTAGTACTATTTCAAAACTAATATTCTAAACAGAACTTTACATGAATCAGTAAATTAGCTAGCACTGATAGGTGCTTGTTGTAACCTTACCTGATGAAGAAGCTATGACAGGTGTTACAGTGGAGCCCCTGTACTCGCATTCTCGGCATTCGTGGACTCGCGTATTCGCAGATTTCTCTTCAGAACATATCTACCCATTATTTGCGTTTTCACAGTATAAAACCATACCAAAACAACTTTTAACAAAACTACCACTCTGTAAAAGACAACTGACTTGAGGGTACTTGGGTACACAGTACCTCCAGGCTTCCCAAGACAAACTCAACAACCTTGATCAAGGAAAGAGGATAGTCAAATAGGAGGTTAACATCTATCCTTTGTTACCCAGTACCATGCCAGCCTCACTGAACGGACCTAATGTACAGCATTCATCGTAAATTGTCTCGAAGCCCTGAAGATAATATGTAGCAAACACCGATCTACATTTCCAGTATGTAGACTGCAGGATTGTAGAAAGAGATTCCACTTAAAAGCCAGTGAAGTAGCAACTGCCCCTATATCATGTCCTAACTTTTAATAAAGGAATACCTTTTCATGTAATTTTGAATGTGATTCTACAATAACATCTCTAAAACAGAAAGAAAAGGCATTCTTAGACAAAGCATGTAAGGGATTTCTCACTGAGCACCAAAAGTTCTGAGAGGTGCCTCTAATACCTTTTGTTCTTTCTGATAACATTTAAGAGCTTTAACTGGACAGAGAGTTCTCTCTTGGTCTGGTAATCTCTTAATTAAGGGGGCCGGCCGGCTAATGCCGTTTTTCAACGACAGGACTTTGACATTCATGCCACTTAATAAGGTGACTTGGGACATCTCCAAACCGCATATGATTTTCGCCTCTGACCTTCGGTTTTGTGACGCCAGGGCAATTTATCCCGAAAATAACCACTTTTCAAATTCTATCTCCTCCCTTGTTATTTAATATTAAGACCTGGGATTACTACCATATATAGACCTGATGTAGACCTCCAATCAAATGGAGAGTTTTTTTTCTAAAAGTCATTTTTTTGCTTGATATGAATTTTTCAATATGGTAAAAAAAATAAACCTTATAAATCACGAGAAAAAATTTATAAAAAAAAAGACGAAACAAAAATTGGAAAAACGGGCTCTATTTGATTGTTCTATAATGTCTTTCTGAGTTATATGCCAAATTCCAATGTTATAGCTTTAAAACTAAGTGAGGAGATAGACTTTGAAGGTCAATAAGTATAGTTTTGAGATACGGGCGTTCAAAGTTTTCCTTCGTATTTCTATAAAGACAATGTTAATAAATAATGATTATTATGAATGTATATTTCTTTTTTGTGTATTAATAAACCAAAACTATTTTATTTATCATAATTTAATCATAAATGATGATCCCTTTGCTCATATATCGTAGCCTGGGGCACTGCTTGAGGCAAGATGGGGCACTCCTTCCTACGTAACCCCCTCTCTCCCCTTCACTAACTCGGCTTATTACAGCGAATTTTCTTCTTCTGTATGTTAGCGAGATGTTTTCCTTGTATTTTCCTCTTTGGCATGATGACATTCTTGCCGAAACAAAGATAAACAAAACATAAATGCAAGAGAATGTCAGAGGTGAAACTCGAAGATGTACTCTCTTTTTACAAAGACAATTTAATAAATCATGATTATTATGAATTTCATATTCCATTTTGGGTATTAAAAAACCAAAACTATGTTATTTATCATAAATGAAGATCTCTTTGCTCAAAGATCGTAGCCTTTTTCGCCCTATACCACTGTATATAGGGGTTCCAGCCGGCCCCCTTAAAAGCGCATGAGGACAACATTTTGAGGGAAGTTCATTCTTCACCAATAATCCTAAAGTAAAGGAGCAAACTGCGCTTCCTTGAGAAAATCCTATCTCCTTGTCAAGACTGTCAGGGAAGCAGAATTTGGCAGTTCAAAAGGAGGACCTGAAAGCCATTTCAGTACAATATCAAAATTTTTTTTAAAGTAAATTGTATTTTTCCTAACTATACAAGCCTGAGGTCCTTTACGTTAGGAATTACTTTCAGCATAGGCTGGCAATCGGCCATAAAAGATTACAAAGGTAGTTAGGCAGTAACTGCTTGTCCGATAGTCGAGAGTCCTGCCCGACTGAATGTAAACATTCCACTTTGCTTAAGGCCCAGGAACAGATTGAGGTGTTGCAAGAGGTGGCCATAAATGTAAAGGACCTCAAGTTTGTCTAGTTAGGAAAAATTATATTGTTATGATACAATAAAGTTTATACATACTTACCTGGCAGATATATACTTAGCTATTAGACTCCGTCGCCCGACAGAAATTCAAATTTCGCGCACACGCTACCGGTAGGTCAGGTGATCTACCTGCCTGCCGCTGGGTGGCAGGAATAGGAACCATTCCCGTTTTCTATCATATTTTCTCTATACCGCCTGTCTCCTGAGGGGAGGTAGGGTGGGTATAAATCGTATATATCTGCCAGGTAAGTATGTATAAAACTTTATTGTATCATAACAATATCATTTTTATACATTCAACTTACCTGTCAGATATATACTTAGCTGATTCACACCATTGGAGGAGGGTAAGAGACAGCTAATTACAGATTTAAACAGGAATCACAACATACGTTGTAGGTAATAAATAAATAAAACCTTGGTTCCTACATGATTAGACTGAAGACTTCATGAATACTATCCAGGAGTCTGCTCAGTCTCAAGAGCCTCAGCGAGATATTGATCTATGGCTAAGAGTTCTTGAAGGTCTGCCAAAGGGGTCTTATCCGCTTACTTGGCAGAGCCTGGAAGGACTATGTCAATGGGTGCTGATCCACTTATATGACAAGAACCTTATTCAAGGAGCACAACACCGATCCCGATCACCTTAACCTAACCACTGTGTTAGTTCTAAGATTGCAAGGAGTTATCCCCGAACTCCTTGCAAACAACCAAACTCGAATCACCCACATTCGTACACGCAAAAGTACAAAAATAATAATAAAAAAAAATTTTTGTACAACCTAACCAGTAAGACGCATTCCTGATTTCTTACTGACCAAAGCAACGGCCGCCCGTGCGACAACAAGCACTCTTGTCAGTAGAAAACCAAAAACCCGTCTCCCAAAGTAGGTCTACGTACAATAATCAAAATAAATTATTAAAATTTTCTTAAGGATCGGTATGTGTTCCAAGTCCCAGCACTGTATCCGCTGATACAAAAGGCCCTAGAGAGAAGCACTTCTCATAGGTCACTTTCACATCTTTAAGATAGTGAGATGCGAAAACTGAATTACACCTCCGGTAAGTCGCATCTAAAATGTCTTTTAAAGACATGTTTTTATGAAAGGCTAAGGTAGTGGCTACAGCTCTTACCTCATGAGCCTTCACTCAAAGAGTCTTGAAAGAGTCATCTGTGCAGTTATTATGAACTTCTGTAATAATGTTCCTAACAAAAAATGTGTGACATGGGTCTACTAGGATCCCGCACTGCGCACCATAAACTTTGTTTACATCCCCCGAGTTCGTTCTTCTTCTTTAAATAGAACTTCAGGGCTCTAACTGGACATAATGATCTTTCCAATTCCTTTCCCACTAGATTTGAAAGACTTTTAACTTCAAAACTCTTTGGCCAAGGTTTTGAAGGGTTCTCGTTCTTGGCCAGAAACAGAGTCTGGAAAGAACAAATCACTGCATCTCTCTTAAAACCCACTTGAGAATTAAGAGCATGGATCTCACTAGTTCTTTTCGCAGTCGCTAGGGACAAAAGGAAAATACATTTTCTCGTTAAGTCTCTAAACGACGCTTTGTGAGGAGGCTCAAATCTATCCGATGACAGGAATTTAAGAACCACATCCAAGTTCCAGTTCGGAGTACGAGGAGATATGGTTTTCGAGGTTTCGAATGACCTTATATGGTCATGAAGATCCTTATCTTCAGCTATGTTTAAGCCTCTGTTTCTGAAAACCGCAGAGAGCATGCTTCTATAGCCTTTGATGGTCGACACAGGTAACTGAGATTCCTCTCTAAGGATTATTAGAAAGTCAGCAATGTTGGTCACAGAGGTATCGGAGGAGGACAGCTTCTTCTTTCTACACCATCTCCTGAAACATCACTTGGATTGATATACCCGAATAGTTGAGGATCTTCGGGCTCTAGCAATTGCCTTCGAAGCTTTGCTTGAAAAGCCTCTCGCTCTGACAAGTCTTTCGATAGTCGAAAGGCAGTCAGAGCGAGAGCGTGGAGGTTTTGATGATACCTCTCGAAGTGGGGTTGTTTGAGAAGATCTCTCCTGTTTGGAAGAGATCTTGGGAAGTCCACTGTCCATTCCTGTACCTCTGTGAACCAATCTTGAGACGGACAAAAGGGGGCGACGAGTGTTAGTCTCGTCCCTTTTGAAGCCACAAACTTCTTTAGTACCACTCCTAACATTTTGAAGGGGGGAAAGGCGTAGGCATCTAGGCCTGCCCAATCCAGCAGCATGGCATCCACCGCTATCGCTCTCGGGTCTTCCACCGAGGAGCAGAAATTCTCTATCCTCCTGGATAGGAAGGTGGCAAATAGGTCTATTTGTGGTCTGCCCCACAGTGACCAACTTGATCGTGAAGAGTCCACTCTGTGGGCAGAACTTGGTATGACCTGCTTAGCCTGTCTGCTCTTACGATTTTCTCTCCTTTCATGAATCTCGTAAGGAGCGTAACATTCTTTTCTTTCATCCAATATAACAGATCTCTTGTTATTTGGAACAGAGAAAAAGAGTGAGTCCCCCCGTTTCCTGATATAGGCCAACGCCGTGGTATTGTCCTCGTTGACCTGTACCACTTGACCTTTTACCTCTGGTTCGAATGATTTTAGAGCTAGGAGAACAGCATAAAGTTCCTTGGCGTTTATATGCCAGGCTTCCTGTTCCTTCCTCCATTGGCCTGACACTTCTTTTGTCCCTAGAGTCGCACCCCATCCCTACTCTGAAGCGTCTGAGAATAAGATTAGGTTTGGGTTCCGAACTTCTAGAGACAAGCCCTCGTTCTTTTCCAGGGGAGTCAGCCACCACTTTAGATGAGTCTTCACCTCCGATGGAATCACGAAAGTGTCTGATAGTTGCCCGTACTTCCAACTCCAAATTCTTCTTAAGAAGAACTGAAGCGGGCGTAGGTGGAGTCTTCCTAGGGAAATGAACTGTTCTAGTGAGGAAAGGGTTCCCAGCAGGCTTAACCATTCCCTTACTGAACTTCGTTCTTTCCCTAGGAAGCTCGAGACTTTCTTCAAGCCCCGAACAAGTCTTTCCTGGGAGGGAAAAGAAAAAAAAGACCCGAAAACCCAGAGAATCCATCCGAATCCCCAGATAAACTAAGTTCTGGCTGGGGACCATCTGGGATTTCTCGAGGTTCACGAGTAATCCTAAGGATTTCGTCAGGTTCAAAGTCGTTTGCAGGTCCTCCAAACATTGTTTCTCTGACTTGGCTCGGATTAGCCAAATCGTCGAGATTGGTTAACAGCCGAGATTTGTTGATCCCTTCTCGATGAAGCCATTTGGCCACTTTCCTCATCAGATACGTAAATACCTGAGGAGCGGTGGATAGGCCGAAGCACAAGGCCCTGAACTGAAAGATCTTTCCTTGTATCACAAATCTGAGATACTTTCTTGACAATGGGTGAATCGGGACATGAAAGTAAGCATCCTGAAGGTCCAGGGAGACCATCCAATCTCCCTGACGCAGGGCTGACAGAACCGAAGCTGAAGTTTCCATGGAGAACTTCTTTTTCTCCACGTAACGGTTCGGGATGCTTACGTCCAGTACGGGTCTCCATCCCCCCGAAGCCTTTGGTACTAAGAAAAGGCGGTTGTAAAACCCCGGGGAGTGTGGATCCTGTACTATTTCAATTGCTTCCTTGTCCCCCTCATCGAAAACACCACCGCTGAAGGAGAGTCTCTCTCAGAACAGGGTCCTTGTACCTCGCCGACAATTCCTTCGGAGATGTTGCCAAAGGAGGTCTGTCTACGAAGGGAATGATGTAACCCTTCTGTAGAACAGACAGAGTCCAGGGATCTGCTTCTCTTACTGACCACGCTTCCACAAAATGTTGAAGCCTGGCCCCTACATGTGTTTGGAGGATATGGCTGCTATTTGCTCTTCTTCAACGAGCGGAAAGAAGACCTTCCTCGTTTGTCAAAGGCCTTCCTCTTCGTAGGAGACCTTACCTTACCTTACAGACCTTACATCTTGTTTGGGTTGCCCCAGGTCCCTCAGTGTGAGACACCTCTAATGTCTACCAGAGAGTTGCTAGTACATCTTCCGGTATATTTTGCATCTTCCAATCTTGGATGGTCTGGGATGCAGTTTAGATATTTGTCGAGCTTATTCTTAAACACATCTACGCTCACTCCTGATATATTCCTCAGATGAGCTGGCAACGCATTGAATAGACGCTGCATTATCGATGCTGGTGCATAGTGGATTAATGTCCTGTGTGCTTTCCTTATTTTTCCTGGTATAGTTTTGGGCATTATTAATCTACCTCTGCTTGCTCTTTCTGATATTTTTAGTTCCATGATATTTTCTGCTATTCCTTCTATCTGTTTCCATGCCTGAATTATCATGTAGCGTTCTCTTCTCCTTTCTAGACTATATAATTTTAAGGATTGTAGTCTTTTCCAGTAGTCAAGGTCTTTAACTTCTTCTATTCTAGCTGTAAAGGACCTTTGTACACTCTCTATTTGTGCAATATCCTTTTGATAGTGTGGGTACCATATCATATTGCAATATTTCAAGTGGACTACGAAACATATGTTTTATAAAGCATAATAATGTGTTCAGCTTTTCTTGTTTTGAAGTGCCGTAACAACATTCCCATTTTTGCTTTACATTTTGCCAACAGAATTGCTATTTGGATCATTGCATAACCATGTTCCTATTCATCATCACACCAAGGTCTTTCACTGCTTCCTTATTTGTGATTGTCTCATTATTAGGTCCCCTATATGCATATAGCTTTCTTTCTCTGTCTCCATAATTTATTGATTCAAATTTATCAGAGTTAAATACCATCCTATTTACCTCTGCCCAATCATATACTTTGTTAAGGTCTCTTTGTAGGAGCGTTTCCTATCTTTCCATCACAAGTAATTTCTCTATTTATTCTTGTGTCATCTGCGAAACTACTCACTACCGAATCCTTAACATTACTGTCTATGTCTTCAATCATAATAACAAACAGTATTGCAGCTAACACCGTACCTTGCGGCACACCGGATATTACCTTGGCTTCATCCGATTTCTCGTCGTTTGCAATAACTATCTGTTTTCTGTTGTGTAAAAATTCTTTTAACCATCTTCCTACTTTATCCACGATATTGTGTTTTCTAATTTTCTTCGCTAATATATTATGGTCTACTTTGTCAAAAGCTTTTGCAAAGTCTAAATAAACCACATCTGTTTCATTTCCGCTTTTCATATTTTTGAATATGTTCTCACGGTGGAACTAACGGTTGGGGTTTGTGTACTTTTTCCGGGTACGAAACCATGTTGTCCTTTATTAAACAAATTATTTTTTATAAATGTTTCATAATATTTTTCTTCATTACCCTTTCATACACTTTCATAATATGTGATGTTAGACTCACAGGCCTATAATTACTTGCCTCTAGTCTTGATCCACTTTTGAAAGTAGGGGTAATATATGCTAATTTGTGCTCATCATAAATCTTGCCTGTATCTACCACTTTGTCTTAATAATATTGCAAGTGGCTTTGCGATAGAATGAACTACTTTCTTTAACAAAATAGCAGGCACTCCATCCGGCCCTGCAGCAGCTCCATTTTTAATTTCATTAATAGCCTGCACAATATCAGCTTCATTAATATCTATGTCAGCTAAATATTCACTATTTTCATCCTTACTTCTATATCATTATCTTCATTATCTTCTAGGGTGAATTCTCTCTTATATCGTTCTGCCAATATGTTGCAAATTTCCTTTTTTTCATTCGTTAATCTCCCTTCAATTCTTAGAGGGCCTATTTCTATTCTTCTTTTATTCATCTTCTTCGCATATGAGTATAATAGTTTGGGATTTTGCTTGATATTTAATAGGGTTTTTCTTCCAAGTCCCCATTTTTCATTTTCTTTTGATTGTATAATCTTTTGTTCTGCAGTTTTCTATCTTACTTTTAGTTCTATAACTTTCCATGCATTTTTTTCTTTTGCAAGACCTTTTTTCCACTTTCTGATTTTCTGGAACAAGATCCTTCTGTCTCTTGGTATGCATGACTGATTTTGTTTACTTTTCTTCTTCGGTATATATTTATCCACTATTTTCTCTAATATTTTATATAATATCTCCGTATTTACCTTTATGTCATCACTTACCGAAAATGTTATCCCAATCTTTGTTTAATTCTTCATTTTTTATTTCTGACCATTTTATATTTTTACTGTAGAACGTTGTATTTTCCATATCCTTCCCACTTCTTCATTTCTTGCTTATCTCTGTTTTCACTTGCTTTGGAATGGACCTGTTAATTCTATGACATTATGGTCTGAAAATACTGCATTATAAACTATTATTTCTTTAACATAATTCATCTCGTTCACAAATACTAGGTCTAAAGTATTTTCCTTTCTTGTTGGCAGGTGATTTATTTGTTGAATGTTGTATTCTAGTAGCATATCTAATAGCTTTTCGAATTGCCTCTTATCTTCTGCACTACTATTACTCTCTTTTTTATATGTATAAGTACATCCACAATCTCCTATTCGTTCTTTCCAGTCTACGAAAGGAAAGTTGAAGCCTCCAGATAGGAGAATAGTCCAGTCCTTGTGATTTCTACATATATCATCCAATTTTTCTATTATTAAGTCAAACTCTTTAGTATTAGGAGGTCTATATATTACTATGTTCATTAATTTTTTCAGATTCAAATTCTACCGCTATTAGTTCACATTCTGAGTTACTATATTTCTCATATATTTTTCCTTGTTTTTGTCTTTCCCATATATTCGGTTCCCCCTTGATTCCTATTTTTTCTATCTGATCTATAAGTTTGGAACCCTTTTATTTGATCATCATTCCCATCTCTTGGGAATACCAGGTTTCACTTATATTCATTATACAGGCGGTCCCCGGGTTACGACGGTTCCGGCTTACGACGTTCCGAGGTTACGACGCTTTTTCTTAAATATTCAATGGAAAAATCCGTCCTGGGTTACGACGCTTGTTCCGAGGTTACGACGCTGACGCTTCCGACGCTCCGAGTTAACGACGCTTTTAAAAACGCATACTCTGATAAAAATCCTTTATAGTTTAGCACAGTATATTAATAAAAATAAGTTTCTGGTTAGATTACAACAAAATTTGAGATTATGATGATTTTCGACACTTTTTATGTTTGTATTTTTCTATGTTTTTTAGTGGACGCCTCATATGCGGAACTAGTTTTCGGAGGCGAATTGAATACATACTAGTTTACATATAACAGTCCAAAAGCGCAAATAATGAAAAAATCATTGCTTGTTTCCAGTAATAATAACAAAACGAAGTTTCTGGTTAGATTACAACGCAAATTCCAAGAGAGAGAGAGAGAGAGAGGCGTCTTCCGACGCTCCGAGTTAAGGACAGAGAAGTGTTCGTGTAGTTAAACGGCCTCTGACTCATGCCAGTGAAATGTTTTGTTGATACTAATAATTAATAAAACCTTTTAAATTAAAGATTACGTTTGCTTTAATTAGTCTATATGATACGTAAATAGTAATCAACTGTTCTTGTAGCCCTCAAATATTTGGCAAAATCGAAGTATCCAAAGAGAGACATTATCCAGTACGTAATTTGATCAGAGAGAGAGAGAGAGAGAGAGAGAGAGAGAGAGAGGAGAGAGAGGATGAAGAGATTCGAGAGAGAGAGAGAGATAGAGAGAGAGAGACGCTTTGGCAACAATGGTCTCGGGGTTTTTATAGCTTCCTTCTGCTTGATGATCGTGGATATTGTAGAAGGATTTCGACCATACTCGTTTGCCAAATCGACGATATGAACGCCACGTTCATGCTTTGCTATAATTTCATGTTTTGCTTCCATCGAAATCATTTTCTTGGGTTTTTTCTTATCACCTGCTTTGTCTTTAGCTTTGAGACCCATGGGTTAATAATAAATAGACAAAATAACACGAAAAATAGGCGCAAATACAACGAACTAAACAACGACGTGTTAACATGCAGCACCAACAAACAAAACAGACTGAACGCCATTTATCGGTCGCCTATACAACTAACACTCATCGCAAATCGTATCTCAAATATTTCGTTGTATATCAAGCTTGTATTTTCGCAAATTTTCTGTTATATCTCAAAACATTCGTATATTAGGCAATCGTATGTCAAGTTTCCAATGTAAATTTGATCAGAGAGAGAGAGAGAGAGAGAGAGAGAGAGAGTTGAGAGAGAGAGAGAGAGAGAGAGAGAGAGGAGACGCTTTGGCAACAATGGTCTCGGGGATTGACGTAACGTTTATTTTCTGAACAGATAGGACAGAGAAGTGTTCGTTTCATTAAACGGCCTCTGACTCATGGCAGGAAATGTTTTGTTGATACTAATATATAAGCCTATTTAAAGATACATTTACTTTAATTAGTCTATATGATACGTAAATAGTAATCAGCTGTTCTTGTAGCCCTCAAGATTTTGCAAAATCACTCCAGGTTGTACATAAAACTTCAAGAATGTAGTGTCACCAGAGGATTACAATAGTTTTACCTTCAAGAACCAGCATTCTTTTATTTTTTTTTTCTTAAAATAACTCCAGGTTGTACATAAAACTACAGGAAACAACATGTAGTGTAACCAAAAGGATTACAAGTAAGGTTTTTTATAACTTTTATTAGTTTAAGACATATTTCCAAGCGTCGTTCCGGCTTACGACGATTTTCGGCTTACGACGCGTCTCAAGAACGGAACCCCCGTCGTAACCCGGGGACTGCCTGTATCTATTTTCTTTTCAATTTGGGTTAGTTCTTCTAAGTACTCTATTTTTCTTTTTGAGTTACTCGTAACTAAACCCTGCGCATTCATCACTATGATGGTTTGCGTGTTTTCTCCTTCATTTAATATTGGTAATAATAAGGATTTTCCCATGTCTCTTTCCTGTTCTGGTATGTTGTTCTTTTTTTCATTTCCAGAAATTCTGACATTATAAAATCCAACTTTTCCATATTATTTGTTCTTCCTTCATCATAATTATTCATTTTGTGTCTGAATCTGCAATTTTCTCCATATCTGCAATATCCTCTTGCATAATAAAAACAGTTATTATCTCTTGAGTAGAATCTTGGAGCTGATGCATTGAAATTTTTTGCTGACACCTCTGCATATCTCGTTGATGGCTTGCTTTTTTCTTTTACCTGATATTCTTCATTCCTCTCTTTATTTGTTTCTTTCTTATTTTGGTTTTTATTACTTGATTGGTTATTTATTTGATTATTTTTCATGGCTACAGGGTGCATATATTTACATTTTTTGTCGAACTTACATCCTTTTCCTTCTTTTAGGTTTTTGCATATTTTTGGATGTAGATCTCTGCAATCATCCTCATAGCCATCTAGGTATGCACATTTACCATATATTTCATAGTTGTGACATACCTTAGGATGTTTGTAGTAACATTTTTCTCCAAATCTGCAATTCCCTCTTTACAAAAGGTTGCAGACTTTGTCTTTTTTGTATATTTTTTCCTCTTTCCCGTCATTGTGTAGATCTGGGTAGAGCCTCTTTGGCATTTTCTTTTGTGTTGTCATATCGTAATTTATTTCTTCGTAGGTATGCTGCTTTATAGCCTCATATGTAGTATCAATGAGTATCTCTGCATCCATACTTTTATCTTGTTCTTTGTTTTCCTTATCTTTTTCTGTCATTTCAGTTTTGTTTACTTCTCTTACGTTTTCCTCTTCTTCTTCTTCTTCTTCTTCTTCTTCTTCTTCTTCTTCTTCTTCTTCTTCTTCTTCTTCTTCCTCTTCTTCTTCTTCTTCATCCTCAACTATTTGTACATTCAATCTTGATTTAATAACATTGTCTATCCATGGTAGACATGTTGAGCAAAAAATTCTTGTGTCTTTTCTCATATCTTGCATTACCTCAGCACACTGTGGATGGGTCGGAATGTTGCATGCAGCACATTTTCTGATTAGGTTTTGTGGATTAACTATGCTATACCACACCTTACACAGTTTACATGCTTTTGGCATTCTTTTTCCTAATGCATCAATTAGGATATTCACAAGGTTCACCTTATTCATTTTCTTTGTCGGAATATGTTGGTTTATGTATATTTTCTTTATGAGTCTCTTGACCACTTGGATTTTATTTGGAACTTCTTCAATTATTTTCAAGATGTTTTCATTTGATTTGTTCCAGTTTGAAGGATTGTATCCTTCTAATATATCTATGAATGCTTTTGTATCTTTTTGGTTAGGACTGTTGCTGATTTCATAGATCAGAAATGCCAGTTCCCTTCCTGCTACCTCATCGTATTGCGAATCTGCCAAGCAAGCTAAATCTCGCCATTTTTTTCCGCAGTCGAGGTCGAGTCGAGGAGCCTCCATGAAAGGGCACAATAGGTGTACGTACAGCTTTCTTAGGGATAGGTACTGCAGGTCTGTTCTTCTTAGTAGACTGTACCAGAAGATCCTGAGTCGCTTTTTCAGAAAGGGATTTTGAAATGTCCCTTACTAAAAGCGAAGGAAACAGGTGATCCGACAGAGGTGCGAATAGTAAAGCGGACCTCAGTGTAGGCGACACTCCTTTCGTCAAAAACGAACCGTAAAGGGATCTCTTTTTGACAACTCCCAATCCGAAAATAGAAGCCAACTCTCCAGATCCATCCTGCACGGCCTTATCCATACAAGATAGGACACTGTGTAAGGCTTCAGGATCAAGAAAATCTGGTTCTTTCATCTTTTTAGCCAGCACCCCAAGGGACCAATCCAAGAAGTTGAACACTTCTAAGACGTGGAAAATTCCCTTAAGGTGCTGATCTAATTCAGACATACTCCACGACGCTTTTGCTGAGTTCAGAGAGTGTCTCCTAGCCGATTCTACTAGGCTCGAGAAATCGGATTCAGCAGAAGAAGGGAGCATCAGGCCCATAGCTTCTTCCGTATTATACCAAATACCTCTCCTGCCTGCAAGCTTGGAGGGAGGAGAGCAATAAACTGTCCTTAGTGACTCCTTCTTAGAAAGAAGCCAAGAATCTAAGGTTTGCAGAGCCTTTTTCATTGAAATCGCAGGCTTCATTTTAAGAAACGAAGAGGATTTCGGCGTCCTAGTACTAGAGAACTGCGATCTCGGAGAAGGAGCAGCAGGACTAAGAGAATCTCCAAATTCTCGTAGAAGCAGCGAGGCTAATACTTTATAATTAGAAAGTCCCTCGCCGGTAGAAACCTCTTCTTCCGAAACATCTTCGAGTCCGAGGTTCGATGGGGAACGATCTCTCCTGGGAGAATCTCTATCATGAGATGTAGGATCCCTAGGAGAAATGCTCCTTTCTTTCTCATCAGATCCTCTATATGTCTGAGAAAGAGAAACAATTCCTGGAGATTCCAAGTCCTTGCTACAGGAAGGCGCCTCGCGCCTGACTGGCTGGCGCCTCGCGCCTGGCTGGCTCCTCGCGCCTGGATAGCGCCTCGCGCCTGGCTGGCGCCTCGGGCCTTGCTGGCGTCTCGCGCCTGGTTGGCGCCTCGCGTCTGGCAGGCTCTTCGCGCCTGGGTGGCGTCTTGCGCTTGGCTGGCTCCTCGCGCCTGGCTGGCGCCTCGCGCTTGCCTGGCTCCTCGTGCCCGGTCGGCTTGCGCTTCGCGCCTGTTGGCTACTCTTTCTCGCTGGTTGGCGTCTTGCCGGCCTGGGAGGCGTCTTTCCTCACCTGCTGGCCTGGTCCTCGGCGTCTCGCCTCCGGGGCTGGCGCTTCTCGCCTGGCTGGTCTCTCGCCAGCTTGGCTGGCGCTTTGCCTGGTAGGCTCTTCGCGCCTGGCTGGCGCTCGCGCTGGCTGGCGCCTGCGCCGGCTGGCGCCTCGCGCCTGGCTGGCGCCTGACAGGAGAACGGATCTTGCTAGGTCTGTGAAAGACTGAAGAATCCGACTCAATATCTGAAGAGGACAATTCTTGATGTCGATTCTGACCAACCGAAGGCCTAGATTTCTTAATAGGCAAGAAAGCGTCTTTCCTTCTAGGAGGGTCTCTTGATAGAACTCCCACAAGAGAAGCTATAGAATCCTGCATGTTTAGTAATATCCTGGTCGTTTCCTTGTTCCTATCCAAAGGAGGAGAAGGAGATCAAACTTTTTCAGGTTCCCATGAGTCTGCGGAGGAAAGCATCACATTCTTTTATTTCTTACTTTCCGAAGGTAGATCCTCCGGGAACGGTTCGGGACTCGAGTTGATCCTGGACTCATCCCAGCCTCTTTTCAGGGGGTGTGAAAGATCCGCAGATCTCCAACCTCTCTTAGGAGAAGAATTCTCCGATGAAGAGAAACACTCGCGAAGAATGCTTTTTCGATAGCGTTCTCTGGCATTCTGTGGCGATACAGAAACTGCCGAAGGGACGTCTGACTGGTGGGGATCCTCCACAACCTCCTTACGGCTTTTGACATTCCTTCTCCTCTGGGCTTGGGAGCTTGAAAGAGGTCTAGGCCTGGGAGCGTTGTGGAGCCAATCAGACGCCCCCTCCACTGCACTGGGGACACATATCACTATCCACAGCACTGAGTAAATCACTTTGCTTACCTTCAATCGCTGCCATTTTGTTTTCCATTTTCTTAAGGGCGGCTTTGAGATTCGCAATCTCTGATGCAGAATCTGTTGGTTCTACTACAGGAGCAGAAACTACAATACGTATTAGAGGGAGCAGTTAACCCTCTTACGCCGAAGCCCTAAAAATCAAAACCCCTCCTGTATGCCGGCGCCGGTTTGGAGTGAGCGCGGAACCGGAAAAAATAATTTTTTCAAAAAATCACAGCGCGCTTAGTTTTGAAGATTAAGAGTTCATTTTTGGCTCATTTTTTTTTTCATTGCCTGAAGTTTAGTATGCAATCATCAGAAATGAAAAATAATATCATTATCATATGTAAATAATGCGATATATGGTAACGAAAAAAAAAAAATTCATAGATAATTGTATTCAAATCACGCTGTGCAAAAAACGGTCATAGCTAACGAGTTACTTTTTTTTCGTTGTATTGTACACTAAATTGCAATCCTTTTGATATATAATACATAGTAAAACAATAAAAGCAACACCGGTAAAATATTATCACAAAATGATGTACGAATTCGTAACGCACGGACATAAAAAAATGTTATTTTCAAAAATTCACCGTAATTCTAAATAACGTTCTAGAGACTTCCAATTTGTTTCAAAATTAAGACAAATGATTGAATATTACGATACTGTAGAGTTTTAGATTAGATTGCAGATTTCGACTATTTCGGACGAGTTAAATTTGACCGAATGTCGAAATTTTAATATATATATTTTTTTATATGCACATATTTCGAAGATGGAAAAAGCTACAACCTTCAATTATTTTTCATTGTATTTTTCATGAAATTGCGCACATTTTGATATATGAAACTCTATAAAATGGCTAATATGAAAAGGAGCAAATATTAGGATAATGCGATGTACGTATTTCGGAGACTTGCGGCCGCAAATCGGCGCGCGGAGTGAAGGTAAATATATTTTTCAAAAATTCACCATAAATCACAATATTGTTTTAAAGACTTCAAATTTTTTTCAAAATGAAGAAAAATGACGGAATATTACTAGGCCGTAAGAGTTTTAGCTTACAATTGCGTTTTTCAACTATTTCGGTAGAGTCAAATTTGACCGAACGTGGTTTTTTTTCTATTTATCGGTGATTTATATGCAAATATTTCGAAGAGAAAAGCTACAACCTTCAATCATTTTTAGTTGTATTCTACATAAAATTGCGCACATTTTCATATATAAAACTTTATGTAACAGCTAATTTTAAATGGTGCAAACATTTCGACAATCGCACAAAGAAATTCTGATTTTTTCGGAAGAGTTGCCGCGCGAACGTAATGTTTTTTTTTTCATAAATTCACCATAAATCGAAATATTGTGCTAGAGACTTCCAAGTCGTTGCAAAATGAAGGTAAATGATTGAATATTACTAGAATATAAGAGTTTTTGTTCTTACAATTGCGTTTTTCGACCATTTCGGTAGAGTCAAAGTTGACCGAAAGTTGAAATTTTTGCACTTAACGTTATTTATATGAAAATATTTCAAAAACTGATAAAAAGCTACAACCATGGGTTGTTTTTTTGTTGTATTGTGCATATGAAATTGCACACATTTCCATATATAAAACTTTATGTAACGGCAAATTTAAAAGGGTGCAAACATGAGGACAATCGCACAAAAAAATTTATCGGAAGAGTTATCGCACGAACGTAAGGAAAAAGTTTTTTCATAAATTCACCATAAATCGAAATATTGTGCTAGAGACGTCCAATTTGTTGCAAAATGAAGGCAAATGATTGAATATTACTATAATATAAGAATTTTAGCTTACAATTGCGTTTCTCGACCATTTCTGTAGAGTCAAAGTTGACCGAAGGTTGAAATTTTTGCACTTATCGTTATTTATATGAAAATATTTCAAAATTGATAAAAGCTACAATCATGAGTATTTTTTTGTTGTATTTTACATGAAATTGCGCACATTTTCATATATAATACTTCATGTAAAGGATAATTTAAAATGGTGCAAAAATTATGTCAAAGTGACGAAATAATTTCCGAGATGTGTCACTGATACTTTTTAGTGCGATAAGAAAGAAATTCGCGCTTGCGAGCCTGCGTAGCGATTGTAAACAAAACAACACCTTGATCCGTGAACTCCCAGCATCCCCCAAGGCGCGTGATACAAAAGTTTTCGGCTGGTAGGCCTATAAGTATTTTTCCGCGAATTTTTAAAAAAACTTTTTTGAGCCGACGTATGATACGTCCAATCGGCATACGGGAGACATTTTGACTCGACGTTTAATACGTCCAATCGGCGTAAGAGGGTTAATGGAGAAGAAGGTATAAAATCACTGATAACCTCGCTAGATACAGAACTAGGCAAGGCTTTGGAAGAGGACTTCCTTACTCTGTCTCTTTCTAACTTCTTCAAATAAGAAGTTAGAGACTTCCATTCTTCCGCACTCAAACCCTCGCATTCATTACAAGTGTTATCATAAGAGCATTCATACTTCCTACATTTCTTACAAATAGTATGAGGATCAACCGATGCTTTCGGCATCCTTACCTTGCACCCCTCATTCACACACACTCTCACCACACTTCCAGAGTCAGACATCATGTTGAACAATCCAAATCAAATCCAATAAACGGTCCACAATCGCGTATGCCAGTACAATCAATCCAAATACGTCACCAAAAAGTCCAAACGAAGATCAATTGCGATGCAAAATACGAATCCAGCCGGAGATACCCACAACGATGTTGCCAGTATGGCCGACAGAGAAAATATGATAGAAAACGGGAATGGTTCCTATTCCTGCCACCCAGCGGCAGGCAGGTAGATCACCTGACCTACCGGTAGCGTGTGCGCAAAATTCGAATTTCTGTCGGGCGACGGAGTCTAATAGCTAAGTATATATCTGACAGGTAAGTTGAATGTATAAAAACAATTTACCTTTGAGAAAATTGTGATTTGTTCCTACATGTTATACAAACCCTCGGTCCTTTACATTAGGAAGACTCACTTATTGGAGGGTGGAATTTAACAGTCGTGTGAACACACTGGTGTTCGCCCAACCACCGTAGATACATGCTTCTATAGCTTTTAATGAAAGGGTATAGAATGGAGCTCTGTCAATAAGTTTACGCTCTGCTGCCATTCCTGCATTTGACAACCATGGCTTTCTCTGCCTGCAGGGAGAGAGAGGAATGAAAGGAGGAGAGAAGCCAGTCACACTCTCATCCACACGGTTACACAAGAAGATGAAACCTTGTCCAGTTAGAGGAACTGGGTAAGCCACACAACTTGTTGAGCAGCTACCACGGGTCCCAAGGAAAAAGTGTCCGAGGACCTATGGGCTATATCCAGGGGTAGAAGGAAGTGAAGGTGGTCTGTTTAGCCCAAACCCCTGCCTTCAATACCTGTGAAACCGACGTGTTCTTGTGGAATGCAAGGGTAGTAGGACCAGTGTAACCTCTGACTTTGTGAGATCTTGGATGAAAGGTACCAGTGTCGTCCCTCCTTCAGAGGTGTACGGCTTTACTGATCACTATCAGACAAGCAGTTTACTGCCTAACTACCTTGTTAATCTTCTATGACCAACTTTCAGCCTATGCTGAAAGTAATTCCTAATGTAAAGGACCAAGGGTTTGTATAGCATGTAGGAATAAGTCTAAATTCCAGGTTACTGAAGATATTAGTTTCATTTTCATTGTGTCCAAAGACTTGATCAAATCTGCAATATCTTGGTTTGTTGACAAGTCTATCCCTCTATGTTTAAAAACAGATGACAGAATTGACCTGTAGCCTTTAATAGTTTGTGTAGCTAATCCCTTTGTGGATCTCAAATATAAAAGAAAATCTGCAATTTCCATTATAGTGGTTTCAGAAGAGATATTATATTCTTGGCACCACATTCTGAAAACTGACCACTTTGCTTGATAAAGATCAGCTGAAGAATGGCACCTCCACTTTGCTATTGCTTCTGCAGCTCTTTTTGAAAACCCTTTCGCTCTGACAATCCTCCTGATAGTCTGAAGCCTGTCAGAGTGAGAGTGGATAATCCTTGATGGAATCAAAGGAAGTGTGACTGTTTGAGAAACCTTGTTCTTTGAGGTAACAGCCTAGGGTAATCCACAAGTAGATTGATTAAGTCTGGAAACCACTCTTACTGTGGCCATAGTAAGAACATCCAAATGGTTCCACCAATGTTTCATCACTGAAGTGAAAAATGATATTGTTATAATACAATAAAGTTTCATACATACTTACCTGGCAGATATATACATAGCTAAGACTCCGTCGTCCCCGACAGAAATTCAAATTTCGCGCCACTCGCTACAGGTAGGTCAGGTGATCTACCGGCCTGCCCTGGGCGGCAGGACTAGGAACCATTCCCGTTTTCTACTCATATATTTTCTCTTCCCCCTGTCTCCTTGCGGGGAGGCTGGGTGGGCCCTAATCGTATATATCTGCCAGGTAAGTATGTATTGAAACTTTATTGTATTATAACAATAACTCATTCATTTCATTACAATCAACTTACCTGTCAGATATATACATAGCTGATTGGCACCCTTCGTGAGGGTAAGAGACAGCTACTTCTGGAATAGACAGGTAAACAACATATGTTGTAGGTATAAATAAAAAACCTTGGTTCCTACCTGATAGGTGGTAAGACTTCGTGGGTGTTTCCCGTAGTCTGCATCCCTCAAGGAAACTTTAGCGAGATATGTGATCTATGGCCAAGAATTCTTGTGGGTCTGCCGAAGGGGTCTTATCCACTTACTCGGCAGAGCCTGAAAGGACTTTGTCAATGGGTGCTGATCCACTTATATGACAACACACCTTATTAAGGAGCACACAACCAATCCCGACCACCTGATCCTAACCACCTTGTTAGTATTAAAAATTGCTCCGAGTTATCCCCAAACTCTTCGCAACAACCGTAACTCAAACCAAATTGCACACGCACCCAACATAATTCTTTTTCAAAAAAAAATTTATTGATACTCATCTAATAAAAGATATCACAAGAGTTCCTTACTGAACGGAAGTGACTGCCGCCTGTGCGGCATCTGCACTTGTTCAGCAGAAAGTCTAGAACATATCTATTAGACTTATGTAGTAATTAAAGATTGGTGTTAGCTCCTGTACCCAGGATTGTGCCCGCAGACACAAAAGGACCTAAAGAAAAACATTTTTCATAGGTCACACGAACGTCCCTCAAATAGTGAGAAGCAAACACAGAATTACATCTCCAATATGTCGCTTCCAAGATATTCTTAAGTGACATATTTCTCTGAAAAGAGAGAGACGTAGCTACTGCTCTCAACTTCATGAGCTCTTACTCTCAGGAGTTTGAAAGAATCATCCGTGCAAGCCTTATGAGCGTCCGTAATGACGTTCCTGACAAAAAGGCTAAAGCATTCTTAGACATAGGTCTTGATGGATCCTTCACCGAGCACCAAAGACCTTGTCTAGAACCTCCCAACTGTTTTCTTTTTCTGTATGTAAAACTTTAACGCCCTTACTGGGCAAAGAGACCTCTCCGGTTCCTGCCGACGAGACCCGATAAGCCTTTTACTTCAAAGTTTTCTCGGCCAGGGATTCGAAGGATTTTCATTCTTCGCCAAGAATAATTCTTTGAAGGAACAGATGGCTGAATCTAGATTGAAACCCACTTTCTCACTAAGGGCGTGCAGCTCACTAACTCTTTTCGCCGTCGCCAGTGACAAAAGAAATAAACATTTTCTCGTTATGTCACGGAAACTAGGCCAAGTGCAGGGGTTCAAAATCTCTCTGATGACAAGAACTTAAGCACCACGTCTAGATTCCAGTTAGGGGGAGAAGTAATGTTAGACTTCTTGGTCTCAAAAGATCTAATCAGATCATGTAGATCTTTATCGTTCCCCAAATCTAGGCCTCTATTCCTAAAGACGGCCGATAGCATACTCCTATAGCCCTTTATCGTGGCTACGGAGAGACGCGATTCTTCTCTCAAAAATAACAGAAAATCAGCGATTTCTGTTACAGAGGTACTGGAGGAGGACAACTTCTTCGACTTACACCACCTTCTAAAAACTTCCCACTTCGATTGGTAAACACGGATAGTGGAATTTTTTGTCCGGGCTCTAGCGATCGAGCTTGCTGCTTTTCTAGAAAAGCCTCTCGCTCTGACAAGTCTTTCGATAGTCGAAAGGCAGTCAGAGCGAGAGCGGGGAGGTTTTGATGAAACCTCTCAAAGTGTGGTTGTCTGAGAAGATCCTTCCTTTGTGGAAGGGATCTGGGGAAGTCTACCATCCACTCCAGCACCTCTGGGAACCACTCTTGAGCTGGCCAAAAGGGGGCTATCAGGGTCATTCTTGTCCCCTTTGAAGTCACAAACTTCCTGAGCACTTGCCCCAGAATCTTGAATGGGGGAAATGCGTAAACGTCTACATCGAGACCAATCTAGCAGGAAGGCGTCTACTGTTAGAGCTCTGGGGTCTTCTACTACTTGAACAGAAGACTTCCAGTCTTTTTGAGAGGAACGTGGCAAAGAGGTCGACATGAGGAGTCCCCCAAAGAGACCAGAGATTCGGCAAAACTTCTGAGTGGAGGGTCCATTCGGTATGAAGGACCTGGTTCCTCCTGCTCAGCCTGTCTGCTCTCACGTTCCTTACTCCCTGAACAAACCTCGTCAACAGAGAGATGTTCCTTTGCGATGTCCCACACAGAGGTCTCTCGCGAGCTCGTACAGGGCATACGAGTGATACCTCCTTGCTTCGAATGTATGCAAGGGCGGTTGTATTGTCCGCATTCACTTGTACTATCTTGTTCCTCACTAAGGTTCGAAGCTCTTTAGGGCTAGGTGTACGACAAACAGCTCTTTGCAGTTTATGTGCCAGGACACTTGAAGAGCATTCCAAGTGCCTGACACCTCTCTCTTTCCCAAGGTGCTCCCCAACCTTTTTTCCGACGCGTCGGAAAACAATACAAGGTTTGGGTTCTGTGTTTCTAGGGAAGTACCCTTGCTTTTCTTCAGTGGGAGTACCCACCATTCTAAATGGCGTTTCATCAGAACTGGAATGGGAAAACTGTCCGAGAGAAGCCCTGTCTTCATGTTCCAAGATCTTCTGAGGAAGAACTGAAGCGGTCGGGAGATGAGTCCTTCCTAGGGAAAGGAAAGACTGTTCGAGCCGAGGAAAGAGTCCCCTCTAAGAGGAAAGACTGTGTCTGACGGCAGGAAAAGAGTAGCCTAATAGGCTTCACCATTCCCTCGCCGAAGTACGTTCCTTCTTAGGAAGAGAGAGACTTTTTCTAAACCTCTCGTTAGTCTCTCTTGAGAAGGAAATTCTCGAAAACCCCGAGAATCCATCTGAATCCCCAGATAGACCAAAGTTCTGGCTGGGGATCAGTTGGGACTTCTCGAGGTTCACGAGTAATCCTAAGGTCTTTATCAGGTTTAGTGTCACAGTCAGGAGTCCTCCAAACACTGTTTCTCTGACTTTGCTCTGATGAGCCAGTCGTCTAGGTACAGAGATATACTGATTCCTTTCAGGTGAAGCCATCTCGCCACATTTTTCATAAGGCTCGTGAAAACCTGAGGCGCCGTAGACAGGCCGAAACACAAGGCTCTGAATTGGAAGATCCTTCCCCCCGTCATGAAACGGAGGTACCTTCTTCGACGAAGAGGGATCGGACGTCAAATGGCATCCTGGAGATCCAGAGACACCATCCAATCCCCTTGGCGAAGAGCCGCAAGGATGATGCAGAGGTCTCCATGGAGAACTTCTGTTTCTGAACAAACTTGTTCAGAGCGCTGACATCCAGAACTGGTCTCCAGCCCCCCGAGGCTTTCGCAACCAAGAAAAAGACGATTGTAAAACCCTGGGGAGCTTTGATCCAGCACTAGCTCTATAGCTCTCTTGTCCCACATCTGATCCACCATTTGTTGAAGAGTATCTTTCAACACAGGGTCCTTGTAAATTGGCGGGGACAATTCCCGCGGAGTTGACGTCAGGGTGAGGATTGTCCAGGAAAGGAATGAGGTATCCCTTCTGTAGAACAGACATAGACCAAGCGTCTGTATCTATGAGAGTCCAGGCTTCCGCAAATCCCCGGAGCCTGGCACCTACTGGTGTTTGGAGGAGCGTCACTTCACTTTCCCTTTTAAAGGGACGGAAAGAGGCTCTACCTCTCTTCTCAGTCGCCTTTCTTTTAGCGGCAACTCTAGCGGGAGGGCCTCCTCGAAAAGGGCCAAACAGCGTAGACACACCTTTCTTGTCTCCCACCATCACTGGTCTCTTCTTCCTGGAAGATTGCAGGAGAAGATCCTGTTTGTTGCTTTCTCCGTCAGAGAACGGGAAATGTCCCATCATCCAACTGGGAAGGGAACAGAAAGTCACCCTGGGAGCGAATAACAAGGCTGCCCTTTGCGAATGGGATACCGCTTTTGTCAAGAAAGCGCTAAATACAGATCTCTTCTTCAAGAGACCTGCTCCAAATAAGGAAGAAAACTTCCCCTGAGCCATCCTGTACCGCCTTGTCAATACAGGACAAAATTGCAAGGAGTACGTCCGGATCGAGTCCTTCCGAGGCCATGAGCCTTCTTGGGACATCACCCCAAGGGACCAAATTCTAGGAAGTTGAAGATTCTAAAATGTGAAAAAGTCCCTTGAGGAGATGATCCAACTCTGAAAGACCCCAAGTAATCTTCGCAGTATGAAGGCTATGTCTCCTGGATGCATCTACCAGACTGGAAAAGTCAAGCTTCAGCCGAAGCTGGGAGAGTGAGTCCCATATTCTCCCCAGTCTGGTACCAAATACCTCTCTTGCCCTAAGTCTAGCGGGAGGCATGCAAAACACCGTCCTGACTAGCTCCTTCTTCCGGTTAGCTCCAGCTATCCAGCGACTGAAGAGCTCTCTTCATAGAAATCGTCGGTCTCATCTTCAAGAAAGCCGACAACTTCGGCGTCTTAGAGCATGAAAAAAAGTGAACGAGGCGAAGGAGGAGCAGCAGGATCAATGCATCTCCGTATTCCTGGAGGAGGAGAGCTGTCAAAACTTTGTAGTTAGACAGCCCTTCTCTGCCGTGAGTCTCATCTTCTGAGTCCTCTTCCAAAATCGGATCAGAAGGAGAAGTCACTTCCCGACCGTTCCGGGTCTTCCTGCCCAATAACTCTCTCTACGGGAGACAAACTCCTATAGGATAGGGGCTAAGAGAGTGTAAGCGCTTCCTCTGCTTGGCTCTGCTTTGGCTGGCTCCTCGCGCTTGGCTGGCTCCTCGCGCTTGGGGCTGGTCGCCTCGCGCCTGGCTGGCACCCTCGCGCCTGGCTGGCGCCTCAGCGCCTGGTCTGCGCCTCGCGCCTGGCTGGCCGCCTCGCGCCTGGCTGGCGCCTCGCGCCTGGCTGACTCCTCGCGCCTGCTGCGCTCGCGCCTGACTGATGCCTCGCGCCTCTGTAAAATCTTGCGCCTGACTGACGCCTCGCGCCTGGTTGGCGCCTCGCGCCTTTCTGGTGCCATATCCTTGTATGGATGATGCTTAGGTCTGGCGCCCTCGCGCCTGGCTGAATTCCTCCGCGGCCTGGCGTGCTTCCTTCGCCGCTCGGCTGAACGCTGCTGGGATCTGGGCAGACGCTATCACGTCTGGAAAAATCCTCACCCGGCCTGTAAAAGCGTTCTCGCTTAGTCTTCGGAGCGACTTTAATCCTATCAGACGCTTCTCGTCTGTAGAAACTTCGCGCTTGACTGGCGCCTCGCGCTTGTCTGGCGATTCAAAATCGTCCAAAGAGTCTCTATCAGAGTAGATCTCAAACGCCTCACGTCCCCACAGGAGCCTCACTCCTGGCGGGAGAAGGAAGACGAGACTTCTGACAGGAAGCCTCACGTCTTTCGTACGAGGGGGATCCTTCGAAAGGACTCCTACCAAGGCGGATAACTGTTCTTGCACAGCCAAAATGATCCTCTTGGAAGCCTCTCCGGCGTCTTCTTGAACGGGAGAGGGAGATCTCGAAGGAGTTTTGTCCAAACCATGGGACGTTCAAAACCCTCTTAGCCTTCTTGATCGAAGGAGGCGCTTCTTCCGAAAAGCGTTCGGGGCTAGAATCCAACACAGGATCTTTCCAGTGCCTTTTCAGGGCCTGGACAAGTCCGAATCCTCCACCCTCGTTTAGGAGAGGGAGAAGCGGACGAAGAGAAGCACTCTCTGAGGACGCTTTTCCTATAGCGGTCCTGATGTCGTTGTCTATTTACAGAGCCTGCTTGAAGGACGCCTGACCGGGGGGAATTCTCCACAACCTCCGTAGGCGGCTTTCGACTTTCCTTCTCCTCTGGGCTTGGGAGCTTGGAAGAGGTCTAGGCCTGGGAGCGTCGCAGAGACGGTCAGACGCCCCCTCCACAACACTGGGGACACTCACTTCACTATAATAGTCACTTTCACAATCCTTACCTTTCATGGCAGCCATTTTGGATTTCATCCTGTGAAGAGTAGCTTTCAGCTCAGCAATTTCCGAGGCCGAATCTGAATGTAAAGCCAGTGAGGGCCCTGATAGACAGAATTAGAATCAAATGCATAGTTCAGGGAAGAGTTAGAATCATTAAAAGGCTCAATAGGCCTTGTACTACTACCCGCAAATCTTAGATGCAGCCCTTCTGACTCTATCCCTTTCTAACTTCTTCAAGTAAGAAGTTAGAGTCTTCCATTCCTCAACATTCAACCTCTCACACTCATGACAGGTAGAAATAGAACAATCAAAACCTCTACATTTGCGACATACAGTGTGAGGATCAACCGAAGCCTTCGGTATCCTCACCTTGCAGCCTACATTCACACACACTCTCACACAACCACTTGAATCAGACATTCTTGAAGAAAAATCAAAAGCAAGTCCAAATCCAGTCCACAGTAGAGAATGCCAAAACAACGATCCAGGTACGTCACCAAAAGTCCACAAAAAGATGATCAATTGTCTAGAAAAGCGAATTCCAGTCAGGAGGTGGCAGCAACGATGTTGATACCACCGGCGACAGAAAATATATGAGTAGAAAACGGGAATGGTTCCTAGTCCTGCGCCCAGGGCATGGCCGGTAGATCACCTGACCTACCTGTAGCGAGTGGCGCGAAATTTGAATTTCTGTCGGGGACGACGGAGTCTTAGCTATGTATATATCTGACAGGTAAGTTGATTGTATGAAACTTACCTTTCCGACTTAGGCCTTGATTTTAAGTTGTTGCTAATCAAGGGCAATGCTGGAGGGCACCACAAGGATCTGTCTCATGATAGTGCGCAGATTGAATTCCTACCTCCCAACACCACTCCCCCTCATACAACCTATGGACCAAGGCATGATACGTGCATTCAAGGCCATCTACATATGTAACACTCTGCAACACCTGGTGAATGCAATGGATATGGTGGAGGGCTCCACATTAAAAGAATATTGGAAGATATTCACTATTGCATCATACCTTTTAATAATTCCAGTCTGCCTCCGAGACATGAAAAAAGAAACATTTGAATGCATGCTGGAAAAAGGCACTCTACAACTACAAGGGTTTTTGACGGAGGAATACATAATGGCAGCTGCAGCAAGGCTGTGAAACTGGCAAAAAAATTGACTTAGGGGTGAAGGATTTACAGATTGCACGGAAGCCAACAATCTCATTGATGCCAACTTTGACACCCTGACGGATGATGACTTGCTTGAGCTGACCAAGTCAGTGAGTGAGGAGGACAAAGAATCGGCAAGAGGATGACGAGGGTATTTCAACTGATCGTCTTGGGATACCCCTTAAGACAGAAAAGGAAGTGCTAGCCCATATAGAAGAGTGGAATCCACAATTTGAACGTGCTCTGAAGGTGAAAAATGCCATAGAATTAGCCATGGAGACATACAGAACCTGCTACCAAACCATGAAAAAACAGCAGCAGCAGAGCAAAATAACTTGGTTCTTCATTCCAAAATCCAAACCTTTGCAAGAACCCCCACTCAAAGAAGCCCCGGCAGAAGGATCTGTAGCAGCCCTAGCAGAAGAGTTTCCTCTATCGGAAGAGGAGGACTCTGAGGAGCTGTAACTCCTCTAGTATGCTGTGCAGTCGTCTTCATTGTCATTCATTGTATTGCACAGCTAATTCACTATCATCTTCAAATCAACATTCATCACTGATGAGTACCCGTATTTACTTTTTTTTATTTATAGTCCAATACATTTTTAATGTCCATAAAGTACGTATGTACGTCTCTCTCTCTCTCTCTCTCATCTCCTCCATTCTCTGCTTCTCATCTCTCTCTCGTCTCTCTCATCTCTGCTCTCTCTCTCTCTCTCATAGTTAGCCCTCACACTAGTTTTGAAATCGATTGAATTTTACCTTCATCCTCTGCAAACATTACATAAATGTTTTCTCTATTTTATTGAATTGTGTACCTTCATTATGACATACTTATGAAGTTTATCTATTGATGCAAAGAAAACGTCTTTTACTCTGAGGGAAAAAGAAAACAGCATCCCATGAATTAAGGGTAACATTAGTATAGTGCATACAAAAATGTATATGTACGTACATAGTTTGAATTTTGGCCTAGCCTAACTCCTTTCTTTCTCTATAAAAATGAATAATCTACCCACCTGTACGCTTTCTCCAACTCCAGTACACTCCAGAAATCACCATAAAACACCAGCACCACAAGACTTACGACCCAAAAACAACTCCTACCAGACAGAGAGCTCTCCCCTACCAACCACACACCACCAACAACGTGCTTTCTACTCCCCGTGTATTGTTTACATCCTGCCGACGCCGCCGCCATCTTGTCTATGACGTCACAGCCTATGACGTACACAACACAACTTAAATACATCAACAGACACCTTCTAGAATCTACCACATGTGTCTATATATAGGACACCCACCATATTTCAACAATGCATAAAATACCCATAACAATTATACAATATATAATCACACTTATCTATACCCATAACAATTTACAATATATAATCACACTTATCTCTTTCCCTCCCCTCCGACTGTTTCCTAACCTAGTATTCCCCTCTTAATTTCCTTCGTCCTCCAACTCTTTACCCTCTACATAATTTCTAATACATTCCCCTGAAACTCCTGCTTTAGTTAATACATCAGCCACTTGCTCCTTTCCTTTTATCCATCTCACCTCCTTTATTTCCCCGGATTCAATGGTTCCTTATTGCAGCAATATCTATTTTTAATCTCTTGCTACTTACACCAGTGCTCGATTTGATGGCGGTCATTAGTGTTTTACTATCAGTGTTAACCAAGGCTTCTAATTTCTCCCTCCTACTACCTCTTCCCACAAATGCTTGAAATATCAATCCTTCTACAGCTTCCCCCCCAACACTAGGGCTTCAGCCTCAATGGTGGATTTTGCCACTCTCCTGGATTTCCTAGACTTCCACCATATGGGACTTCTCCTCTTCCCATCTGTCAAGAAATAATATAACCCAGTTGAGTATGGCCATCTTCTATGTTTCCAAATGAAGCGTCTGCATAGGCTTCCCTCAATAAAACCCTTTCTTCTTCCATCTCACTTATTGTAACTTCGCCCATCATGCTCTTAGTTTTTCTCACAATTTTAATAAGTTTCTTCATATCCTGAGTTGTTTCCTTCTTTAAATGCTTTACTTAATTCGCTAATATCATATGATATTTCTGGCATCGTGTGTAGTGATACCAATTCAGCTGTCCTACCACTGATCTGTAACTCTGTTAACTCTTTTTGTTCTAGCACTCTATACCCGTATATCTTCTAGCCTCTGGTTCTCTTATGGAATTTATATACTGCCACTGATTAAGGGAAAATCTATTCTCCTTCTGCTCTATTACTACTCCTATATACTTGAACCTTTTACTCTCTTGTTCTCCTACTTGCAATTTCCCTTTCAATCTCCCAATCGTTTCCTTTAAGAATCCTTCAGTTCCTCGTAGCAAAAATCATCTACGTGTGTACACAAAATGCCTTCCAATTTATTGTTCTTCCAAAACCAAAAGAATATATTAGGTTCTAGTCTACTTCTCTCACCTTGAAGCTCCTTCACTACTTTCACCACTTTACAATACCATGCTTTTGCTGCATCCTTGAGCCCATAGACTGTTTTCTTCAACTTCCATAATCCCCTCCAACCATCTTCCCTTGGTGGCTTCAAGTACACTTCTCTTTGTATCTCGTCACTTGTAAATATGCAGTTTGACATCCAATGTATAACAATTCCAATTTTTCACCTTTATTATGGTTAGACAGAATTTTAAAATTTCAGCATGCATGTGGGAGCATCCTTTTCCACTCAGCCATTTCTTCTTCAAACCCTCTAGCTACCAATCTTGCTTTACATATCCTTTCCCCCCCTTTTATCTTTTCAGTACTATCCATCTTGTAGATATAGCTTTTGTCCAACATCATTTACCTCCTCATATACCTGGTTATCTCTCCAACTTAGAAGTTCTTTTTCTTTAGCTTCCATTATGCTTCTATTTTCAAATCCCAGCAACACCTCCTCTTCATCTTCAATTTTTTCTACCTGACTATAATCCCTCAAGTTAACCCACCCTTTGTCACCTGACTGTGAGTCTCGTATATTGTACGAATCAGCCCATGCTTGGCTTGATCTTTTTCCTGCAAGACCTAAAATAGTCCATTCTTCTACTTGTCCTGTATCATTGTTTATAGCCCTAACTCTATTTCCCTTTTTGAATTTTGGTATCTCTTCCATTAACTCGCTTTCTATTGACCCACTTTGCCCGTTATCTTCCACTGTTTCCTCTATCACCTCTCTTTCTATAGTCTCTTCTGTGTCTGCATTCCTTCTCTCACCCATTATCTCTCTCCTTCCAGCCAATCTACTTTCCCTTCATTTGGGCCATCTGACCTACCTTTCACCCCATGGGATTTATCTATTCTAGCCGATATCTCTTCTGTATCTGGTGATCGTCGTTGAATCCTTGTCACATGTATCCTAGCTACTTCTCTTAAAGAATCCCCATGTTTGACTATTATTGTTTTCCCCGATACTCCCACTACCTGAGCAGGTCCTCTCCATTCATTTTCATTTTCCCTCTTATAGAATACCTCATCTCCTACCACTGCTTCTTCAATTTATGTTCTCTGATGTTTTTGTTTAGCGCTATTCTTATTTTATTACAGGACTCATTTTTTATAAATGCTTCTCTGGCCTTGTGCATTGCATTCAGTGTGTCCTTACCATACCCTCTTCCATCCCTTTTTCTCTGCTTGCAGGACTAGAACTTTCTTCTCCTATTAGGTTAGGCAGTGAAGGGTTTTTTCCAAATACTAATTGGTTGGGAGAGAAACCTCCATTATTCATTAAACAGTTCCTAGCACTCACTACCCATTTCAAAGCTAGGGACCAATCTACTTCCTCTTCCTCCATCATCTTCCTTACACTTCCCTTGATCATGCTACGGTCTTTTCACATAATCCGTTGCTCCACGGAGATTCTGATGCTGTGGCTAATACGTTTAATATTCCATTTTTCTGCCATCCTCCTTACGTTTTTGTTTTTCATTTTTGAAATTGTTCCCCCCATTATCTGACAATATTTTGGAGGGTGCTCCAAATATAGCAAACCAGCACTCAAAAAGTATCTTTATTATAGTTTCTGGTTTCTTATCTTTTATCCATATCCACTATTACCAAGAACTTTCTCTCTTCTATCTCTCCCACATCCATCGCTACGACTTCATTGCAACGGTTTTACTACATCCAAGAAAAGCCTACTATACCGGTTTGGCGGGGTTTTTTTCTTTGTGTATTTTTTACAACCTCACATTTTTAATCAGTTCCGTTAGTAACTTTCTTATTTCCTCTTTTTCTTTTTCGATTAACCCATTACTCCATTGTGCTTCCTCTGTTAGCTTCCATATTTTATCTCCACTTCCATGACCAAACTGTAAATGTAATTTCTTCATTGTGTTCTTAATTTCCCTCGGATTCTTTCCCTTCCAACCCTCCAGTAATAATTCTTCTACCTTCCTCCTCCTTATAGGCACTCTTAATGACCCTGTTCGTCTTCTCTTAACTCTACTTTCATTCCCCCTAATACTTCTACTATGACACAATTTTCTTTTCAAAATTTAGGGTCATACCCATTTTACTCATGGTTTTGCTTACCTATCAGCCAGGGTATATCACCTTGCAGAATTTCCGTCTTCAAATAAAACTTCTGTTTTTTAGTATCACAGGTATTTCTATTATTCCTCTGGACTTATAAGATGTCTCACCAAAATTAAACACTTTATTAGAACTCTGTCCCTATCTATTGTCCCTCATTCTCCTCAACTCTTCCTGACTCCAAATCCATGACAATACGTGCTAGCACAATTCCCCGCAAACTGTTGATTTACACCCTGTGTCCAATTGCATCAACAACCTCCCCATGATGCTTCCACTATTTTATTAACTTCTCCTACATAAACCTCTTCTTCTTCTGTCCCCATTTTCTGTTTTTACCTTATTTTCTTCTAGTCTTGTTTCAGTTTTCTTCCTATTATGAAAATTCTGAGACAATCCCCTAGACCCAATGCCATTCTGAGCTGCATATTGCACATACTGTTACCTTCCCTTCTTTGTTTATAGGATTTCTACCACCCCTTCCTCGGTTCCATCTTTTTTCCCCATATCTTTTTTGGTTTTTCCCTCGATCTCCCCAGAAATGGCATTGCCTTCTGACGAACCCCACCATTCCCGTTTCCTCTTTAGTCCCTAATCCCTCAAATAGTCTTTTCATTGTTTGCGACACTGTTCCCCGTTAAACTCTAGCTTTCTTGCCCACAAGCCGATAATACCATTTGTTTTTTGATTTTCCGTGAGTTTGCTTGCTCTATTACATGATACCCCTTGACTTCGCCTTCAAGCGCGCCTTTCCCCATTGCTCTTTCACACTCAGATGCTGCCTTCTCGTATCTAATTAAATAGTCCGCCATATTTTCACTAGATTCTCTTCTTATTAGAAGGTATCTTTTTATTCTACCGTATTCTCCATTACCGAGTCTTTTAGATAGGCTTTATCTAGTTTCTCTAGGAGGTTAACTTTGGACCCTCTGTACCAGTAAGTTTATCTTTATCTAATGCTTCCACTAGCTCTCGGGCTTTCCCTTTTAAGCTCATTCTCATTTCTATCGCCGGGTATTTTTGTATCTTCTCCATACAACAATAGCCAATCTTCGGCTTGACCTTTCCATTCTTTGTATTCTTCTTGTATCCCGCTAAACCTAGGACATTCCCTTCTCCATCTAGTAGTCTCCCTTTGTTCACTGTCGGATCCAGGCATCTTTGATCAACCACGCTCTGCTACCAGTTTGAATTTTGGCCTAGCCTAACTCCTTTCTTTCTCTATAAAAATGAATAATCTACCCACCTGTACGCTTTCTCCAACTCCAGTACACTCCAGAAATCACCATAAAACACCACAGCACCACAAAGACTTAAACGACCAAAAAAACACTCCTACCAGACAGAGAGCTCTCCCCTACCAACCACACACACCACACGTGCTTTCTACTCCCCGTGTTATTGTTTACATCCTGCCGACGCCGCCGCCATCTTGTCTATGACGTCACAGCCTATGGACGTCACAACACAACTTAAATACATCAACAGACACCTTCTAGAATCTACCACATGTCTATATATAGGACCACCCACCATATTTCAACAATGCATAAAATACCCATAACAATTATACAATATATAATCACACTTATCTATACCCATAACAATTATACAATATATATCACATAGTAGTTACCTTAACTATTTTTATGCCAACCATTTATTTCTTTTTTAAGGGTAATGTATTAAACTAACTTTTAAATCAAATTACAGTAACTTTAATTTCATTTAAAAGTTAGCTTAATACTTAAGGAGCATGATTAGGGTTATATTTAGTGTTCAAACTCTAGAAGCAAGCATTTATTAGCATTTTCAAAGACAGAGCCAAATTTAAGCAAAACTTCCCCTTGTGCGAGGGGAGTCAGCAACTCCTCCATGTGTGCGGCCCATCCCTCGGTCGACATATGAGAACAGAAGCATGTCCAGAGGGGGAGTGCGAAGATCAGCTCCTATTAAGAGGTTCCTGTCATCGAGCCACCAGTTCAAATCCTCTCTCACCTCCTGTGAGAGGGGGACAAGAGCGGATTGAGGGTCGCAGGACTGAAACCAATACTCCCTCAGTCTCCACTGGAGAGACTAAAGGTGATACTGCCCATGAGGGACCAACTTTTCCCATGATGACAGGTGACAGATCACGACTTGCCATTGCCGAGCACACTGCTCCTGTTGAGACAGGAACAGCTGAGCCGCCTCTCTGAACCTGCTAATACGAGAGTATGAGGGGATGACTCTTGCTGCTACCATGTCTGTCAGCAAGCCCAGGTACTTCGTCCTCTGCTTCGGCTTGAGATTGGACTTCTCGAGATTTATCCCGATCCCTAGATCGCGACAAAACTTTAGGAGTCAATCCCTGTCCTGAAGCAACTGTGAGCTCCTAGAGCTTGCCAGGACCAACCAATCATCGAGATACATCAATAGACATATCCCACCCGAGAATTGAAACCCGGGTGAACACTCGTGAAACACCTGGGGAGCAGCTAAGAGCCCAAAACAGATTGCCCTGAATTGGTACACCGCCTCCCCGAGGAAGAAGCAGAGGTACATACTTGCAGGATGACCGATGGATGGGTATCTGGAAATGTGTATCCTTCAAGTCCATCTTGAACCAAGTCGCAAACAAATTGGTTCAGGGGAGAAAAATCTATGAATGGTCTCCAGCCTCCCAAGTCTACTCTACGAGAAAGACTCGGCTGTTAAGCCCTCAGGACTAGCCCAACACAACTTCTACAGCACCACTGATCGGCATCTTCTGCACTTCTTGCAATAGTGCTTGATACTTCGATGATCCTATGAGGTATGATTGCAAATGGACCAAGTAGTTGATGAAGGATGGCAGACTTGAAGGGAAGTAGATATCCCTCCTGAAAGACGTCTACTACCCAGGTCTCTGCTCCATATCGCTGCCAGGTTGCCCAATGGCTCGATAGGCAACCCCCAGCCAATGGCAGCAGCTGGAAGGGAACATCACCCCGAGCCTTTCTCCTTCTTCTTTCCCTTAAACCCCTTTCCTGAAGGCAAGGAGGACTGAAAGGAACGCAACTGCGCAACCTTCAATGGTAAAGAAGAAGGCTGGGTCGTTCCATGGGCACCCTTGGAAGAGGAGGACTTCTTAGGGGCCAAAAAAGAGCTAGCTAGACTTGAAGGTCTAGCTGCAGCGGAGTGCAAAGACCAAGAGGTCTTCACCATTGCCTGATGGACAAGGCGGTCTTAATAGTCATCTGGGCGCTTGTTTACTGCAGCACCTACCTGCTCTCTGCTGAAGAGAGAGGCAAAGCCCAGCAAAGGTCCATTGCAAAGGGCCATGACTGACTTAGGACCGAGAGACCTGGCTATGCGAGAGAGAACAGTGTCCCTTCTCTTGAGCACCAGGTTAGCCCACATGTTTGCCATCTGGTGGACCAGGTAGGAAACAGTCCTACCTCCAGACTGGCACAGTCTCCGGAAGGCTAACTCTTCTCCTGGGACAATAGCTCCGGAAGAAGCAGCAACCTTAGACGCATGAATAACCACAGGTCTAGCAGGAGGCTTCCAGGAGAGCTGCCATGTTGGTAGCCTCTAGGGTTGCCGTCTCTTGCTGAGAGAGGGATACACTCTCTGCGGTAAGCCGCTGCAGCGACAGATCGGGACCAAAACAAACCAGGTCTGGGTCAACCTGTTTAGTTAGTAAAGGCCTCCCCAAGGGCATGTAAAAACACCTCTGATGAAGTAGAGGAGGAAGAAGCAGCTTGTCTGACCGTTTGGACTGAAGAGAATTCTCCTGCTCTGAGACCAGATTGTTCACCTGGCCCAATACTCTGTCACCAAGCTAAGACCATGACACCCAAGTCGAAACCTTGGATTCCTTCTTAAGACCCCAAAAAGATTCAAGATGAGATGGGTAGTCTACCGAAGAAGAGGCCGTGGTTGCTTCCCTGAGATCAGTGTACTGGCGAATCAGCACTATGATCTCACTAAGGTCCCTCTGTATCTCTGGGGTGTCCGAGTCTCTGAGCAATGGGCCCTCAAGCCCTTTGAGAGAACAGTCCTCCCATCTACTCTCCAAGGAGGGGGAACCTTGCCAGACCCCCTTCATCCTTCCTCAATGACACAGGCGTATGTTCTGTGAGGCACTAAAACCCCTCCAGGAACATATGCCCCCATTGCTGAACTTTGCGGAGCACACCCTGCAGAATTCCTCCTATCCACCTCACTCCTCCACGTATATCCTGAGGAAGTAGAGGGAATAGGAGAGGAGGATTGGATGCTGCTCTCATTCATCCTACCAGCAGCGCTGCTAGGAGAAATGAGCCGTGTGCAATCTTCAACCCCCAGTGATGAAGGCAGCATGGGTCTAGGAGAGCACGGTTGCCTCAGTGAGACACTTTCCAGTGCAGAGGTTCTGGCTACACAGCTGACGAGCCCAGTCTCGTCGTACTCTGTTACTCACGCAACCGTGGGCAGGAGTAAGGCGAGGCCACGAGGCCAACAGGTTGGTGAGAACATGCACTGTCCTCATGACACATCACAGTCCTCCTTGAGGCCAAAACCTTGAGGTGAAGAGGACTGCACAGGGGACCTTCTCTTAGCTCCTCTCAATGCCTTGTCCCAAGAGACAGTGACATCTTACCTGGCACCTGACGAAGAGCCAGGCTTGGCTTCCATAGGTGGGACTGGGTAACTAACGTGGCTTGGTTCCTTCTCTCATCCTGTGCCACTGTTACAACGGTGAGGGGTCTCTCCATTACAGACAGTGGACGCGTGGGCCCCTTGTAAGGCTGCGCACTCAGGGAGACTCACAAACAAGTGTAAGTGTTACATAATAAAAATATGGAATAATAGTCCATATACATAAAAGGCTTATATTAAAGAGGTCACCATTATTGCTTGCAGGAATGTGATCAGACTAGAGACGCTAAGATAACATGCCGTCACCTGTAGTCATTCAATTGTTTATAAACATTAGTCCAAGCTCCCTGCTTGAGACAACTACCGCCTACGTGATCTGTAGCGTGTCTCATTTTGATTGTGTGTTCGTATGAAACTATGTCATTTGTATGTATGTTCATATGTTCGAACTACTGTCTGTTCCTTCATAACTTGTAACATAGATGGTAGACGGGGAGAACAGAGTTAGCTATCGTCATTAGAAGACCTGTACCTCTTTACCTAAGCTTTATCATGTAGAGGAATAGGATTAGCCATCATCATTGGCAGAAGCGATCAAGCTATCGTTATTAGAAGACTTGTACAATCATATCTGATCTTCAGCATGTAAAACTTCAGAAGAATACATATATTTTTATATTTCGTGTTTTCTACAAGAACCTCCTCACCATGAGTTTAACACATCGTCGTAATAACTAACAAGATAATACCGACTTCGTAAATGATCTACAAACCCCCAGACACTCCATTGAAGATGGAAGTGCAATACCAACCGACTTAGCGTAAGATTATCGCTAGTCTAACATTACCTCATAGGGCGCCTTATCATACAAGGCACAAGCCCTAATATTGGTGGCCAGCGTACCAGACGAACTCTACAACGTCCTACGAAGAAAAACCAGAATAATAAATAATGTATCATAAGAAGTCAACGACGACGGAAGCAGCAGATTCTTCAAGCAACCTAGTATCATCGTTAGTGAGCGACTTCAGAAAACAATAAGAACTCTTCAACGACGACGAAAGCAACAGATTCTTCAACCAACTTAGTATCATCGTTTAGTGAATAACTTCAAGAAACAAAACCGCGTGTCTTTTTCCTACGGCACGCAAGCTTCGTCTCTCATTAGAATCATTCAAGAAAACATCGTTAGTGAGCGTTTCCGGCACTCCAAGAAACAAACCGAACGCGTCTGCAGCATCGGATCTTTCAAGGGCTCGAATCATCGAAACAACGCGCACGGGGGAAACTGAAGCCAAACCAGGTCATCCGCTAAATAGAGAAGGAGGACCAAGGCAGTGTGTCGTTATCGGAACACCGTGACTTCCCACAAAAGCAAGCTAAGTACAATTTTTTATTCATTTGGAGTAACTTTGAGTGTTTCCTTTGCAGGTCGAATTTCGTTATTCCTGTGGCTGAAGTTACGAGACATTCTTAATCTTAACTTTTTTACAGAAATTATCTACATCATTGAGATTTCGCTACTGCGAGTTTTTTATCTTTGAGTGTCTGTTTCCAGAAGTTCTACTGAAATATCATAATCATATACTATGTTAATTTTATCATTTTGGGTGATTATTAATCCCTTACGTAACAAATCATATTAAACAGTGAATATGCGTTTACGCAGTGGACGTCTGTATTTATACAGATGCATGGATAGGGTCGTTAAGCACTGTAGTGATTAGAAAACACACAAAAAAACAAGTGGAACACCCGTACAAATCTATATAAATTAGAGGTAACACTATTTCGGGTCATGACAATAAATGCTCCTTTGCAAAGTCCCGCTCGCAGTTTTAGCCTTGAGTTTTTTGAGTTATATAAAATATCGAACCTCAATGACTCAACTTAACTTTAAAAATATGGCTGGATTGCAAGGAATAACATGTCTGTAAAAAACTTTCATCAGGCTAAATGCGCTGACCAGGATCCCTCACTATTTCAAATTTTAGCAAAGAATGAAGTACAAACAGTTAATATTGAATGCAGTAGTGATAACTTGTCTTATTAGTAATCGCTCAGTTCCTAATAGTTCGTCATTCATTGCTTTATACGTAACCAGCAACATAATGCTAAAAAACACACAATACGTTGCGATGGTAATAAAGAGAAGGATCTTAATTATTACAAAAAGAAATAGAAACAGTAGCCCGTTCAGAATCAAACAAGCAAACTCGGTGACTGTGTCACCTAGTCAAGCGGTCAAGGTCAGTAAAAAAACTGCCAAAGTGTTCAAAGCATAGCAAATTCCATACAATAAGCGACTCTAGCAGAGTGGGGAAAAGCGATGTTGGTTCATACATGCCAATATCTTTTTGAATTAAAAAAGATTTTTTCCTATGAAACACACGGCCGTATAAAGTAATCAGAGCAGGTTTTCGTTTTTTTTAATACGTAAGTTATTATAAGTAGTGGTGGATAAAGCCCGACTGTACGCGCCGTAAAAATTAGAATATCTTGTTTTATTTCTTTAGTACACGTAATATCCTGTATTTGCGGACTCACCGTCTGTTGTTCGAACTTCCCTAATGAGAAGTCCGGATAAGCGAGCGCTTACAGATACCTCTATAGTTATAAAAAACGTTGATCTGTATGTAGTGTAATTGTAAGATCCATCTAGGGGTATACAAAATATTATCTTACATCCTGCAAAATAAGGCGTGTTTATCAAAGGAAAATCCTATAAACCTTCAAACATATTGAAATCCGTTTGAACAAAAAGAGACAGTTAATCAAATAATAACTTATATAAAGGAACTATACATTTGTCTATAAATCGTAACATTGTTCACATGACCCAACAGAATACTCCCACAACCGCAGTCGTAGTTTGCACGCAAATCTCGAGAGCATGCACCCTCGAATGTCTTAGTGCGTGTAAAAAGACTTTGCTGGGAAATGAAATTTTAATCCTTCCCGACACTCTGAAATATAACGATTTCCGCGAACAAAGCCCTAGACACGGTTGACACAGCAACAAGTTAATCTAGTGATCCACAAACGTATACATATCGTGGATACGGAAGTTATAAATATCGCATTTTTTATTGTTGCTAATTTTTAATCACGCCCAACCAGTCGTGGATGAATCTCTCTGATAATCTATCTAAAGTAATATCCGTAAAGTCATTCAAGCAGAGGTGATTCAGCAGAATTTTTTTTTATCTTCTACCTGAATACCAGGAAGTTTCTCCACTAGCGAGTGATCTCTGGGAGAAAACGGATGTCATTGAAAACAAAATACGGTCTAAGGACAAACATAAAGCTATATACGTACCTTCGCATAGACTCTCAATGAAATTTCAAAATAGAGATAAATGATGAAGTTGAAAAATGTTAGTAATAGGAGTCATTAGGAAATCAAATAAGCCCATATAATTTTTCCCTCAAAAGTCATGCCATAAAAGATCGGACTTGGCGTATCTGCGTAGATTTCTGTCGCTTAAACAAGGAAACGACTCCCGATAGTTTCCAGTGCCATGTACCAACGACATCTTATCTCTGTTAGGTTAGAATAAATTTTTCACCAGCTTGGACTTACTTAAATGCTTTTACCAGATACCATTACCTAAGTGATTGTACCTCATACACCGTTTTCAGCACACTCAGGGGACATTATCAATTTTTACGTATGCCTCCGGCTTACGTTGCGCCCCAATTACAATATAGTGTTTGGAGACTTTTAGGGGATACCCTACATGCCTATTGGTTGGTCTTATAATCTTTTCTAATACCTTAGAAGTACATTCACATAAACTAGAGCTAGTGCTACAGAGACAAAGACAAATAATCTCAGAGTAAAATATCTAAATGTGAGTTTTAAAAAAAACCGAACATGTTTATCTAGGTTTTATGTGTCTAGTCAAGGTCTTAAAGTAGTCCATGGTAAGGTGCCGGCTATTCATAACTTTCCGGTACTATTAACGTAAAAGGGGGATACAGCACTTTTGCGCTGTAGTGGGTATTACAATCGTATGCAAATATGTAACTCTTCAATCATGACAGCTCCTTTAACAGATCTTACGAAGAAGAGCGTAGATTGATTATGGTCTAAAAAGCATCAACAGGCGTTCGATATCTTAAAAGCGGAATAATGCAGCTTACCTAACTTAAAAATCCCTGATTTAAATAAGGAATTTTTTTTTTTTTTATTGCAACAGACGCCTCAGACCAAGGGTAAGAGGGATACTACTTCAGCAATATGATAAACAGTTCTTTCCTATAGCTTTTTTATTCACGTAAACTAAAGCCCTCTGAAAGTAAATATGCAGTAATAAGCAAGGAAGGGCTAGGTATCTTTAACTCACTAGTACATTTTAAGTTCATAATCTATGGCTATCCTGATAAAGTCCTTACTGAACATGAGTCCTTTACCGAGTTTTTCAAAGGCTTTAATCACAGTCCAAAAGGAACTCGGTGACAAATGATCATTCAGGTCTTTGGAGCCAAGATAAGATATCTACCTGGGAAAGCAAATATCATAGCTGACGCATTATAGCTGACACTAGACCCCTGGGACAGAGTCACGGTTCCCACTCCCGAAGGAGCAGGTGAGCCAACGATAGATGTAGTGGAGGCGGCTACAGCATGTGTTACAGCAGTGCTGGCACTAGTACTATTTAGGTGTGCCAGCAATGCATCCACAGACAGTGGCCCCACCAGGACAAGCGAACCCCACACCTGATCCAATCTGTACACCTCACCTGCGAAGGACAAATCAGGTTAATGGGAGAGGTAACCCCTTGCCTGAGACCCTCAGAGGAGCGTTCCCTTGGTCCACAGGCCCCCTTGTTCTTCCACCCCTGACAAGTTGGAAGAGGAAGACGAAGTAGTGGATTCCCCAAAAGGGGAGGCAGCGAGTACATGATGATTGCCTGGAAAGAGGTAGGAAGACAACAGATTAACTAACAAGGGCATGGTTGGTGGCATGTTACCCCCAACCACAGGCAAAGGCATCTTCCTATGATGGCACCTCCTCCCGGCAAACCTCACCCACTGCGCTGTAAACAAATCACAACACTCAGCACAGTGATTATTAACATCACACTCACATCTTCAGCATGAAGAACACAGAACGTGAGGCCCAACATCCACAGAAGAGTGGAAGCTACCTCACTTCCCTTTCTGCATCCTGGGGCACTGCCGGCTGGGGCGGACTTAAGCGATTGTGATTCTTGGGTTTGCATTTTAATAAAGATATTACAATCAAACTCACAAAGAACACAACCATGAACATACAACACAGAACAAGGAAAAATCTCACTGGGACTGAGAAGAAATCATCTTGGAAACAGTCGGACAGAGAACGAAGAAACACGCCTTTCCCTGACGACAGCCAAAAGCAAATTGGACCAGTAATTAACTACCAAACCACCTTGTTTTAAGATTTCATTGGCCATGACCAGGCTACTCCTTAAGCAATTCCTATAGTAAAGGATAGATGGTTTGTATATCGTGTAGGAACAAATACGTCTTCACCAGAAGACAGCCAAAAGGAAAGAGGAGTGTTTACATCTGGGAAGGTGGGTCTCCCCACCTACTGGATGGTAGTTACTGCCTAACCACCTTGTACATGAGTTTTAATGGCCATATTCTAGCTTCACCATAACATATTCCTACTGTAAAGGACCAAGGGTTTGTATAAACAAACTGTTTGAATAAACAAACTGTTTATTCTCTATATAAGGGATTTTTTTTTATTTTTGGGTGTCTGGAATGCATCAATTGGATATACATTACATATTCCTTATGGGAATTATTGTTTCGGTTACATACGAAAACCAAGGTTCCACTTAGTAGTGTTAGACCTATACTGATTGACTGATATGTCCATCTCAATGACACAAAGATCATAAGTATGTATATGACACAAAGATCATAAGTATGTATAATTTCACAGACCTTGGACTTCACAACAGCTGGAACATCTGTAAATGAGGTCTAATCTATTAGTTATTTAACAAACTACACTCCACACTTACCTTCCCATCTAGTTTTGGCATAGAACCAACAGCATCAGCCATTTTTTTCCCTAAGGTTGGCATGGTGCGAAGAACGAAACGAGCCCCAAATCCAATAGTTGCTAGGCCAAGCCCAGCAATTATCATACCACTAGCCTGAAATGAAAAAGATAATATCTATTGTTAAAAGAAAGGATATTTATTCCACATTTTTAAATAATTTATATCATGGTCTTCCTAATAATGTACAGGCATACCTTTTCTAAAGTTCAGTTACAATGAAAAAGTGACCAACGATACAATAAGACTTTTTATGAAGAATCTGTAAGGGGAAATGTTAGAAGGGATTAAGAAAAGGCCAAATTTAGCAAAGAAAAGATACCACATTCTGGTTTCCAAAAAAAGTGTTGAGTGTGTTGTAAGTTATTGAAGTGATAGAACTGAACTCAAGCCCAGAAAGTTTGAGTGATCCATTTCCAGAAATACAGCAGAGAGTAACTGAAGGTGAATCTGAACAACAGAGACCGTGGAACAGAAGGCAAGGTCCAGTGATAGAGTATGAATGGATAGCAAAAAGAGGTTTCTAGTGCGAGAAGGGTAAAGAAGTTTACCTTCTCTGGTAAGGAATAATGGTAGGTTTGTTTTTGTAGAAAGTTTCATGGGTTTGTATAGAAGAGTCTAACATCTCAATATTTTAAAAGTTTTATTGTATATATATATATATTTTTTTTTCCTTTTTTATTTTTTGTTATTTCTATTTTTTTTTTTTTCTTGTTATAGGAGTGAAACTTCTCCCTCCTCCTATGCATGGTTAGTCCATTGGGTCAGCAATTGGGTGGTCAGGAAGCCCAGCGACTTGCCCCCCCGACAGAACCAGCTCCTTGAAGGCAGCCAACTCGTTCTCATCCTGAAGGTCGTGCTCTGTCACAAAGCTGGCGACTGCGCCCATCCAGTGATCCAGCCAGGAGGCGACGTGGATGGAGGTCCACGCCGTGGATATCATGGCCATGGCCTCCTGCTGAGAGGAGATGGGGCCTGCCAACAGCTTCTCTCCCGAAAAACCCAGAAAGAGGGGCCGTGAGAGGGCCCTCTACCGACTTCAGAGCCAGGTACATACCCTCAGTAGAGTACAACCTCCTCAGCCCAGCTTTGGCAGCCAGAAGGAGCTTCAGAGAGCCCAGGGCTCTCAGGGAGTTCTTGGGCCCTGCCACAACCTCCTCCACCTGTGCAAGTGCTCGGCCGAGTATGGAGCCTTGGGAAGGGACAGAGAAGGTTTGGACTCTACCTGCCCTCCAAAGAGACGGTCTACTAGTAGCCAAGACCCTCCTAGAGTCTGGGGGAGCGCCAACCCGTTCTTCACTCGGATCACCCCGAGCACCCTACGGAACACAGAACCCTCGTCCGTGGTACCTTGGACCTCCAGGGGGCTCTGCAGACAGACTGGCTTGAGTGAAGGCATCCTCTTTGAAGTCTTCCCTCAACATGTATGGGCCCGCCACCGGTTGTGGGGACAGGGGAGGGGAGGGCTGCTGGGTCGAACCAGAGCCATCTACCGCGAACTGCGACACCCCGGGGGTGGGGCCACTATGGGCCACCCTCCAGACGAGGGGGGAGCCCCGCCGGGGAGTGCTGAGGTGGAGCGCTCCGCTCCACCCACATGTCGGGTGGAAGCAGAGGTCCTGAACAGGACGGAGCCCGGCCGACCAGAGCAGGGGAACCTGGGACCACCGGAGCCAGCACAGGATCCATCAGAGGTGCAGGGGGACAACCCCAGGAGGAGGGGAGGCCCCTTTGCAGGGGGACTTCGAGGGAGCAGCGCACTTGAGAACCGACCTCGGAGACTGCGTGGTCTACGAGCGGTCGTGTCTACGACACGACTCGTCCCGGCGACGGCCGCTCCTGCTCTGACCCCTGTGGTCCTGGCTATGACAGGGAGATCTGGGGCGACGATCTGGGGAGGAGTAAGACCGACCTCGACTCCTCCCATAACGCCTCTTCTTGGAGTGATGGTGCCTCCTCTGTGAAGATCTGTAGGAGGAACCACCCGAAGGTGATCTCTCTCCCGACAAGACACTTCTATCCTGGGGTGAGCAGGAGGAGCAGCTGGGGTGATCCACACAGGAATGGATGGAGGGGGCCTCCCACTGGAAGCTCCCTCTACTATTAAGAGCCTCCATCCTGGTAGGGGGGAAGGAGGGGGCCCAGAATGGGAATGCCTCTTCCCTCAGAGGGGACCTACCCAGGGTACAGGGAGTGCCTGGCCACGGGCCAGGAGGAACCCCAGACGACTCTGTTGGCTCCCGTCGTCTACCTGGAAGTTCCCCCACCTCCGGCGAGGTGGCTGGGATCACGGAGGAGGAGGATGAAAGTCCTCCGGGGACCCCGGGAGGACCGAGCAGCGCACTCCACAACTGGCAGCAAATTCTTGGCAGTGCCCAGCCCAGCAACCAGTGCATCCTTGGACGGAGCGCCCCGCAGACCACCACGCGCCCAGCACTCCTGCAAAAAGGCGGAATTGTCTGACGGCACATTCTTCACAGTAAGAAATACAAACTCCTCGGGCCCCACCATTGGCAGGGTCCCAGCAACGGACTCACCTAGGTCCCCTCGCTGGGAGGGGACAGGGGAACACTCCCGACGCTCCGCCGGGAAATCCTGATGAAGAACAGGAGACGGTAAAGGACCTCCAGGCCCACGGATAGTACTCCTACTATGCGGAACCTCTGAGGCATTCTTCTTAGAAGGAGAACGAGGCTTCTTCTTCAGCTTAGTCGAACCCAGATCCCACTGATGCTCCGACCATGTGACGCACTCTCCACTTGTGGCCTCACGTGAACAAGGGCGACCCCGACAATTGTTGCACAAATTGTGTGGATCTATCTTGATAGGAGAAAGAAACGCCCCATTGAGACGATGAATCCATGACTCCGAAAAGCACGCACACATGCGGCAAACACACCACACACAGGGACAGACAAAGGGAAACAGGCCGGTAGCGGACAGCGAGCTGAAGTGTGTGAACGCTACAGCGACCAAGAAAGGACTGCAGGTTGGGTCAGAGGTCGTGATCTTCAACCCTGGGGCACGTACCAGGCTGGGGGTCAGGAAGGAAAAACCAGTTTTTCCTAGTCGGTACCGGATTGACATCCAGGATTCTCCTACAATAGTAGGGTGAGTATATGGCGTTGGAACAAATACCTAACAGAGGCGCCATAATGGTGCGCTTATGTTGTCGATAACAAGTTATCAGCGCCATAAGTGCCATTATGGTGCCATAATTCACCAAGTTTTGGTTAATGGCAGTTTTCGCTTATCAGCACCCCTTCAAGAAAGGAACACCCCCTTAACCAGGGACTGCCTTTATTAGGATTAAGGAATTAAGTTTAGGTTCTTGGGCAGTTGGGGTAATAGGCTTAGTTAGGTGTTACAGGATAAGATTTAGATTAAGTTGCATACTTTAAGATTATTAATATTAATAATAAATTAATTTAAGGAGAATCAGTTTTATTTATGAATCCTTTCAAATCTGTTCCCATTAGTATCCTGCTCTATTTGTGTAACTTGAAAAGCCCCCACAGCAGAGAGTACAGGACAGCTGCCAGGAGAGAGGTAGGAAGACGAAGGGTTAGCTATGTTTGGAGTAGTTGGGGGTGTACTTCCTAACTTATCTCCTCCTCCTGGCAAACTTTCTCCCCCTGGGATTCGGACCAAAGGGAACACTCCGCACACATCACTTCACCACTACAATCATACCCTCGGCAGGAAGCACAAAGGGAGTAAGAGTCTACATCCAAGGAGGTGTGGATTTTCCGCACTTCTTGCCAGCTACCCCAAGGCAACGCCGGCTGGGGACAGAGGGCAACATTGACTGTAAATCCAAGGTTTGCTGAGTATTCATCACAAACATTTACGACCACTTATTCGATAGAAAAACAAGGAAAAATCCCACTCGGATAAAAGAACTGAAGATAACAGCAAACAACAGTCGGGTACAGAGCAGCGACAACACGACTTTCCACACCAACAGCTGAAAGCAAATTGGAATGTTTACGTTCGATTGGAGGGAGTACCAATGACCAGACTGGTAGTTAACTACCGAACTGCCTTGTTTGAAGATTTCAGCGGCCGTGTCCAGGCTATACCTCAAGCATTTCCTATTGTGAAGGAACAACGGTTTATACATCGTATAGAAACAAAGAGAAATATACAAGCATTGGGTTTGTCTTATGCGAAGGTCCCCTTCCCCCCTTGTTAGGGTAGGGAATGATACATGCTTCTATATCCTAATGAAAGTACAGTGGACACCCCGTATTCGCATTCTCCAGATTCGCGGATTTCTCTCTGGAACATTTCCCCCCATTATTTGCAGAACATTCGCCTATTCATGGTATTTTTCTATGAGAAATATCCACAAATTCCTGGGGTTTTTTTTAGCAATTTCATCATAAAATACACAGGTATGAAAATTTTTAGTGGGTTTTTCTTGAGTTTTAACTAACAAAATAGGAGGTTTTAAGCATTTTTATAGGGGTTCCAACTGTTCGGGGGGGGGTCTGGTATGCATACCCCGTGAATATGGGGCGACTACTGTATATAGAATGGAGCTCTGTAAATTTACCTTACCTACATCAGCCGCCAGTTTCAACATGTGACGACCGCAACTCTCTGCTCGCAGGAAGAGAGAAGAATGGAAAAGGGAAAATGGGGACCCAGTCACTCTCTACATTCACACCCAAATTTGCACCGTTCACAAAGGCAACAAGCAAACTTGTCTAATTAAAGGAGCTTGGTAAGCTACAAAACTTGTTGAGCAGCCACCATGGGTCCCAAGGAAATGGTGTGCAAGGACCTATGGGCTATACCCTGAAGGTAGAGGAAAGTGAAAGTGGTCTGGTTGGCCCAAACCCCTGCCATCAGTACCTGTGGAACTGACAGGTTCTTCCAGAACGCAAGGGTAGGATCAATACCTCTGACTTCGTGGGCTCACAGACTAAAGGTAGCCGTGTCACTCTCCCTTTAGAGGAGTACACTTTTATGATCACCACATGCAACCAAAAAGAAATAGTGTTCTTGGACACCTCTTTCTTGGTCACCCCAGTGCTATCGAAGAGATGTCGACACTCAGGCTGGAGATGACGACTTCTCTTCAGATAGCACCATAGCACTATAACGGGACAAAGTAGCATCTCATCCAGATCATTACCACAGAAGTCCTCTAGGGAGGGAATCGTAAAGGACTCGAATCTAGTGTCAGGGACTGATAGATTCTGAGTCTTCACTACGAAGTCCGTGATGAAATTGAGTGTAACTGATCCCCATCCCCTCGAGTGTTTAACATTACAAGAGACCATGAAGTTCTCCTACTCTCTTCACCGATGCCAGGGTCAGCAAAAAGAAGGTCTTCAGGGTCAGATACCTGTTTGACAACTCTCGCAGAGGCTCGTATGGTTCACAAGTCAAGCTCTTCAAGACGAGAGTCATGTCCCACATAGGAGGCATAAGTTCCCTGGGTCGACAAGACCTCTCGAAGCTCCTCATAAGGAGAGATATCTCCATTGAATTGGATATATCCACATCTCACAGTTCCAGGACCAGGGACAAGGTGGACCTATAGCCCTTAACTGCAGACACAGAGAGGAGCTTCTCCCTCAAAGAAAGACTAAGTCTGTAATCTGCTGAAGAGTAGCTCTGAGTGGAGAGAGACCCCATTTCTTACACCAACCACAGAAGACGGGCCACTTTCCCTGGTACACTGCAGGGGACTGTCTCAGAGATTCCCCTAAAAGGGGAAACAGCAAGTCGAGGAAGCTTACGAAGTGGGAGAAAGGATGAAAAAGGATTGGTAGCCATAGGAGTCAGACAAAGCCTTGGAAACTTTCCCCTAAATCGTTTCCTCCCCTCATACCTTCCCGACTACTGGTCAGACCACCAGGAAATACAGGTATCACATGGATTTAATTTACTACACACCCTAGGCATTTTGTGCAAAGGGCGTGAGGGTCTACCTCCACTGAGGAGCAAAAACTACAAAATTTTCTCCCTCCCACTCCAAGACATATGCGCTGGGAGACTTGGGGGGCGTTTAGGTTTATGTAAGTCTTGGGTTTGCAAGTTGCTCAAAAAAAGACAGATATGCAAACTGATATACAACACAATCAAACAAGGAAAGATCTCATTATAAAGGTGAAAAAACACTTCAATGAGAGCAGGGGGTAGAGCAAGAGCAAGTCTGTTCACCATGGTGGCCGAAAGCACAGTGGAATATTTACGTTCAGTCGGGTGGAACTCCCAGCTACAGGACAAGCAGTTACAGCCTAACTACCTTGTTGAATCTTTAAAGGACGAATTCCAGCCTACACTGAAATTAATTCCTAATGTAAAAGACCGATGGTTTGTATAACGTGTAGGAGCAACTTCACTTTTAATCATACAAAAATAATGGCTAGAGGTCTTCACTTAACCTAGGTACTAGGTATCTAGTGCACTGGCACCCCAAAAAATTTCCTAGGTTTCTCCCGGCCACATCTTGAACAGCATTCTCGTTTACCATTGTTGTAAGGAAACTGTACCAGCATCTATTGGTACAAATGTTTTGTGGATTTAGCACAAGAAATGGGCAGTTTGTTTACTCAAGTGACTCTGCAAACATCAAGATGGGGTCAATCGTCTACATTTAAGGTGTTTCAAGTAAAAATTTTGAGCGCATCATAGCAGTAATTTAGCACTGTGCAAGGCTAGACTTTCGTTTACCTCTGTGTAATCAGATTAAGTCCGCCACTAACGTTCAGTTATGCCTGCCCAGTTATAACTACACAGTCAGACTGTGCAGGTAAATCTTCGCCACTAATGATACAGGGTCCTCTGTCCTCCATAGCAGCCATGGCATCAACACATGATGCTCTGGCTGTAATTGACTTTCTGACATCATAAAAAAACTCATAAATGTCAAGTAAGACGTACAGTACAAGAGTGGTTTATAAAAATTAATTAAATACTACCATGTGAATTTGTTAAGAGTTGAAATTTGGTCCCAAGGACTTTCATAATGTTTATTGAATATCTTATGGATGAAGGAACAATTCCATGGAAAGATAATAGTTTGTAATCGTTTGCTTTCGTTTCAAAGTTGACACATACTATATATATGCCTAACATTTTTTCTATTTCATTAAAAGGGTTAATACTGATTTGTTTTTATTTAAAGATTTAACTACACAGTCAGACTGTGCAGGTAAATCTTCGCCACTAATGATACAGGGTCCTCTGTCCTCCATAGCAGCCATGGCATCAACACATGATGCTCTGGCTGTAATTGACTTTCTGACATCATAAAAAAACTCATAAATGTCAAGTAAGACGTACAGTACAAGAGTGGTTTATAAAAATTAATTAAATACTACCATGTGAATTTGTTAAGAGTTGAAATTTGGTCCCAAGGACTTTCATAATGTTTATTGAATATCTTATGGATGAAGGAACAATTCCATGGAAAGATAATAGTTTGTAATCGTTTGCTTTCGTTTCAAAGTTGACACATACTATATATATGCCTAACATTTTTTCTATTTCATTAAAAGGGTTAATACTGATTTGTTTTTATTTAAAGATTGCCTTTCTTATGACGTTTTACAATGAATACAAATCCTTAGTTTACTACTGTCTTCCTGTGTTGATTAGACTAATTTCATTTCAAAGTGAACTTCCGCGAGATGTAAACGATGAATAAATGTACATAGGTAGTCCAATATTGTTTAATTTTGTTTCATCAAATAGAGTATTTATTTTGTTCTCATTTTAAAAACAAATGATCTGCATGGTCATAATCATGAATAGATGCATATAGGCCTATTCTTGTTTTACATTATTTTGTATAATAAATATTTATTCTCACTCAAAAACTGCCTTGCATATATGGTTTATAATCATGAATAGACCTACATAGGCTTAATCTGTTACAATAGCCTTTGAATTTTACTTTCCAAAGCTAAGTCTCATCCATATACTAGCTAGATTTCAATGAAATCTACAAGCAAGAATTATGCTGCCACTTTCAGCCTTCATTATACACTATTATTTTTCCTGTGGAAAAATGGGAAAATTATAAATAGAATATATTATTCTGACTTCCGAATTAATTATTAAAAACAAGTAAATCCTCAATTAGCATAGGTTACCTGTCCGTGGAAGGACAACGAACTGAGCCAAACAAGTTACCTCCACCACATTAACATTGCAATGCGCATGCACACCCGTTTGGCCAGAGGATCATCAATTAAGATGAGCTATTTACCCAGGCTGCCTGCACAGGCCAGAAAAACTGTTCAGGTTGTCCAAACTAATATTCAGTTATATAACTGCACAGTCCAACTGTGCAGTTATAACTGCGCAGGCATAACTGAACGTTAGTGGTGGGCTTAAGAGAAAATGATTACTTCCAGAGGAGTGTAGAGGTCTCAGTGTGTTTGCCAGGATGGGCCACAACTCTTAACTGATGCCCATGGGAGGTCATGACAGAGGATTCAGGTACTTTTTCGGGAAGGTGGCCACTATGCCGCTACCTAGTCGTTTACCCTATGCCATTATTTCTTAATTTAGGAGAATACAAATATTAGGATAAGACGGTAGAGGCATCGGTGCGTTGTTTAGGGGGGGGGGCACAACTCTAAGTGATGCTGACGGCGGCACATTCAAGAGCTTTTACCGAAAATGGTCGCAGCCCGATGGAATGACAAACTGTGTTGCTGCCCAATCATTTACCCCTACTTGAGATTAGGCTACGGCATGGTGTCCTAGGTTAGGTTAGATTGAGATACCTAAGCCATGTTAATTTACCTAGCTATATTGCCTCTGAACTGTCTTCTGCCTAAACCTTCAGTAGCCATGACCTGTCAATCTGCATCCGCCCTAATAGGTATGTACCAGGTAGGCCTTAAACTCCCGCCTAGGATAGCAAGCCTAGAGTACCCTAGTATAGTACGTAGCTTCCTAGGTAGTAGGTACCTACTACCTAGGTACCACCTACCTACTAAAAGCTGGCATGTCGGGGTTACGTAATTATACATTACTTTGTGGGCTAATTAAGAATATCTTCTTACCATACTGGGGCCGTGAACCACTGTTTCCTTCTTCTCTTCCAGTTTGGAGCTTTACTCGTCTATTGGCCTTTTGAAAATAGCATCACCACCAATGTGTAACATGTACGAGATTACGCATCAGATGTCCATCTTAGTAGTAGTAATAGTAGTAGTAGTAGGCGGGATATTCCTTTGAAATGGATCCCTTGCTTGTTTTATTTCTCCTTTGTGTTTGTTTAAGTTTCTTCTCTCTGAAATGCCACATTTCTTTTAGAAATTCTTTCTTATTCGCCACTTCCTCCTTCAGTAGATCTACCAATAAGAGTATATTAGCTACTAATCCCTCTTTATTTTCTTGATATGGTTGCTGCACAAAACTATATTTCTAATCTCATTGTATGTTGGATAGTAAAGTAAGAAATATTCTAAATTTTCATTTTTTTTTTCTTTCACAGCACAAACATTTTGTATGTTCTCCTTTTATCCTATTTCTATCGTTTAATCTTAGTGTACCTATCTGGCCCTACTGATCAGCATTGTTTTTTTCAGTGTTGTCATACCAGATTTCTTCTCTTATGTTTTCTTTATATTTTCTGTAGATTCTTAATGTTGACTTTTCACTCATTTCTTTCTGCCATGTTTTTCTATCCCAGGTGTTTTATTTCTCTTAACTGTTTGTCTTTGACTGCTTTACTTTTACTTAAGTTTATGTTTAGTTCTTTCATATAATCTTTTAATTGCATTATCCAAGGGGTTTTCTTGTTTTCATACTGATACATGGTTATCTCATATAGGAGCCTATTTCCACCACTCTTAAGTGAATGTTTTAGGTAGAATAGTTTATTCTTCATATCTCTTGAGTGGCAGGAAAAGGCCCCTATTTCAGATCTTAACGCACAACTTGCTGTGTAACTTGGCGCTTTCAAAATTGGTCTATATACTTCATTGTCTATCTTCTGTAATTCATTTATGGTTTTCTTGTCAAGTTTCATAACTTCATGACCCTTCTACAGCTTTTATTGATGACTGCATTAGCCATATTTGCCATCTGCTTTGCTTTAATTTGGACCCTTTTTTATCTGTTCTCCGAAGTCTTTCCTGTTGTTGATTTTCACTCCTAGGTATTTAATCTGCTTAACTATTTTTATTCCTTCTATGTGCTCCATACTTTCCACATCATCGATACTATACCAGTCGTTGTAAAATATGTTACTCTTGTCCTTGTTTATGTTTAGGCCACATTCACTCGCTATTTCCGTAAGGGTTTTTATTGTTTTTGTTATTTCTTCATGGGTGTGTCCTAGTATTAATCCATCATTCCATATAATAGTGCCACTATCCTTTTAACTTTATTTCTAAAACCTTCTGTTGTATTTTCTAGATTTTCTATTATCAGGTACGCCATTAATAGAAAGAATATGGTTGAGCCATTGCATCCTTGTCTTATTCCATTAGTAACATTTACCTCTTTTTGTTCTATATTGTTAAGGCATAAACTTGTTACATCATTTGTATATATCTTTGCAACTGCATTTATTACCTCTGCATACGACCTATATTTCATCATGACCTCTATGAGATTTTTTCTATCAAGTGAGTCAAATGCTTTTTGGAAGGCTATTGACACAACAAATAATGGATCCTCTTCTCTGTACGTTTCTTGCATGCAGTATTCTAAAGATATATAAATTATCTATTCCCCTCCTTTGTGCAGTAAAGCCTGATTGCAGTTAATTCATTTTTCCTATATTTCTAATGTTTTTCTATTTTGGTTTTCAGGATCCTCATGAAAATTTTATATGATGCATTTGTTAGAGCAATTGGCCTAAGATCTTTGACTGTGGGGTGTTGTTTCTTGGGTGTAAGTGTTGTTTTTTACTTAAACCAGCTTCTCTGTATTTTCCTGCCCTTCAGTATGCTGTTTAAACACTCTGCCAATTCTTTTTGAAGGTTGGTACTTTGTAAGGATAGTTTGAACAGAATTGGATTCACTCCGTCTGGCCCTGGTGCTTTATTTTCCTTCATTTTCTCGAGTTAATTTTTTTTTACATCTTCTTCTGTTATATTGATTTCTTCCATGGGTTTAATTACTGTCTTTGTTAGGTCATACACTGCATCCATGTGTTCTCTTAAAGATATATGGTATTTCATATGCTGTTCTAATCTTTTAATTATTTCTTCCATGTCAAGTTTATACTGCTCTTTCTTGCTTTCACTCCATATCTCTCATATTTTGTTTTATTCTTTTTGGTATATTGTTTCACAAAATTTTACCAGCTCTTTCCTAGGGTTTCTTCCTTCATCTCTTGCTTATTTTCGTCGTATATCCTTATCCATTCTTTTTCTGAGGTGGTCTTTCCTCTCAGCATGTCTATATACTCATACTCCCAGATTTTCCTGTGTCTGTTTTTATCATTCATTAACTCATTGCTAACCTTTTCTTCATATGTTTTCTTTATTATTATCTGTACTTTTTGTTTTTGTTTATGATATCCTTCCTCATAGTATTTCTTTTCTCCTATTCTTATGGCTTTCCTTTTTAATTTGTTATATATCCTTCTTTGGCTTATTTCTTTCTTCATTTCTTTGGTGACCCTTACTGGTTCTATTTCTTCTTGCTTTCCTTGCTTTAACCTTCTTTTGATTATCTTCTCTAGGTTATTTGCTTTTGCTTCACGCACTGTTTCCTCAAACTGGATTAGATCTCCTTTTCTGTCTTGTTGGCTTAGTTTACATTTTATATATTCAAGGTATTTCCTGGTGGACTCTTCTGTTATTTTCAGATATCTGATTTCTTTTTTTCATTTTTGAATGTTTTCCTTACTTTAGTGTTCATTCTGAATTGGACTATTATGAGGTAGTAGTCTGATAGGTCATATTCATACTTTCCCTCATCTATCTCCATACATTCGTAGTTTTTATAGATATTTTGGCTGAATAGGGCAAAGTCTATAGTGCTGTTCTGATCTCCTCTACTACAGGTTATCTCTCCTTTGCAGCTGGGATCTCCATTTAATAGCGTTAGGTTGTATTTTTTCATTAGGTCCATAACGTATTTTCCATTTTGGTCAAGTTCGTGTCCCTATGAAACTTAAATGGCCACTGAAATCAAGGACAATCACAGGCAGGTCTGTTGTCTTCTCTAATGCTACATGTAAGGCTCTTATTATTCGTTTATTTCTTTCTTTATCACTAGTTGACATGTAGGCAAGGATTATGTTAAATCTTGCTGCTCTATAATTGCCCTAACTATTAGAATGTCTTGGTGTTCTGACTTTTCTTTTTCCATCTGTATCTCTTCTTTGGATCTATACATTATTAGTAGACCTCCTCCTTAGCCGTACTGAAAACAAAACAAATTTGATAAAACTAGATATTGCATCAACATATATTTAGTCAGGTCACACTATCATGGATGCCAAGCTACTAAATTCAAATTAGAGACTGCAATAAACATTATGCAGGAAATGATTGTGATATAAGGTTACATGGCTAAAAGAGCAGATGGCTGTCCCTCTCGGGAAACTATACTCTGTTTTTTTTCCATCTGTCCATCCGCCTGTGGTGTTTTTGTATGGTAACACTGCGTCCTGGACTTTAGATAGTTGCATTCAGCTTACATTCAACGATTATAATAATATCCTATTTCGAATATTAACTGTGTAATTCGCATACAGTAAATTATTAAAACACTTTTCAGTTGCAAATGCACACCCAGATACCCTTTTATTTACCTAAAACTTACAAATAGCGTAACTATCTAAAGCCCGGGACACAGTGTTACCATACAAAAACACCACAGGCGGATGGACAGATGGAAAAAAGGCAGAGTATAGTTCTTATAATGTTTCTGAATGAGAAGAGAGAATAGGAACTCTTTCGTGGCATCAAAATTTAATGTCCCTTCTTTAACTTGTTTTACAGTTGTCCAGGGGCTTGAACTAAACCACGAGGCCGTTTCGGTCAGTTTGCATTTAGTTCTGTTGACAAATACTTTTATCAATGAAAAATGAAAGGAATGTAAGGTTATAATATACTTTCAAGGATACTTTTCAATTTTAAGTTAGAAGCTTGTGTAGGTCTACCCTTGGTCTGACGAGCTCGCATCTTCTTTGTTAATTATTGCTCATAATTTTCTGAACAACTGGTTTCTGTGCTGTTGTTAATGGGGACCTTCAAGTATCTCTCGACGGTGCAGACCAAACATGACTTTTTCTTAATGCTTCCGGAATGAATTTCCTTATTACCACCTTATCCAATATTTGGCATGATCACATCCTTTAGCCTAGGAACCTAATGAGTCTTAATACGGCCCTGCAGATTCCTGTAAGATTTATCTGTCCAAGCACTCTTCTTATATCTTGATAAAACCTTCTACGCACTACTCATTTTAAGATAGTAGCAAGCACTGAAAATGCTTATAGCGTGATACATAGCCTCAGTGGCGTGATCGGTATGGTCTTGGCCTGGCACCTCGGTGGCCGCGAGTTCGATTCTCGGGCATTCCACTTACGGGTCAGAGATTTGTATTACTGATTTACTGGTGATAGAAGTCCACTCCCGACGTGGTTCGGAAGTCACGTAAAGCCGTTGGTCCCGTTGCTGAATAGCCACTGGCTCCAAGCGACGTAAAAACACCATACAAACAATATAGTGTGATACAGAATCTATTTGTTACTTCTAACTTGCATAGTTGTTATTTCATTCATAATACTGCCACCCCGTAATTATTGTTCTTGAGAATTTCTAGACTGGATACCTACTAGGTCCACAATATTATTGTGGACCTTAAAAAACATTACTTGTGCTCTCGTGATTGAGATTTCTACCCGCCATTCATTTCCTTAGACCTGTTGCTTGTGCTCGTTTTTTGCAGTCCTAAAGATACTGGTTGGTATTCGTCAAGTCACAAGTCTGTTATTTTCATGATTATATCTTGATGCATTCACCTCTAGAATGTGGAACTCTCTTAGAAGAAGAAAAGTTCATCAACATCCAACATCTGTTGTTGTGGCTAAACTTGGTTTGGCTTTCAGACGGCGTGATTCATTGTGACTTCTTTTCCTCCTTGTAGCTACACAAAACAAAACTTTGCAACCTCTTCCTTAGCCTTGCTCTCTTATCTGGGCTCTGAACTGCCGGAATGAGGCGGTGGCAACCCCTTCCGTTCCCTCAGAGAGTAATATTTGTAAGGCCTGCGGGCAATTTTTGTCTTTCGTTTTTGCCCGGGTATATAACGGAATGGCGTCGTCTAGCATAGACCAGACCACGCTTACCCTTAAACTATATTCACTATCGGGAAGTTAATAGCTCAAATAAGGAAGTCTCTTTCGTTTCGGGTTTAATAATGAGTCCTTCATAATTTTTTACGGGTAACTCAAGATGTTTGGCGGGACGAAAACCTGCTAGAACAAAAATAAATTAGTATCTTGACGTTTCCGACTGTTGCTAATCGAAAGCTGTAATACTTGATATGGATTATGTAAGTAAAATTTGTATAATGAAATAACACTGAAAATACGATGCAAGGAAACAACCAGATCTTGGTTTTATGACATCTTAATTTTCTGGAACACTGTCGCGTAAGCGATGGTATTGCTTCTCACTCTGAAAACCCATTACTGTGTTCATCATAATATAGACGCTCGAAATCTCGTTCTCTACTTAATGTACGGTTCTAGACTTATCTGTAGTACATCGAAGAAGAGAGGGTCATTCATGGAACGTTGAGATTCTTGCTGGTGCCATAAAAGAATAAAAAAACAATTGCTGGTTGGTCATAAAAAGTCGAAGGGGGAAAACAGCGCTGGCGCCGTTATGAAAAAAGAAGGGTTGGTCTAGCATGAGAGTTGAGAGGGTTACATAAAGCCGTTGATTTTCCCCAAATTCTTTTTCATTTATTTTTTCCAATTCTTGGATATATATGTGATGAATTATACACTACTTTAGCTTGAATCTGATTCGGACAGAATAGACCCAGTCGCCTGAATGAGCAAGAAGATAGATATGGAGAGAAGGGGCTCAAAGGAGACAACACACACACACACACACACACACACACACGCGCATATATATATATATATATATATATATATATATATATATATATATATAAAGGTATAAGCCACAAAGGAATGATAAACAACGGAGTATCTGCAAGATCTTTCGACTCAACGTCCTTTACTTAGACGAACTGACTTGCATGAGAAATTGAGAGTACAGGAAATATCGTATAAGTGAAAGATAGGGATTATAAGGAGATTAGTACCTACAATCCAACACACCTGGAGAATGAGTAACCTTTCCAAACAAGCATAAACATGGGTACAATTTAAGAACAAAAAGATTAAGTCCAACTGCTCAGACACAGGGACAAGACAATTAAAGGATTATACAGGGCGGCAGCTGACCACATTCAGATCTTTGGTAAACAAAAATCTATTCACAAAAACATATTAAACATACATATACAAAGAATATCTTGGGAGTAGACCCTCTTTTAAACAAGTCTTGTTGGAAGATGATTGCTGCATCAGCTCCATTAATTTTGTATAGAGTCTTCTCCATTTTCCTTATTAAGGATTTCTCAATGTTGCTGAAACTGGCAAGCAACGTGCCAAAGGGGATCGTCAAATCCAGTGTAGTCTTATTGAATTATCTTTATTACTGCTATTACTACTACAAGTTTCTCTCTCTCTCTCTCTCTCTCTCTCTCTCTCTCTCTCTCTCTCTCTGACGTTTCGCCCAGATCTGCCAGGGCATGATCATAGCAGTGGTTGCTGGGGGACTGAATCTTGGTGGTTGTTGTTGTTTGAGATTAAGCTGGCCCTGTGCCAGCACGGGCTCTTGCTCGTAGAGCAGCCCGTATGAAATTAATAATCTTGGTGGTGAGTCCTTCTCTTTATATCATGGTCGTGGGGGCGCTCACGGATGTTCCTGCAGGACCCGGAGGATACTTGACTTTTCATGGGCTGGCGGCCTGGCGTCGTGAACTCTCGAGGCGCATTGACCTTCTCAGGTGTGTTGCGTCACCTGGAGCCGGGTTTTCATTGGCTGCGACCGTGGTGACATAACTCCTGGTATTTCTTCCATCCTCTTCAATATTAGTCCCATCCTGATCGCTAGTGTTATCGTCTGGAGGAGGGGGCTGGGCCTTCCTTACACAGGTGGGCAGCAGGAAGGGTTCCTGTGTCGTATTTAGGAGGGGTTTTTGTTCGAGAATGAATAACGCCTCAAGGAGGCGTAGGCGTCGCTGATCAGGGGTTCTTCCGATTATCTCTGTGTTTTTCACGATGTCCTCTCGCACGATGTGCTGTTGGTGGGCGGTGAGGGCGCGGTGTTTGATGGTACCGTTCTGGGAGTGACATTCGTAACGTTGTCATTCCGATATAGACCCGAGGACATCCTTGGATAGGGCATGTGTACCGGCAGACGACGTTATTCTGCTTCAGCGGGTCTCCTGCAGGCAGGGTGGGGTTATTCCTCATAACCAGGTCTCTTTAAGTCTGTAATTATATCTTTGAGGTCATTCTTAAACATGTTACAAATACAAGGGTCTAAATGAAACAGGCCACGACTAATATTAAAATTACAATGGGAAGTAAGTTGTATTATGGCAGATTCTAAAAGATTTCGTGATAAGACATCTTTTGATCTTGCAATTACTGAACTACCGGTCCAATTTATCCGGTGGTTGTTTTCACTTAAAAGAATGAATATTGCATTAGATGTTTGCCTAGTTTTGACAGAATATATATGTTGTTTTAATCTTACTTCTAAGTCCTTGCTCGACTGTCTGAGATAAAAGGAAGGGCAGTCCATACATGGAATTTTAAATATTATGTTGTTGCTTTCCCTGGTACCATTTTTTATTAATATTCCTTTTAGTGTGTTATTATAGGAAAAAACAAAGTTGACCTTAAAGGTTTTTAATAATGATTTAATAGTTCCAAATCCGTTAAAATAAGGCAAACTGAGAATTTTCTTATTTTAACGGATTTGAAACCATTAAATCATTGTTAAAAGCCTTTAAGGTCAACCTTGTTTTTTTCTTATAATAACACACTAAAAGGAATGTTAATAAAAAATGGCCCAAGGAAAACAACAACATAATATATAAAATTCCATGCATGGACTGCCCCTCCTTGGGGGTAGTTCAGTAATTGCAAGATCAAAAGATGTCTTATCACGAAATCTGTTAGAATCTGCCATAATACAACTTACTTCCCATTGTAATTTTAATATTAGTCGTGACCTGTTTCATTTAGACCATTGTATTTGTAACATGTTTAAGAATTACCTCAAAGATACATATTATTACAGACTTGAATATAAATTAGTTGCCTTAGAGATATTTTCTTTATATATGTATGTTTAATATGTTTTTGTGAATAAGTTTTTGTTTACCAAATATCTGAATGTGGTCAGCTGCTGCCCTGTATAATCCTTTAATTGTTATGTCCCTGTGTCTGAGCAGTTGGACTTAATCTTTTTGTTCTTAAATTGTATCCATGTTTATGCTTGTTTGGAAAGGGTACTCATTCTCCAGGTGTGTTGGATTCTAGGTACTAATCTCCTTATAATCCCTATCTGTCACTTATACGACATTTCCTGTACTCTCAATTTCTCATGCAAGTCAGTTCGTCTGCTAAGTAAAAGACGTCGAGTCGAAAGATCTTTCAGAAACTCTGTTGTTTATCTTCCCTTCGTGGCTTATACCTTTATTTATGGATTTATCACGTTCCAAACTTTCGTGATTCATTTGTACACACACACACACACACACATATATAATATAATATATGTATTATATATATATATATATAATATATATATATATATATATGTATATATATATATATATATCTATGGATATATATATATATATCGGTATATAATAATATTAGTATCACAAGGTGGAGAGGTAAAGGCATGTCTCAGCGTAGTACATATTTATTGCCGACGTTTCACATCACTTCGATGCATTTTCAAGGCTGGGAATTGATACAAAAAACATATAAGACCGTCACTGATAAAACACGGTATAATATTTAAAATTTAAAATTGAACACTAAAAACATTTAAAATGTAAAAATTATTGTACAACAACACTAGGTTGGAGAGACAACCTACCAGAGTAAAAAATAGAAGGTGACTGAAGGACAGAGTGAGAAAAAAAAATAATAATAAAGTAAAAAAAAACACCCACACACAAAAAACTATGTAAACAAACAATGGTTAGGCTATGAACAGCTGAACTGACGAGGACTGGGCATTTAAATTCGGTACATTAGTTTTTGATTAAAATTGATTCCAGTGTTAAAAGCTCGTCATCTTTATTGGCTGATCCAATAATTTTAAAATCATCGATGTCCAAGCGGGAGCGACAGGTAATAGAGTGGTTCCGGATGCTGGATAGCTCAGGATTCGATAATTTGCATCCTGTTCGGAAACTGACTCCTTTGTGGGCGCAGAAACGGACTTGTAGCAGCCTCTTCGTGCATCCAACATAAGTACCCCGATTACATCTGGGACAAGTGTATTGATAAACTATGTTGGACACCAAAGGCGGGCTTAATCTGTCTTTAGCTCTGAAAAGAGATCGGATTGTTAGAGGATTTTTCGGAATTAATTTAGTTCAAGGTGGTAATTCCTTGTTAATTAATCGTATAACTTTCTTTTTGAAGGAACTGTCATGGAGGAAAGGGAACTTAGCATAAATGATTAACTTGGGAACGCTATGTATAGGAGGTGGGGGGTTTATTTTCATGTTTAAAAATTTATTGAGGGTTCTATAAAAGTGCACTGAGGGGAAACAGTTGTTGCTAAAAAAGTTTACTAGAAAATCTATTTCGTTGTGGAAAGACACCCAACTGGAAGTGAGGACAAAGGCTCTATGAAGGAGGGTGGAGAGGGCATTTAATTTAAAATTAAAATTACACGAGCTATAGAAATTTGTCCCTAAGCCTGTAAATGTACTCTTTCTGTAAATTCCTGTATGAAAGCTATTATTGTCTCTAGAAACAAGTAAATCTAAAAATGGCAATGAGTTATGGGATTCTTTCTCTATGGTGAACTTAATATTAGGATGTTGAGAGTTAATAAATTCTAAAAAAGCTTCGGCATTAAAATCAAACCTAAACAACGCAAACGTTGTCATTCCACGTACCTTCTGTAAAATAGGGGGTAAATGTTGAGGGGGCAACTGTCAAAGATGGTCTCCTCCAGGGAGTTCATAAAAATATATTGGCGAAGGTGGACCAAGTGGGCTGCCCATCGCCATCCCTTCAATTTGCTTAAAACAAGAGTCTTTAAAAATAAAAGTCGTGTCCTGCACGGCCAATTCTAAAAGTTGCTTAAATAAACGGACGAGTAAAACCTTTAAAAATAGAATCAGAGAGGAAAAAGTTTATCTAAAATAATTTCGATAGTTTCTCTAACTGGAATACTGTAAATAAGGACTCAACATCAAAACTTACCATGAAGAGATCAGAATCTTGCTTTAAAATATCATTTTTAAAATCAGATGTGTTTTTTACGTTATGGGTACTATGGGCGAGTGGTTCTAGGAGAGGAACAAGGTACTTGGCAAGGTGATAATTAGGGGTGTTAAGTGAAGATAGAATTGGTCTAAGTGGGACGCCCTCCTTGTGGATTTTCGGGAGACCGTACATAATCCCATAAGTGGCCCCAGTAACATATAAATTCTGAAAAGTCATCTCATCAATAATGTTTTTACTTTTAAGAAGTCTCAGAAATCTGTTGATCTTGTCCTCTACTTTAATAATATTCTGAAGGTTAGGAGTTCCCAAGTTCTGAAATTTAGTGGTATCGTCGAGTATCGAACACATTTTCGTCACATAATCGAGTTTATCTAGGATTACTGTTCCCTTACCTTTATCAGGATGTAAAATGATAATGTCTTGGTCTTTAGCTAATTCTTTCAAGATTAGGAGATCCTCTTTCTTGAAGAAAGGAGCCCATCTAGTTTTTAGATTATTGTAGGTTTGGTGGGCTAGAGCTGACAGTTGTTTTCTTAGATAATCTGCATTATTACAGAACGGCAATTTGGTCAGTTTCTGAAATAAAATTTCTAAAGGGAGAAAAAAGAAAAAATTGTTGAAAAACTGGGTTTAAAACTAGGGAGACAAAAGTCTAAACCTAAAGATAAAAGGAATTCTTGTTTTTAGACAAAAACAACCCGCTTGGACAAGTTAAAAACAGAGTTAATGTTATTGTTAAAAGAGGAAAGGAAATAGAAATGCCCAGGCCTCGCAGTTTCTTGTTGTGTCTCGTCTCTACACTCTGTACAAAAAGAGAAATGGAATTGTTAAAAAGTTTCGTAAATATAAAATGGTCAATTAGAGTTAATGAGTCCTTAACAATAGTTTTGTACTTAACAGTTAATGTGAGAAACCTCTTTAAATCCTTATATTTAGAATTTATTTCAATCTCCAAAAGTTTGTTAACCGTGTCATGATAAAATTCAGAACGATACAGAGAAGCTTTATAAATTTTAAATTTTATAAACTTGGGGACTATGTTGTTGAATTGACAATACTGGAGAAACGTAAGGTCCGATTTGGTTTTCTCTAGTTTCTTGGTGTGTTTCTCAAGCAAACGGCAGTTAACCAGCACTTGGGTATTATATCTCGTCCTTATCAATTCATGGAAATTACTAATTCCTCGGGATCTCAGTCGGAAGAGGAACAAGAACACGAAGAAGAAGCTTCCAAAAGGCATGGTCCAGTCCTTGAGAATAATGTCCCGTAGATAGAAGACTAGTAAGGGGGCTCAAGCCCTACAGATATCACAAGGTGGAGAGGTAAAGGCATGTCTCAGCGTAGTACATAATTTATTGCCGACGTTTCACATCACTTCGATGCATTTTCAAGGCTGGGAATTGATAAAAATACAAACATATAAGACTCGTCACTGATAAAACACGGTATAATATTTAAAATTTAAAATTGAACACTAAAACATTTAAAATGTAAAAATTATTGTACAACAACACTAGGTTGGAGAGACAACCTACCAGAGTAAAAAATAGAAGGTGACTGAAGGACAGAGTGGGGAGAAAAAAAAATAATAATAAAGTAAAAAAAAACACCCACACACAAAACTATGTAAACAAACAAGTGGTTAGGCTATGAACAGCTGAACTGACGAGGACTGGGCATTTAAATTCGGTACATTATTTTGATTAAAATTGATTCCAGTGTTAAAAGCTCGTCATCTTTATTGGCTGATCCAATAATTTTAAAATCATCGATGTCCAAGCGGGAGCGACAGGTAATAGAGTGGTTCCGGATGCTGGATAGCTCAGGATTCGATAATTTGTTGGGGGGGGGGCATCCTGTTCGGAAACTGACTCCTTTGTGGGCGCAGAAACGGACTTGTAGCAGCCTCTTCGTGCATCCAACATAAGTACCCCGATTACATCTGGGACAAGTGTATTGATAAACTATGTTGGACACAAAGGCGGGCTTAATCTGTCTTTAGCTCTGAAAAAGAGATCGGATTGTTAGAGGATTTTTCGGAATTAATTTTTAGGTTCAAGGCTTGGTGAATTCCTTGTTAATTAATCGTATAACTTTCATTTTTGAAGGAACTGTCATGGAGGAAAGGGAACTTAGCATAAATGATTAACTTGGGAACGCTATGTATAGGAGGTGGGGGGTTTATTTCATGTTTAAAAATTTATTGAGGGTTCTATAAAAGTGCACTGAGGGGAAACAGTTGTTGCTAAAAAAGTTTACTAGAAAATCTATTTCGTTGTGGAAAGACACCCAACTGGAAGTGAGGACAAAGGCCCCTATTTTTACAGAAGGTACGTGGATACACGTTTGCGTTGTTTAGGTTTGATTTTAATGCCGAAGCTTTTTTAGAATTTATAACTCTCAACATCCTAATATTAAGTTCACCATAGAGAAAGAAATTCCCATAACTCATGCCATTTTTAGATTACTTGTTTCTAGAGACAATAATAGCTTTCATACAGGAATTTACAGAAAGAGTACATTTTACAGGCTTAGGGACAAATTTCTATAGCTCGTGTAATTTTAATTTTAAATTAAATGCCCTCTCCACCCTCCTTCATAGAGCCTTTGTCCTCACTTCCAGTTGGGTGTCTTTCCACAACGAAATAGATTTTCTAGTAAACTTTTTTAGCAACAACTGTTTCCCCCTCAGTGCACTTTTTATAGAACCCTCAATAAATTTTTAAACATGAAAATAAACCCCCCACCTCCTATACATAGCGTTCCCAAGTTAATCATTTATGCTAAGTTCCCTTTCCTCCATGACGTTCCTTCAAAAACAAAAAGAAAAGTTATACGATTTAATTAACAAAGGAATTTACCCCACCTTGAACCCTAAAATTTAATTCCTTCCGAAAAATCCCATCTAACAATCCGATCTCTTTTCAGAGCTAAAGACAGATTAAGCCCGCCTTTGGTGGTCCAACATAGTTTTATCAATACACTTGTCCCAGATGTAATCGGGGTACTTATGTTGGATGCACGAAGAGCTGCTACAAGTCCGTTTCTGCGCCCACAAAGGAGTCAGTTTTCCGAACAGGATTGCAAATTATCGAATCCTGAGCTATCCAGCATCCGGAACCACTCTATTACCTGTCGCTCCCGCTTGGACATCGATGATTTTAAAATTATTGGATCAGCCAATAAAGATGACGAGCTTTTAACACTGGAATCAATGTTTAATCAAAATAATGTACCGAATTTAAATGCCCAGTCCTCGTCGTTCAGTTCTGTTCATAGCCTAACCACTTGTTTGTTTACATAGTTTTGTGTGTGGGTGTTTTTTTTTACTTTTCTTTATTATTATTTTTTTTTTCTCCCCACTCTGTCCTTCAGTCACCTTCTATTTTTTACTCTGGTAGGTTGTCTCTCCAACCTAGTGTTGTTGTACAATAATTTTTACATTTAAATGTTTTAGTGTTCAATTTTAAATTTTAAATATTATACCGTGTTTTATCAGTGACGAGTCTATAGTTTGATTTGTTTATTTTAACAATCCCCAGCCTTGAAAATGCATCGAAGTGATGTGAAAACGTCGGCAATAATTTATGTACTACGCTGAGACATGCCTTTACCTCTCCACCTTGTGATATCTGTAGGGCTTGAGCCCCCTTACTAGTCTTCTATCTACGGGACATTATTCTCAAGGACTGGACCATGCCTTTTGGAAGCTTCTTCTTCGTGTTCTTGTTCCTCTTCCGACTGAGATCCCGAGGAATTATTAGTAATTTCCATGATTGATAAGGACGAGATATAATACCCAGCAAGTGCTGGTAACTGCCGTTTGCTTGAGAAACACACCAAGAAACTAGAGAAAACCAAATCGGACCTTACGTTTCTCCAGTATTGTCAATTCAACAACATAGTCCCCAAGTTTATAAAATTTAAAATTTATAAGCTTCTCTGTATCGTTCTGAATTTATCATGACACGGTTAACAAACTTTGGAGATTGAAATAAATTCTAAATATAAGGATTTAAAGAGGTTTCTCACATTAACTGTTAAGTACAAAACTATTGTTAAGGACTCATTAACTCTAATTGACCATTTTATATTTACGAAACTTTTTAACAATTCCATTTCTCTTTTTGTACAGAGTGTAGAGACGAGACACAACAAGAAACTGCGAGGCCTGGGCATTTCTATTCCATCTTTTAACAATAACATTAACTCTGTTTTTAACTTGTCCAAGCGGGTTTTGTCTAAAAAACAAGAATTCCTTTTATCTTTAGGTTTAGACTTTTGTCTCCCTAGTTTTAAACCCGTTTTCAAAACCAATTTTTTCTCCCTTTTAGAAATTTTATTTCAGAAACTGACCAAATTGCCGTTCTGTAATAATGCAGATTATCTAAGAAAACAACTGTCAGCTCTAGCCCACCAAACCTACAATAATCTAAAACTAGATGGGCTCCTTTCTTCAAGAAAGAGGATCTCCTAATCTTGAAAGAATTAGCTAAAGACCAAGACATTATCATTTTACATCCTGATAAAGGTAAGGGAACAGTAATCCTAGATAAACTCGATTATGTGACGAAAATGTGTTCGATACTCGACGATACCACTAAATTTCAGAACTTGGGAACTCCTAACCTTCAGAAATATTATTAAAGTAGAGGACAAGATCAACAGATTTCTGAGACTTCTTAAAAGTAAAAACATTATTGATGAGATGACTTTCAGAATTTATATGTTACTGGGGCCACTTATGGGATTATGTACGGTCTCCCGAAAATCCACAAGGAGGGCGTCCCACTTAGACCAATTCTATCTTCACTTAACACCCCTAATTATCACCTTGCCAAGTACCTTGTTCCTCTCCTAGAACCACTCGCCCATAGTACCCATAACGTAAAAAACACATCTGATTTTAAAAATGATATTTTAAAGCAAGATTCTGATCTCTTCATGGTAAGTTTGATGTGAGTCCTTATTTACCAGTATTCCAGTTAGAGAAAACTATCGAAATTATTTTAGATAAACTTTTTCTCTCTCTGATTCTATTTTTAAAGGTTTTACTCGTCCGTTATTTAAGCAACTTTTAGAATTGGCCGTGCAGGACACGACTTTTAATTTTTAAAGACTCTTGTTTTAAGCAAATTGAAGGGATTGGCGATGGGCAGCCCCACTTGGTCCCACTCGCCAATATTTTTATGAACTCCCTGGAGGAGACCATCTTTGACAGGTTGCCCCTCAACATTTACCCCCTACTTTTACAGAAGGTACGTGGATGACACGTTTGCGTTGTTTAGGTTTGATTTTTAATGCCGAAGCTTTTTAGAATTTATTAACTCTCAACATCCTAATATTAAGTTCACCATAGAGAAAGAATCCCATAACTCATTGCCCATTTTTAGATTTACTTTTTGTTTCTAGAGACAATAATAGCTTTCATCAGGAATTTCAGAAAGAGTATTCCATTTGCAGGCTTAGGGACAAATTTCTATAGCTCGTGTAATTTTAATTTTAAATTAAATGCCCTCTCACCTCCTTCATAGAGCCTTGTCCTCACTTCCAGTTGGGTGTCTTTCCACAAACGAAATAGATTTTCTAGTAAACTTTTTAGCAACAACTGTTCCCCTCAGTGCACTTTTATAGAACCCTCAATAAATTTTTAAACATGAAAATAAACCCCCCACCTCCTATACATAGCGTTCCCAAGTTAATCATTTATGCTAAGTTCCCTTTCCTCCATGACAGTTCTTCAAAAAGAAAGTATACGATTAATTAACAAGGAATTACCAGCCTTGAACCTAAAATTAATTCCGAAAAATCCTCTAACAATCCGATCTCTTTTCAGAGCTAAAGACAGATTAAGCCCGCCTTTGGTGTCCAACATAGTTTATCAATACACTTGTCCCAGATGTAATCGGGGTACTTATGTTGGATGCACGAAGAGGCTGCTACAAGTCCGTTTCTGCGCCCACAAAGGAGTCAGTTTCCGAACAGGATGCAAAATTATCGAATCCTGAGCTATCCAGCATCCGGAACCACTCTATTACCTGTCGCTCCCGCTTGGACATCGATGATTTTAAAATTATTGGATCAGCCAATAAAGATGACGAGCTTTTAAACACTGGAATCAATTTTAATCAAAACTAATGTACCGAATTTAAATGCCCAGTCCTCGTCAGTTCAGCTGTTCATAGCCTAACCACTTGTTTTGTTACATAGTTTTGTGTGTGTTTTTTTTTACTTTATTATTATTTTTTTTTCTCCCCACTCTGTCCTTCAGTCACCTTCTATTTTTTACTCTGGTAGTTGCTCTCCAAACCTAGTGTTGTTGTACAATAATTTTTACATTTTAAATGTTTTAGTGTTCAATTTTAAATTTTAAATATATACCGTGTTTTATCAGTGACGAGTCTTATATGTTTGTATTTTTATCAATTCCCAGCCTTGAAAATGCATCGAAGTGATGTGAAACGTCGGCAATAAATTATGTACTACGCTGAGACATGCCTTTACCTCTCCACCTTGTGATATCTGTAGTCATTGAGCCCCCTTACTAGTCTTCTATATATATGTATATATATATATATATATATATATATATATATATATATATATAGTATATATATATATATATATGTGTGTGTGTGTGTGTGTGTGTGTGTGTGTGTGTGTGTGTTGAAAATGTAGTGGGTTGCCATTCTCGTGGTCTAAGATTTTTTTTCTTTCCAGCGACACCCCCATGGTTCGACTCCTAAGTGAGTTGGAACTTTGCATCAAAGTTCCATCATACTTCTGTTGATCTGAGAAGTGAATTAAATTCGTGATAGTCAGTAGGCTGTGGTGGGTTGCAACGATGGTTCCGAATACAATCTGGAATGGCCGATGTTTGCATAAAGAACAATATTGGTTTGCGTTAGTTTAGAAAAGCTGCAGAGGTTGATGAAGTAGTTTGAAAATATTACTGTGCGTTTAAAGTTTAAAAGGAAATATCACTTGTAAGCTTATAGAGTAAATGAGACTTATGAATAATATTAGTGTACCTACATAGTGGAGGAATGGAAGTAGTTTGTTAATATAAGTAACTGGGACTGATAGTTATGTATGCAAGTATGAGGGAAGGAGAGGTAGATGACGGAATACGTGAAGCGTTCTATACAAAATGTTTTGAAAAGAGAACGATTACTTATGGAAGTAAAATGTATGATGAATGAGGGCATTGATTTAGCCAGCTTTCCTCTCTGGAAGTGAAATGTGGATGCTGAACACCAAGAGAGAGAGAGAGAGAGAGAGAGAGAGAGAGAGAGAGAGAGAGAGAGGAAAATGTATAAATGACAATCTGGTAAATAAGTTTTGAACTACACAAGATGGACCAGTGTTTTTGAGAGGCTTTGATCATGCAGAGATGCAGAGAGAAAAAGATAACAGGTTGCTTAAAAGTGTGCATTTGGTTTAGAAATTTTGGGAGGAAAGATTAGAGTGAACGACTATACTCGGTTTTTTTTTTTCCCATCTGTCCACCTGCCTGTGGTGTTTGCGTATGGTAGCACTGCGTCCCGGGCTTTAGATAGTTACATTCAGCTTACTTTCAACAATAATAATAACATCCTATTTCAAATATTAACGGTGTAATTCGCATACAGTAAATTATTAAAACACTTTCCAGTTGCAAATGTACACCCAGATATCCTTTTATTTACCTAAAACCTACACATAGCGTAACTATCTAAAGTCCGGGACGCAGTATTACCATACGCAAATACCACAGGCGGATGGACAGATGGAAAAAAAACAGAGTATAGTCATCTACCCTGGATATCAAGGAAGAGTAAGAGCCCATGGATTCAAGCTAAACAAGTGAAAAATGCACA